>NW_027203716.1:600000-1165000 GCF_024711535.1 Dipodomys merriami | reverse complement strand
AAAAACACAAGAATTATGGCCAGCCCGGGGATCTCAACTCCCACTCATGACAATCAGGGAACAGAACAGATAATGAATAATCCAGAAGAGAGTTCCCCAAAAGCTCTACAAACACTACAATTAAACAGGGTAAATAAAAAGAGTGAAAACTTGCAAAAGTGTCCTTGTGACCATCATAGGGAGAGAGAGGAGGCAAGCCAAAGATCAATACAGGCGTCTCATGAGTATGAGGAAGCTACTCAAAGATTGATACAGGAATTGAGTGAGCAGATTGAGAACACTAAAAGAGAAAACAGGAATTTCGTGAGCAGGTTGAGATCAGTCAGAGATAGACAGGAATTGTGTGTGAGCTGGCTTATAACAGACAAAGAGAAAGTCAGGAATGGCGTGAACAGGCTGAGAACACTCAAAGAGAACTACAGGAAATGCCTGAACATGAGGATGCTAATCAAACAGAAATACCGGAACTTAGAGATCGGGGTGAGAATAGACAAAGATCAAAGGAGGCATTCATGGAATCCATAAACAGAGAGCTGAGAGAAATCAGGGAGACTGCAAAGGGAATGCTCAGTGGAGCCCAACAGAAGGAATGGGAATTCAAGGAATCCATAACCAATCAACTAAGTCATTTGAGAATAAACACGGAACACCAAATTAAGGAAGTTAAGAAGTCCTTAAATTGTCTAGAATAAAGTTCCAACAAAGAATTTGAAGCCAACAAAGCCATCCAATTAGAAGCAAAAGAAGTAAAACACAAAGTACAAAGTCTTGAAAGTAGGTTAGACCATGCAGAAGATCGAATCTCGGGGATTGAAAACAGCCTAGATATTATAGAGACAGAACATACAACCATCCAAGACAAATCCAAGAAATATGATAGATCTATTCAACACTTGGAAGATACCATCAGAAGGCCTAATATAAGGATAATGATTGTAGAGGAGAATCTAGAGACAACAGTTAATGATCTAGGATATTTGTTTAACAGGATCCTAGCAGAGAACTTACCAAACATGCAAAAAATAGGCCTATTCATATACAAGAAGCTTTTAGAACTCCAAATAGACCAGACCAGAACAGGACATTGCACGCTCACATTATAATCTGTAAAGGATCAATTCAGGCCAAGGAAAAGTTCCTTAAAGCTGTCAAGGAGAAAAGATTAATCATGTATAAAGGGAAACCAATTAGAATCACCTCAGATTTCTCAGCAGAGACAATCAAAGCAAGAAGAGCCTGGAATGATGTATGCCATGCCCTAAAGACAAACAACTATCAACCAAGAATACTGTACCCAGCTAAACTCTCCTTCATAATGGAAGGTAAAATAAAAATGGTCCATAGCAACGAAAAATTGAAACAATCTATCTTCACCAAACCAGCCCAACAAAAGATTCTTAAAGATGTCCTATACATAAAAACCGAAGACCACACTAAAGGCAAAGAAACCACACCCAAACTGAGAATCCAAGAACCATAGGAAGAACCCAGTTGCTGCAGCCCCCAAGAAGGTGGATAAAATGGCAGGAACTCCCAAATACCTCTCAATCTTATCTCTCAACATTAACGGCCTTCACTCTCCAATCAAGTGACATAGACTGTCTAGTTGGATTAATAAACAAGATTCTTCTATCTGCTTGCTCATAAATACAAACACATTTTCTTTTTTTTTTTTTTTTTTTTTTTAAATTGTATTTTATTTTATTTGGGAAAGGCTGGAACAAAATCTACCAAGCAAACGCCCCCCACATAAACACGTGGGAGTTGCAATCCTAATATCAGGTAAAATAGACTTCAAATTAAAATTAGTGAGAACAGATAAAGAAGGTCACTCCATAATAATAAAGAGATCTCTCCTTCAGGAAGATATTACAATTCTAAATATTAGCCAAAGAAGGAGCACCCAAATTTATCCAAGAAAAACTACTTTATCTCAAATCTCATATAGATCCAAAGACATTAATTGTCAGAGACTTTAACACACCACTATCCCCACTAGATAAATCAACACGGAAAAATCTCAACAGAGAAACCTTAGACCTAAACAACTGCATAGATCAACTAGATTTAACAGACAGCTACCGAATATTTCACCCAACAGCATGAGAATACATGTTCTTCTCAACAGCACAAGGAACAGTTTCCAAAATAGACCACATTTTAGGTCACAAAGCAAAACTGTCCAAATTCAGAAAGATTGAATTCATACCTTGCATTCTCTCAAATCACAAGGGAATAATATTAGAACTCAACACCAAAAGCCACCAAAGAAAGTCCTGTAACACATGGAGGCTGAACTACACACTATCTAACCACCAGTGGGTCATGGAAGAAATTAGAATCAAAATTCAAGTGTTCATGATATATAACAAAAATGAGCACACAAACTACCAGCTCCTCTGGGAAACAGAAAGGCAGTACTCAGAGGCAAGTTTATAGCTCTAACTTCCAACATCAACAAATTGGAGAGATCTGAAACCAAAAATTTAATGAGACAGATGAGCCTCCTTGAAAAAAAGCAGCAAGATAACCCCCAATCCACCACACAGAAAGAAATAATTAAATTTAAACAGAATTAAATGTATTAGGATCCAAAATAACCATAGAAAGAATCAACAAAACAAAGAATTGGTTCTTCGAAAAAATTAACAAAAATGACAGACCCTTAGCAAATCTCATCAGAAAAAGAAGAGAACACATCCAAATAAATAAACACAGAAATGAGAATGGAAACATCACCACAAAAACCACCAGGATTCAGAACATTATGAAGGACCACTTCTCAAAACTTTATGCTAATAAGTTTGAGAACTTGGCAGGAATGGACCTTTTCCTAGCAAAGATAGACATGCCAAAACTAAACCAAGATGAGTTAAACCATCTTAAAAGGCCCATATCAAGCATTGAAATAGAAACATCAATAACACACCTCCCATCTAAGAAAAGCCCAGGACCAGATGGTGTTACAGCAGAATTCTATAAGGCCTTCAAAACAGAGCTGACACCAATACTCCTCCAACTCTTCAATGAAATTGAAAGAGAAAGTGCACTAGGAAATTCATTCTATGAAGCTATAATAACCCTCATCCTAAAACCAGACAGGAACTCATCAAATAAAGAGAACTATGGACCCATATCTTTGATGAACATTGACTCAAACGTCTCATCAAAATTTTTGCCAATGGACTTCAACAATTCATCAAAAAATCATACACCACGATCAAACAAGATTCATTTCAGGGATGCAAAGCTGGTTCAATATACAAAATCAATGAACGTAATTCATTACATCAAGAAGAGCAAGGTTAAGAATCACCTGGTTATCTCAATAGATGCAGAAAAAGCATTTGACAAGATCCAACACCCCTTTATGATGAAGGTTCTGGAAAAACTAGGAATCCATGGAACCTTCCTCAATAAAATAAAGGCTGTATATGACAAACCTACAGCCAGTAATACACTCAATGTTGAAAAACTAAAGGCATTCCCTCTTAACTCTGGAACAAGACAAGGATGCCCACTCTCTCCACTGCTCTTCTATCTAGTATTAGAATGCCTAGCTACAGCAAAAAGACAAGATGAAAGCACAAAGGAGATCCAAATAGGGAAAGAAGAAATAAAACTCTCCTTCTTTGCAGATGACATGATCTTGTATTCAAAGAATCCCACAGACTCCACTATCAAATTACTCAAGGTGATTCAAAACTTTGGCAAAGTGTCAGGGTATAAAATTAACCCTCAAAAATCAATGGCTTTTCTACATGCCAGTAATGAGAAAAATGTGGCTGAAATCAGGAAAGCAACTCCATTCTTAATAGCCCTACAAAAAATAAAATACCTAGGAATTAACTTATCCAAAGAACTGAAGGACTTCTATGATGAAATCTTTAAAAACCTGTAAAAGAAAATAAAAACAGAACTTAGAAAATGGCAAAAAAACACTCCTATTCTCCTGGATTGAAAAGATCAACATTGTGAAAATGGCAATACCTCTCAAGGGTATCTACAAATTCAATGCAATACCCATCAATATTCCAACTTCATTCTTCAAGGAAATAGAAGAGGCAATCCAAAAAATCATATCAATACCAAATTTCAAACTCTACTACAAAGCCATAGTAATCAAAACAGTTTGGTAGTGGCACAAGAACAGACCTCAGGACCAATGGAATAGAATTGAAAACCTAGAGATGAACCTATAGACCTATAGCCGTCTAATCTTCGATAAGGGACCTCAAAATACAAGGGAAGAAAGACAGCCTCTTCAGTAAATGGTGCTGGCAAAATTGGTTAACTACTTGTAGAAAACTAAAGCTAGATCCTTATATATTACCTTGCACCAGAATCAACTCCAAATGGATCAAAGACCTCAGAGTCAAAGCAAACACTGAAAACATTACAGGATGGAGTAGGAGAAAACCTAGGTCTCCTTGGCACAAGCTGACCCAGAAACACAACAAATCAAAGAAAGGTTGGACAAATGGGATTGCATGAAATTGCAGAGCTTCTGCATGGCAAAGGACATAGCTAGTAAGATCAATAGAAAATGCATGGACTGGGAAAAGATCTTCAATGACCATACAACAGAGAAGGTTCTCATATCTAAAATACACCTGGAACTTAAAAAATTAAAACCCCCAACAGTAAATCCTCAAAGAAACAACTGCCCAATAAATAAGTGGACTAAAGACTTAAAGAGAAACTTCTCTGAAGAGCAGAGTAGGATGGCCAATAGACACATGAACAAATGCTCAACCTCTCTAGCCATAAAAGAAATGCAAATCAAAACAACTTTGAGATACCACCTCACTCCAGTTAGAATGGCTGTAATCAAGAACTCTAATAACAACAGATGCTGGAGGTGATGCGGTCAGAAGGGAAACGTATTTCATTGTTGGAGGGAGTGTAAATTTTTCAACCACTTTTGAAAGCAGTATGGAGGCTCCTCAAAAGACTCCATGTAAAGCTCCCCTATGACCCAGCAATCCCACTTTTGGACATTTACCCAAATGATCACAAGCAAGACCACACAAAAGCTATCAGCACGACTATATTTACCAACCCAGATGCCCCTCATTAGATGAAGCATCAAGAAAATATGGTGAATATACACAATGGAATTTTATGCCTCCATAAGAAGGAATGACATTGCCCCATTTGTTAAGAATTGGAAAAACATGGAAAAATTTTATTAGATGAAATAAGCAAGGCCCTAAGAAACATAGGTCCCATGGTTTCCTTTATTTGGAGTAACTAGTATATGTCTGAGTCAAGCAGAAAAGGTCAGATAATTTGATGTTAGTGGAATGAACCCCAAGATAAGTATTCAAATGGTTTTTTGTTCTTTCATGCAATTGTTTCTATCATATTCATATAATGATTTCTGTGTTGCTTTGTATGTCCCTCCCCCACAGTATAACCCATACTTTCACTGGAATTGATGGTATATTTTGTGGAGGTGAAGGGAAAAAAAACAAATCGTTTAACTAGGGATACATGTGGACCCATTGCAGCAAGGAGCTGTACAAGTTGTTATGTCGAAAAACAAACTTAAGAACTTTGGTAGGCGGTGGGGAGAGGATCAGGTAGGGGAGAGGGGAGGAGTATGGAAAGGGATGGGAAGGGGAAACAACGAGGAGGCAACAATGCCTTATAAGAAATGTACTATTTATCTTGCCCATGTAATTGTAACTCCTCTGTATGGTATTCTCACAATAATAATAAAAAAATTACGTTCAAAGCAGCACAGGCAGAGTTCCCAAGCCAGATTATCTCCTGCTTTGAATGTTGTGCCTTGACTCCCTTTCTCCACCAGCTGCTGAATTTCCTCCAGCTCTCCCTAAGGTGAGCAACACAGTGGAGGACATCATTGGAGAGCAGAGATTGTGACCTCACCATCCCCAGCCTGCCATTTGTGAGCAGAGACAATGCCCAGCACCTATACTGGACTCTGAGAGATTCAGAGACCCCAGGCTACCTCAAGGATCCCTTCTCTGCAATATGAAACTTTGGGGGGGGGGATGTGATGGACCATCATGTCTGGCCCCATGGGGAAGAGAGGAGGACCCTTGAACCAGACATTCAGCTCACGGCAAACTCGTTCACACCTAAATGGGGAATTGAATGCCACAGAGCTGGTCAGCTGCTGGACAGAGATCTTTGAGAAAATAGGCATCCCAGAGGCCCCAGAATCCAGTGAGTACATCATGGCTCACATCCTCGGAGCCAAAACAGATAAGTGAAGTGGCACCAGAAGGCGGAGAAGAGGGAGGAGGGAGAACTGTGGGAGAGCTACATCAGCATTCATCCCCTCTCCCCCAAAGAGGATATTTATCTGAATAAGATGGGACTTCTCTGTAGTATTGTCATACACAGATGCTCATTTATTTTTCCACAAACTGTTACAGAGTGTGTCAGGCTTTGCGGGGTCATAGACAATGAAAGGTTCCAGGACTGGTTCCACAGAACATGAAGAAACCTTGGTTTGAGCTGGATGCTGCTGCTTCACAACTTCCATCATAGTTACTTAGGAGACTGAGATTGGAGGATTGAGGCTTTTGGCCCAAGCAGGAATGCTTGTAAGACTCTTGTCTCCAATTAACTACCAAAAGCAAAACACCAGAAGGGGATGTGTGGCTCAAGCCATAGACTGCTAGCCTTGAGTAAAAAGGCTCAGGGACAGCACATAGGCTCTGAATTATAGGCCCAGGACTGACACAAAGAAAGGAAAGAGAGAGAGAGAGAGAGAGAGAGAGAGAGAGAGAGAGAGAGAGAGAGAGAGAGAGAGAGAGAGAGAGAGAGAGAAAGAGAGAGAGAGAGAGAGAGAGAGAGAGAGAGAGAGAGAGAGAGAGAGAGAGAGAGAGAGAGAGAGAGAGAGAGAGAGAGAGAGAGACAAGAGGGAAGGATAGAGGGAGAAAAAGAGGAAAGGAAGGAAGAAGGGAGAACATGCAAGCCTTGGTTTGGAGTCCCTGGATCAAGGAAGCCAACCATTCACAATCTCTGTGAGGACAGTTTCAGAGACTAAAGCCAGTATGTATGATCAAGCCACTGACCCCTTAGCAACTTCATGACATTCAGGAGCTATGTGGACACCGACTGCAGAGGAAAGCAGCCTCGGGTAGCTCAGGGTTTGAATCAGCCCAGGCTTCAACAAGTTTATTTTCTGGTCAGATAAAAAGAAAGTGTCCAAGGGCTAGGGAGGTTTTGGGGTGAGGGAATGTCAAGAGGGGGGAGTCAAGGGATAAGCAGGAAGATGAAGAGGGAAGATGATCCCAGGTCAGGTGTATCAGGACATTGGAGTCATGATAATTCCTGATAACCTAGACGACCAGTGATAGAGCCTTTGATCCAGCCACACTGCTATTAAAAGTCCTGACACCTTGGGTTCACCATTGATGACTTGGCTGTCGTTCGCTGCAGGATGCCTGTGCAGTACATCCTTGGGGACTGGGACTTTCCAGGGCTCACTCTGAAGATGACACCCCTGGTGTTCATTCCTCCACCAAAGACAGAGGTAAGCATACCACTGTCACAGGACAGCCTGGGAATGAGGGCGGGAGTTGAGACCCATGTCACCTTGAGATTTCATCGAAAGGGTGCTAGAGCCCCATGACTGCTATTCTCAGAGGCAGGAGTGGGTCTTTTTGATGGCTCAGTCTTTAGTCTAGGTGGCAGGTCTGGGATTCAGAGAGGGCAGGCTGAAGGTGAGAAAGGGCTGGGTAGAGGCTAGAGGGAAAACCAGAGGCACTGGACTCTGAGCAGGGTTGTTTCTTTGATAATACTCACAACACAGGAACACTCCTGGGATAGATCATCCCTTTTCACCTTCCCAAGAGGGACCTAGAGACTCCCATTCTCCATCCCTTGACCAAGAAACCCTTTGGTTCCCATATCTTGTGTTTGGATAACTAGATCTCACCTCACTGCCCATTGTTGAGGCATGACAGTGAGAGGTCCTGATTCTTTGATAAGGTCATTGGATCCTCAGTATGAGATTATACTTGGTGCATGGTCAGTCCCATCTAAGACTGCCATGATGAGCCGGGGCACTGGTGGCTCACATCTGTAATCCTAGCTACTCAGGAGGCTGAGATCTGAGGATCGCGGTTCAAAGCCAGCCCGGGCAGGAGAGACCGTGAGACTCCTATCTCCAATAAACCACCAGAAAACTGGAAGTGGCGCTGTAGCTCAAGTGGTAGAGCGCTCGCCTTGAGCTGAAGAGCTGAGGGACAGTACCCAGGCCCAGAGTTCAAGCCCTACGGCCGACAAAAAAAAAAAAAAAAAAAAGACTGCCATGATGTCGGACAAAGAATCTAGAAAATCAGAGTCAGATGGGGTCTGTTCTAGGAGACTTGAATATTATGTGTTAGCTTTGAGCTCTGGTGTGCCCACCTGCTTCCCTTTCTTGGATGGGTCTATGCCAGAAAAAGCTTGAAACTATGGTGTGGGTCATGTCATTGATGCTCTGAGCTAGCACTCTACCATTTGAGCCACAGCTCCACTTCAAGCTTTTTTGGGTGTTTAAACAAGTCGTTTAAGGATTCAGGTGGACCTGTTGCAACAATGAGAAGTACAAAATGTCATGTCAAAACCAGCTTTACAATGTCGGTGGGGGGGGGAGGGGGGTATAATTGGGTGGGGGGAGGGGGGAGGCTGGGAAGGTTGGTGAAGGGTAAACAAAGGAAGAGGCTGCAATGCTTGGTAAGAAATGTATGCATTATCCTGCCCATGTAATTGTAGCCCCTCTGTACAGTATGTTCTCAAATAAAATAAAATAATATTAAAAAAAAAAAAGTTCTCATGAACGTTGCTGCCAAGGGTGGCATCCTACTGCAGTCCTCAGATCTCAGCCTCCTAAGGGGATAGGATGACAAGCACGGAAAAGCATCTTTGGCTCTGTTCCAGTAGCTCATGGTTGTCATCCTAGATACTCAGGAGCTGAGATCTGAGGATCATGGTTCAAAGCCAGCTTGAGCAAGAAAGACCCTGAGAGTCTTATCTCCAACAAACCACCAGAAAACCGGAAGGGGTGCTGTGGGTCATATAGTAGAGTGCTCGCCTTGAGCTGAAGAGCTCAGAGACAGCACCCAGGCCCTGAGTTCAAACACCACAACCGAAAAAAAGAAAGAAAGTAAAATATGTTTGCCTGCAAAGATGTGGAGGTGTGTGTGTGTGTGCTGTGTTTGAGAGATCAGGTGCTGACCTCACTGTACAGACATTTCTAAGAACTCCTCAAGTTTGCCCGTTTGAAGCCACAGTAGGATGGGTGGTGCCTTACCAAGAACTCAAGAGGACGAGGCCTGTGGCAGGCAGGGAGTGGTGAGATGGGTGCAGGGTGGGATTGTTGTATCTGTATTCTCTCCATTGAAGGATGGATTTGGATGCTGGGTGTCAAAATTTTGAAGTCCATGGTTGCAAGAAGTTTATAGCCTGATGAATTGGGTTTCCCCTGGGTTTATGAAGGTGGCTGAAGCCGGGGGCTGCCGGTGCTCACAACTGTCATCCTAGCTACTCATAAAGCTGTAAAGACCACGGTTCAAAGCCAGCTTGTGTAAGAAAGTCTGTGATACTTGATATCTAATGAACCACCAGAAAAGAGGAAGTGGTGCTATGGCTCAAGTACTAGAGTGCTCATCTTCAGATGAAGAGCTGAAGTACAGCACCCTGGCCCAGAGTTCAAACCCCATGACCAACAATAAACAGAGGTGGCCTGATTTTTCCACATAGCAGTGTGTATGGTAGGAAATTCCATGCTGTGTTATGAGATATGTGAAAGGCTCAATGTTGTGTCTACAGTTAGTCTGAGTATGATAGTGCCATCTTCACACAGGTCAGATGTGATCCTAATGGAGGGAGTTCATGGTTCTGTTCTCAGGAACTGCTGAGGCCGTGGAATGTCTGTGTGTATCTGTGTGTGTGTGTGTATGAGTGTGTGTTTGTGTGTGTGTGTGTGTGTGTGTGTGTGTGTGTGTAATTTTCCCTCATCTCTCTCTGTCCCCTTCCTGGCTGCCTGGCTGCCCCTTTCTGACCTCAGATGGTGCCCCTCCTCCACACAGACCTTGCCTTTAGCCCCCTATCAGGGCCTACAATGAGTCCTAAATTGCCAGAGGCCTGTGTTCCAACTTTTCTCTGGGGCCCAAGTCTGGCTGTCCCAATATTTGGCCACCTCCAGGGGATTCTGGACAAGCAGTGCCAGCTGGCATAGGTCTCCCCTGCCTCAGAGGGAGGGCCTCCATTATATGATGTCTGTCCTTTTCCTCAGCTGGGCCTCTGACTGCATATCCCTCTCAGCAGGCTTGCAGTGGCTTGGGGAATGGGTGGTTGCTGGTGGCTCTGGCCAACTGGATCTTGACATCTGACTGAAGGTCGCTCAAGCAAGGAGGATCCAGGGCTACATGAGAGGTGAGGCCAAGGTGGCTTGGAAGTATCTGTCAGTGTCTAGGAAATGTAAATGTACTTTATTGCAGGAAAGTTTAACTTCCGGCACCAGCTGTGCCTCTCAGGTCCTGCTACACAATACTGGATGCCAAGAATACAGGAGGCACAGACTAGATTCTAGGGCCAGGGAAGTGGAGGATGAGAGACTTGTATGTCCAATACCTCAATGTTCTAGGGCATTAGTCTTGACCTGGCTATGCCCCCGCTTGTGTACGTTCACTTCTTAACCCAGTGTTGGCCACACACCAGCCACTTGTTGCAGTACTATGGAAGGAGCAGGAGTGGAAGTGAGATCTAGGATGAACAAAATCGGGATATGTGGCCTGTGGGGGTGGCAAAGGGTGTCTTTAAAAAAATCTTCGAGCAGGAACTCAGGGTCTAGGCACTGTCCCTGAGCTTCCTTTGCTCAAAGGTAACATTCTACCATTTGAACCACAGTTCACCTTCCATCTTTTTTACTTGTTTATTGGAGATAAAAGTCTCATGGACTTTCCTGCGTGGGCTGGCTTCAAGCAGTCATCCTAAGATCGCAGACTCTTAAGTAGTTAGGATTGCTGGTGTGAGCCACAGTCACCTGCTAAGGATGTGTGTGTGTGTGTGTGTGTGTGTGTGTGTGTGTGTGTGTGTGTGTGTGTGTGTCTGTGTGTGTGTGCGCTTGTTTGTACAAGGTTGGTGCTGTACCACTTGAACTACAGTAGCTCTGCTTCCCAGGTTTTGGTGATTCATTGGAAAAAAGAGTCTGCCCAGGCTAGGTTTGAATCTTGATTGATCCTCAAGTGTCAGCCTTGAGTAACTAGGATGACAGGAATGAGCCACAGGTGCACAGCTGATAATGGCCTTTCTCCACAGTGAACTGGAATCTCCTGAAAGCTTTTCTTTATTTTTACTGTGCCAGTATTTGGGATTGAACTCAGGTTTTGGGCTCTGGTCTCTTAAATTTTTCCCTCAGTGCTGGCACTCTACCACTTGAGCCACAGCTCCATTTCTGGCTTTTGGTAGTTCATTGGCAAGAAGAGTCTGGATAATTTTCCTCCCCTGGGCTGGCTTTGACCCACAATCTCTGAGTAGCTTGGATTCTCTTGAGTAGCTAGGATTTACAGGGGTTGAGCCACTGGTGCATTGTGTAGAAGGTTGTCTTAAGCAAGAGTTCTTCCCTGCATATTCCCTGTCTCCTCCATGCAAAGGAGGCCTGAAGGTCAGGAGCTGTGAAAATTAGGCTTCTAGCCACAGGAAATGGCTGGGGTCCATGGAGAAAAGTCAAAGTTAATCTTCCCCTTGGGCCCCATTCTGGGCCCCACCCTCTGCCCTACCTGTGACTCAAGTACAAACCTTAACCCACCTTTGAATGTTCTGCTGGACTTGTCTGAGGCCAAAGAACCTTCATTCCACCCACACTACCTGTTCTACACCACACCTCAGGAACTTTGCCCATGCTGTGTACCTTCTGCCTGAGCCTCTCTATCCTGTTCCTCATCTTAGAACTCCTGTGGAATTTTGGCACTGCTTAAATAACCTAGTGAATCCAATTTTTCCTTCCCTTCTCTATCTTTTTTTTAATATATTGAGTTGCTAGAGATGGAACTTGTGCATACTGACTGGCAAATGCTCTATATTGGTGTGTGTGTGTGTGTGTGTGTGTGTGTGTGTGTGTGTGTGTGTGTGTGTGTGTGTGTGTGTGTGTGTGTGTGTGTGTGTGTGTGTGTGTGCCAATCCTGGGGTTTGAAGTCATGGCCTAGATGCCATCCCTGAGTTTTTATGTTCAAGGCTAGCATTCTACTACTTGAATCACAGCTCTGGCTTTTTGGGTGCTTAATTGGAGAAATGAGTCTCATATAGACTTTCCTGCCTGCACTGGCTTGTAGTTATGATCCTGAGATCTCAGCCTCCTGAGTAGCTAAGATTACAGGGGTGAGCCACCAGCACCTCGCCTCTACCTGTCACCTATAACCTCAGCCCTCCTCTGAGTCCCAGAAGAGTATGTCTCACAAAGGTCACATTTTTTTAGCCAGTGTTGGGGCTTGAACTCAGGGTCTAGGCATGTTCTTGAGCTGTTTTTGCTCAAGGCTACATTCTATCAGTTAAGCCACAGTACCACTTTTGGCTTTTTCTGTTTATGTTGTACTGAGGAATCAAACCCAGGGCTTCATGCTTGCTAGGTAAGCACTCTATCATTAAGCCACATTTGCAGCCCAAGGCTCACTTCTAACAGGAGCTATGATGGTGGTATTTATTTGAGTACCCTTTTCAGCGCAGAAATCTCTGGCCATTTCATATCTTTGCCAGGATTTGTGACCAGCCTGAGACTCGGCAATGAGGAATGATTAATGAGTGATAGTCACCATGACCCAGAGATCTAGGCTCACATCTTACAGATGGATAGAGAATATGGAGACAGATCTTTCCACAACACTTACAGCTGGGGAACTGTGGCCTCCCTGGAGGCAGTGGCTGGCTGCTAAATGTTCCAGTGGGACACCTCAGCCAAAACATAATGCACTCGTTGCATATGCCAGCCCAGGCAAGCCTTCGGAGCTTCAGTTATTAAATGGCATAGAAGGGTGCTTTGTTCAAGTTACTTGCTCAGCCTTAGTACTCTCTGAAGCCTTGTCCCAGCTTTTCCAGGTTGAGGGTCTGGGCATGGGCAACCCGCTGAATGCCCATCATCCATACATCATCAATCCATACACAGAGACATGCAGTTACTGCCTTCCTTTTTTTTTTCCTTTGGCAGGTCCGAGGTTTAAATATGATCATAGGCCCTATGCCTGATCTCCACTTTCTCAAGGAAAGTGCACTCCCCTTGAGCCACAGCCCCAACCCATGGGGATATTTTCCTGTGATCTCTTAGAAATAAGAGTGTCTGGACTTTCCTGCCCTGGCTGAATTCAAATTGTCTTTCTCTATATCTCAGCCTTCTGAGGAGGATTACATACAGGAGCCACTGACAACCTGGCCTCCTCCTGCTCCTGCTCCTGCTCCTCCTCCTCCTCCTCCTCCTCCTCCTCCTCTTTCTTCCTTCTTCTTCTTCTTCTTCTTCTTCTTCTTCTTCTTCTTCTTCTTCTTCTTCTTCTTCTTCTTCTTCTTCTTCTTCTTCTTCTTCTCCTTCTTCTTTTTAATCGTGACAATCATAAATCTTCACAGTATCATTCCAATGGTTTGCATTCGAAATATACTACCCAGCCCTGGAGTTCGAATGCAGGACTGCCACACACAAATGGAGGGAGATCCTGACAAACTAGTTTCTATTTATGTGAATGCTGTCAAAGTAATAGTTAAATTTGCAGTTATTTCATGTTTCTATTTTAGAACAAAAATTATTGGATGTATATCTTGCATTTTCGCACCATGCTATGAATCCCCTAATGGAAGGATATTGACTAATTTTTAATTAATGTTTTTATAAGTATTCAACCATGGGACTTCATTCAATGGAGACATAACTTAATAAGTAATAATTGGTAACTATATATATATAATTTAATTATATCCTCACATACTTTCTCCTTCTCTACACACACACACACAAACACACACACACACACACACACACACACACATACACATACAGCAATCTACACATCTATCAATGTATATATTGAGCATTACTCTGGCTTGATCACAGGTCCTCAGAACTTCCTGGCAGCTGAGTTTGCCAGAGGCTGGTGTGCTAAGACTGTAATGCCATTTATGAATTGGCCATTGTAGGCTGTGAGTTGAAATCGCAGTATGGCCAAAAGTTTATTCATGGATTAGGGAGCCAATTTTGACACATTTTTTTCCTGAAAAAAAATTCCTGGGTCTCAGTATAATGTATAATTCATATGCAAATACATCCTATGTGATAGGATGTAGTAAATGAAATGTTATATGGGTAATAATACTAAATAAATAAGGGTAATAAACGTCATACTCACTAAACCCATGTATGTGAATAGATATCATATATGAATATTCTTTCCAGTGCTGGGGCTTCAGTTCAGGCCCTAGGAACTTGTCTGAATTTCTTGTCTTCAAGGAAGGTGAGCTTCTCCTTCACCCACAGTGCCACAGAGTGACCCAGACCCTGAATTCTAATCCCAGGCCTGCCAGAAAAATGGTGCAAATTCCAAGCCAGGGCCTTATTTTATTAAGTTTTGGCCCAGCACGGACCTTGAACTCAAGTCTCAGCATTTTTGACACAGATCCTGGAATCTAGAACCCGATTTCAAATATCAGAGTTGGCAAAAAATAAATAAAAAAGAGAAGGATAAAATTAAGTTCAAGAAGGTGGTTTTACATTTTTTCCCCTTTGCATTGTGACCACCTTGGGTCTAAATGACAAGGCCCAGAAAGTGTACACGACCTTGCATGCTGATGTTTGGCTGGCTATTAGGGAATCCATAGATGAAACCTCAACTTAGGCCTGGAGGTCGATTCCCGGGACTGCCACTAATGATTGGCAGGAGATTCTAAGAAATGCATTCCAATATACATCCATACAAATGTTATAAAAGTAGCAATTAAATCAGTAGTTACTGTATGAGTATACTATAAAATTATACACAATAATTATACTACATTGACTAATTTTCAATTAATACTTTATTATGTATTCAACCATGATACTTAAAAATGGAAAGAATAATTTAATTTACAATAATTGGTAGTAATATAATATATGTAATTTCATAATATACAGACATCTTTCTCTTGATATATATATATATATGTACATATATATATATGCCAATGTACACATTTATCTTTTTATATACTTGTCACTCCTGGGGCTCAGTGGTATAGTGATGGTTAGTATATACAAAGCCCTGGATTCAATTCCTCACTACCACATGCACATAAAAATCTGGAATTTGTGCTGTTGCTCAAGCAGTTGAGCACTAGCTTTGAGCATAAAACTTAGGGACTGTGTCTAGACACTTACTCAAGACCCAGGATGGGCACGAAAAAAAAATTGAATGTTGTGACTGCAACTCTATAAAGATAAGACTTCAAATACCTCATCACAGAGCAAGCCGGGTGTCTGGTGCTGACAGCTGCGATCTAACCTGACTTAGCCTGAGGTATACCACTACAACCAAGCTCCAATCCTTGTACAATCCTTGTACAAGAGAAACTAGGTACAGTGCTCATGTCCTGAATTCAAGCTCCAGGACTAGTGTATGCACACACACACACACACACACACACACACACACACACACACACACACACACACACACTCACACACACACAGAAAGCAGAAGTGAAGCTGTGACACAAAATGGTAAAGCATTAGACTTCTGCCCTCAGCACCCAGGCCCTGTGTTCAATGCCAAAACCTAGCCACCCAAGGCCTAACTAGGAGAGGTCAAAGGTTTCAAAATGTGATGAGCTTCACCAAACGTAGATGACAGGAAGTTTGTGATATCCAACACATGCTTGGATTTCACAAGCTTCCAGAAACCTAGGAGAGGCATCATAGGCCCATCATCACCCTCAGTGAAACATTTCATTAGGTTCAGTGCCCTAGTTGTCTGCCAGAAGGACTCCTGAATTATATTGAGCACTGTATCTGAACACCGGAATATAGTCTCACAAAGGCAGGATAAGTGCATAGTACTTGGACTGCCATGGGACATGGCACAAATGAAGGTTTCCTGTCAAAGCAGAGCACTGGGAAGAGAGAGAGGACTTTTTCTCCTGACCTTCAGAGCCCGCCCACACTCCTCCACACTAATTGGCCCAGATGGAGTTGTTTGTTACACAGCTATGCAGGAGTGAGGGCTTTTGTCTGCCTGTACAGACAATGAGAGAGACTTCGTCCAGCAGGCCTGGGATGCAGAGAAACCCTCAGGCCACACTGGAAGCAGCAAGGGGATCCCTGGAACACGCAATGTCATAAAAAGCAATCTCTGTGTTATGAACTCATTGTATTGAATACAAATTTCCTAGGTTGGTGCCATTCATCATAGCTAATCTGGAGCTTCACCTATAGGAATACATCCATACATACACAAAGACATGGAGGTACAGGTTCTTTATGAGGGGGCAGGTCCTGCATTTGAACCATGAGCCTAGGCGTTTTCCCTGAGCCCCTTTTGGTCAAGGCCAGTGTATTAAGCTTGAGTCAAAGCCCCACTTCAGGGGTTTTCTGTGATCTCTTAGAAATAACAGTGTCAAGGACTTTTTTAAGCTGGCTGGATTTAAATTCAGATTCTCTACATCTCAGCCTCCTGAGGATCTGGAATTGCAGTCAGCAGTCACTGGCACTTTCTTTTCTTCTCCATTTTTTTAATCTGGAAAATCTGACTTCTTAATGGGTCATTCCAATGATTTGAACTTATAAGACACTACACAATGTTCTTTATAGCTGCCTTCTCTGCGAAGGATTTTCTCTCCTCATCTTCCACTCTGGACACAGGTTTGAAGCCAAAAGTGAGAAATGAGTGTCACAGGAGCTAATGTCCACAGGACATGCCAATTCTGTCACTTAACATTGAGCTGAAGTGAATTTACTGTCTCAGGATGAGAAGACTGAAAGCTGAAGCAATCCTCATACTGTTTGCATTGCTCATTTTGCCTTTAAAGTCATCTAATAATTATGAGTGTTTTGTGTCTCCAACCTTAATTATCTAGAACAAACTAGAAGCATCTTCATGTTTCTGTTTTCTCTAGTACCTCTCGACATTTAGACTAAAGGTTTGTGTGGAGTGACTCCTAGGGGAATCCCTGAGGAAATCTACTTGAAGCCTCCTCAGGAGATCACCATTCAAAGCCAGTCCTAGCAGGAATTTCTGTGAGATTCTTGTCTCCAATAAACCACCAGAAAACCAGAAATGGAACAGTGGCTTAGAGGGTAGAGCTCCAGTTGTGAGAGAGAAAGTCAAGCATGTGATACAGGCCAGACCAGGCAGAAAAGCCTGGGAGTTGCTTATTTTATAGGCCTGTGTCCTTATATGATGCACATTGAAGCTCTCAGCAGCCTTTATTTACATTTTATTATGAGGCCAATGCAGGAACAGTAACAAATCATTCAGGGCAAAAGAAGATCATAGTGTATAGAAATAACTGGTATTCAGAAATTTACCCTTGAGGACACAAACTGTATCATACTTATGTAAAAACTACGATTAAGAAAAAAAGATGAGGGGGCTGGGAATGTAGATTAGTGAGAGAGTGCTTGCCTAGCATGCAAGAAGTCCTGGATTCTATTCTTCAGTAGCACATAGAAAGAAAAAGCCAGAATTGGTGCTGTGGCTCAAGTAGTAGAGTGCTAGGGAAAGTGCTTAAGCTTGGAGTTCAACCCAAGAAATGTCAGAGATAGCTAGGTAGGTAGTTAGTTAGTTAGTTAGGTAGGTAGGTAGGTAGATAGATAGATAGATAGATAGATAGATAGATAGATAGATAGATAGATAGATAGATAGATAGATAGATAGATAGATAGATAGATAGATAGATAGATAGATAGATAGATAGATAGATAGATAGATAGATAGATAGATAGATAGATAGATAGATAGATAGAAAAAATGATACATGAATCTGGTCTTGGATGTCAGGATGAAAGAATGGAACAATTCCCAGTCATGAGGCCTTCTTTATTGTGCCAGGCCACCAGCATTACCTTCACACAGCCACAAAGTAGGAAGACTGTCTCTTTCCCACTTCTCAGGCAGCAAAGGGCCCCAGAGCCAAGAAGGCAAAGTCAGGTTCTAACTCAGGTTCTTGGAAACAGAAGAGAAATGCCCCTACCTCAACTTGGACTGGGGATTTGCATTAATGATGTGGAGAATGAAGGAAGGAGAAAGGACTGGCAGAGGTAGAAGAAGGGCGTTCAAACCTGACAAATGGAGAGTCAAAAACCCACTCCATAAGACCAGTGAGCAAGGTTTTTCTAGTCTCTTCCTCCCCTTTCCCCCACTAAACTGACTTTCTATTGGTAACCTAAAGATAGCCTGAGGCTCCCTTCACCTGAGGGAGGAAGGTTAGTCATTGTTTGAAGAGGCTGAGAAAAGCCTGACCCTGGTGTAACTCTAACAAATGTTTCAGGTTTCCCCCCATTGGTGACTGTGTCTGGAATGAATGAGGTGGTTTTGCAGCTCACTTCCCTGTTGAGTGTGTACATTCTGCCTCCTAATCCTACAGGCCTAGGTCTCTGTACATAGCCTGGCTTTTGAACCTGTTTTCTGTCCTTCAAATACAGTGTTACTCTGGAGTTCTTTTGGCTAGCTGGACTAAGGATTGAATCCTGAGAACTTCATTTGAATCTTCGACAGGTCAGTAATGTTTCTTTCCTTCTATAGCTTGAGAACTCTAAGAACATTTAGAGTGAAAGTAACTTCTCATCACCAATGGAAACACACGAAGCTGTTGAACATCTGACCTTTCAGAAGTGGAAGTCAGAGTGTCATAGACTTTCCTGCCCTTGTTGGCTACACCCTGTGATCCTCAGACCTCAGGCTCCTGAGCTAGCGTGATGGGTGTTAGCTACTGGTGCTCTGCTAGGTTCAGAACTGTAATGACATTGATAATACAAGTCAACTGCTTATCTCAAAGGGCTTGGGGAGCATATTAAGCCTTTCAACATTGGACCTTTCAGATCCCTTTAGCACACAAGGTTATAATGCTAGAGACTGCGAGGCTGGGCAAATGGATGTGCTATACTTGAGCCTTAAGCTCTGACTCCAATTCTGGCGTACATCAACTTTAGAATGTTCTCCTAATTAGCAAATAGGAAACGCACTTTGATTAATCCTTACTTGTTTCCAGTTGTGTGTCTTATATCAACCCTGGGCCCTGTTCATGAGCAATTCAGCTCAAAGGTAACACTCTACCACTTGAGTCACAGCGCCACATGGGGTATTTTTTTGGTGGTATCTTGAACATAAGCGTCTAACAGGCTTTCTTTGCCTAGGCTGTCTTTGAACTATGGCCTTCAAATCTCAGCATCCAGAGAAGCTGGGGTTCCAGGTGTGAGCCACCGCCATCTGGCCTATTGTTTTTGAGAGTCCTGGGGCTTCTTTTTTTCAAGGCTAGCACTCTATCATTTGATCCACTCCATTGCTTCTAGCTTTTTCTGAGTATGTGGCACTGAAGATTCAAACCCTGGTATTCATGCATGTTGAGCGAGCTATTTCCACTAAGCCATATTTATAGGTTTACAATCTTATCCCACAACTTGCCTGTACTGAAGAAAAGGTTTCTAAGTATAAATCATTAACGAAATCCCTATAAGAAGGTGTTCAAAGATAAAAACAAAAAGCTCATCCTTGAGAGATACTCTAAACATGTGAAGACTATGACAAATGCCTCCATTTAATTATGTATCATGTTTCAACACAAAAAGTTTTAATGAAAAATGAGTCAATGTCCTAAATTATTGTGTATAATTTTATAATAGATATGCAAAATGTAATAAGTATTATGTGTATAATAATACTAAATAATATAAACAATAAATGAATGAATAAAATAAAAATAAAATAAATACAAAATCAATAATAAAAATCATAATATGTAATAAACATACATATGTAAGTATATATCGTATATTACACATGTATAGAGATATCTTTTCCTTTGCAGGGTCTTCATTCAGGCCGTGGGAACTCTAGCCTGAATTTCTTTTCCTCAAGGACAGTGAGCTTTGCCTTCACCCATGGTGCAAATGAGTTACCTAGATGGTGAGATCAAATCCCAAAAATGGTAGAAATATTGGTCTAGTTCCAAGACAGTGACTTAATTTTTTAATGGAAGCAGTTATGTTTATTGAGTTACATACTGAACATTAAACAAAGCCGTGTAGAATTTTGTACAGCTATTCAGAGGTCCTTCCCTTACTCCAAAAGTGCTTTTCTGAACACTACATTGTTTCTTTTTTTGTATGTTTTTATTGTAAAAATGTTGTACAGAGGGGTCACAGTTACATGAACAAGGTCATGAGTATATTTCCTATTGAGCATTGTTGCCTGCTCCTTTGTTTTCCCCCTACCATCCCTTCCCTCCCATCTCCACAACTACTCCCCCTGCCAAGCTCAGTGACTTAACTTTTTAGTTGTGGCTTGATACGGATTTTGAAATCAAGTAGTGGCAAATCTGCATTTTCCCCACATTGCTACAGACTTACCATGATCCTGAGTTAAAATCCCAGGCTAGGAAAGAAAACTGAGAGAAATTCCAAACCAGGGAGCTTTATTTTTTTCAATTTAGTTAAATAATTAATTAATTTTTTCTTTTTTTCTTTTTTAGGCCAAACATGGGGCTTGAACTCAAGTCGTGGCAACTCTGCCTCAACTTGGAACACTCTAGGCTGGGTGCTGCCTCGGAATCCGTACCCAATCCTGGAATCGTAGACCCAGAGGGCTTGTAGGAAAAAAAAGTGGGATAGCACGCAAAGTGTCAAGCTGCAGAGGGCTGGGGGTTTTACGTTTTTTTCTTTGCACGGTGACCATCCTGAGTCTGAATGAGACAGACGGTTGCAAAGTGGACGTGACCTGCCATATCTGAAGGCTGGCATGCTATCAGGGAACCCTTAGGCCAACCTGTCAACAAGTGTGACACCTGTTTTCCTTTCCTGTGAGAGTCCTGGGTGTCAGGCATGATTGAGAACACATCTACAAATCTAGATGCTATGTTATAGGATGTAAACAATATAATACATAGTTAGGTATCATCACAGTCAATAAAATAAATGGTAAATAAATGAATAAAACAAAAAATATAACATAGGCTTAACATCTGTATGGAAGTTCAATCCTATCTTTAAAATGTATATAAGTAGTACGTTTTCCAGGGCTGGGGCTTGAATTCATTCCTAGGGAACAGGCCTGACTTTCTGGTCTTCAAGCATGGTGAGCTTCCCCTTCTCCAACAGTGCAACAGAGTTACCTGGACCCTCTGTTCAAATTCTAGGCCTTGAAGACAAAAATATGCCACAGATTCTAAGCCAGGGAGCTTCATTAGCATTTTTAATATGTTTTTAAGTTCATTTCACTTTTATTTGATACATTTTGATTTTATAACATGAGTTTTTCAGAAAAGGTATTTAAACTTTTGCATTTCAGCATAGCACATTGGTGTTTCTATTTTGACCATCTGCCATGAAGAGTGAGAATGAAAATAAGGATGTCATTTCTCCCTAGATGGTCGGGACAGTTAAATTTATTTCTATTTAGTATTATTTCTATAATTATAAAATCTCTGCATTTGTGTCATGTTAGTTTTCCTCAGCTCCTAACATGAAATACACTAGGGGATTCCTGATAGCACAAAAGGTTGGGTTTCTGAATAAAAATTCATTTCTGTGAGGACAGTAGGTAATTGTAAGCATTTTGGGAATAAACTGGATTGTAAAATGAAAAACAACAACATTGGGACTCAGATGTAGCTCAGTAGTGGAGTATTTGCCTAAAGAGCATAAGACTCTGGCAGAAAAGTTTCCTAAAGCTTAGAATGTTAGAATTTTATGATCTGTATGAACAAACTTTTTGTTTTTTGGTCGTGGGCCTGAACTCAGGGGTTATCCCTGTACTCTTCAGCTCAATGCGAGCAATCTACTGCTTGAGTCACAGTGCTACTTCCGGTTTTCTAGTGGTTTATTGGAGATAAGAGTCTCACGGACTTTCCTGTCCAGGCTGGCTTTGAACTGCCATCATCATATCTCACCCTCCCGAGTACCTAAGATTATAGGCATGAGCCACCTGTGCCAGGCACGTGAACAAACTTCTTAAAGATGGATTCTGAGAAAAGAAACTTGGAATACAATTTTAGTATAAATAACTTATGATGCCATGGTTAAGGCACTAATTCAGAAGTATTTATTCATTTGCTGGTTTCTTAGTTTATTTAAAGGTATATTATATATATGCATTATTAATATGTATACATATATATTATTAAAAACATAGATTTGAAGTGTACGTAAGAGCATATGTGCTCATGTAAAGTTATACAACTGCACAAGCTTCATTATTTTTTTTCCAGGTTGGTTGGTACCATAAATTAGGTGGGATTTTTGTACTGCTGTTTTGTTCTCTGTTTTTGGAAGATTTCTCTGCCCCACCGTCCCTGCACTTGAACTCAGCTTGCTCTTTCTTGGCTTGGTAGTTCATAGCTCATTTTCTACCACTTCAACCCATACCTGTAGCCGGGCTTTGTTCCAGTTAATAGGAGATGATTTCTCTCAGGCGTTTTTGCCTTCATTGGCTTTGAAATTTCATCTTCCAGTTCTCAGCCTCCTGAGTAGCTAGGATTACAGATGTGAGCCATTGGTGTGCCTAGGGATAAATTAGAATTTGGTTGGTGTATTCTTTCTGTTTTTCTAAGCAGGGGATCATGGATCATCTACTATAGAATTTCTGTGAGTGTCCTGGGTCTGAAGTAAGTTATAATATACATATGCAAATCTGTATAGTTCTCATAAGATGTAATGAACTTAATACGTGTTATAAGTGTAGTAATAGTCAATAAATATAATGAATGAATAATACAAAAATAAATACCCTCAAAGCAATATGCAGTAAACATGAGTATGTAGATATTCATCATTTTTTCAAATGTGGATGAATATTACTTAACAGGGCTGGGGATTGAATTCAGGCCTAGGGAACAGGCCTGAATTGCTTGTATTCAAAGAAGTGAGTTTCTCCATCCTCCACAGTGCATTGGAGTTTCCCAGACTCCAAGTTCAAATCCCAGGCCTGGAAGAAAATAAATGAGCATGAATTCCAAGCCAGGGCAATCCATTAGTATTTTTAATATTTTTAAAAAAATTAAATTTATTTTATTTTTTATATATTTTATTTCAATTTTATTTATTTATTTATTTATTTATTTATTTATTTATTTATTTATTTATTTATTTTGTCAAGCACGGGGCTTGAACTCAGGTTGTAGCAACTCTGCCTCAGCCTCCATCATCCTAAGCTGGAATGGTGCAGCTTCTGGGCCCACAGCCATTCCTGGGATCCTAGGTCTCAGGGGCTGACAGTAAAACAAATTGAAAACTGCAACAAAAATTTGCCGCGTACTGAAATCTGTCAACGGTTTCTTGGTTTTCCTTCCTTGCATGGTGACCAACCCAGATCCAATGACACGGCTGCAACCTGTAGATCAGCGGACATTTCTGAAGGCTGGCAGGCTGGCAGCGAAGCCATAGGACAATCTAGACACCTAGGCCATGAGTTTGAATCCTGGTCATGCCACTTACAAAGGGCGGGAGAGCCGAGGAAACTATTGCCTGTCCATAGGAACACCAGAGGAATGTGATCAATGTCATAGTTGGATGAGTAGTTTGTCAATCAGTCTAACATAAAATTAAACCCAGTATTCAAAAGATGTGGATTGATTATCATTCATAGTTTATTATGCATTAAAAGAATACGTGTGTGTGTGTGTGTGTGTGTGTGTGTGTGTGTGTGTGTCTGTGTGTGTGTGTGTGTGTGTGTGTGTTTTGTCAGTAGTGGGTCCTAAATTCTGGGCCTGGGCACTCTCTCTCAGCTTTTCAACTCAGGGCTAGTGCTGTAACATTTGAGACACAGCACCATTCCCGGCTTTTTCTGATCATGTTGTGCTGGGGAATTGAACCTGGGGCTCATGCATGCAAGACAAGCGCTCTCCCAGTGAGCCACCTTTCCAGCCCCTAAAAGAATACTATTGCTTAAATAGTTCTCACTACATACCTGTGAATCACTAGGAAGGTAGTATATGTCATTGAATATAAGAAAGACATCACTTGCAGTATCTACATTTCTAAATATATATTTATTTGTATACTACCATCTTCATAGAAAGGTTTTGCTATTTTGGCCAAACCCTTGTCTCCATCCCAGGTCCTGGGATCCAGCTGGCATCTGAATGTGCTAGAGGCTGTTGTGCTGACACTCACCCATTCATGAGTTGGGCCTTCTAGGTCCTGAGTTCAGGCCCCAGCATTGCCAAAAATGTCTTCTTGGAGTAAGATTCCAAGTGTGATACCTGTTTTCCTTTTCTGTGCAAGTGCTGGGTGTCAGGTATGATGTATATAATATGTCTGAAAAGCTACATGCTATGGAATAGATTTGAATGAATGTAATAAAGGTTATAAGAGTACTCACAGTCAGTCCATAAATAAATGGTAAATAAACAAATAAATAATAAAATATCATGAATCATTCCAACAAACACAATATAAACTGAATGTATGGATGTAAGTATAAATCATATAATAAACATATCTACATATGTTATGTTCTCCAGGGCTGGGGCTTGAATTCAGATCTAGTTAACAGGTTTGAATTGCTTGTCTTCAAGGAAGGAGGGCTTCCCTTTCCTCACCCTCCCCCCCGCAATGCATCAAAGTTACCCAGATACCAATGTGACATCCCTGGCCTGGCAGATAACAAAATGTCATGAAAGCCAAGAGAGGGAGCTTCAGTAGTATTGTTAATTAATTAATTTATTGCTAAGCACGGGGCTTGAACTCAGGTGGTGGCAACTCTGCCTCAGTTTTCATCACCCTATGCTGGGATGGTGCAGCCTCTGGACCCACAGCCATCCTGGGGGCCTGACAGGCAAACAAAATGAAAACACCACCCAAAAAAGCCGCAAACCACAGAAGGTCAGCAGTTTCTGTTTTTGTTCCTTGCACCGTGACCATCCTGGGTCTGAATGACATGGCTGCAACCTGTAGGTCACCTGGCATTGCTGAAGTCTGGCAGGCTGTCAATGAAGCCATAGGCCAACCTAGACACTAGTCCCTGAGTTCTAATCCTGATCATATCACTTAAAAGGGCCTGGAGAGCCTAAGAAACTATTTCCTGTCCATAGGAACACCAGAGAAATGTGATTAATGCCATGGTTGGATGAATAGTCCCTCAATGAGTCTAGCATAAAATTAGACCCAATAATCCAGGACACAGATTGATTTTAATTCATAGTTTATTATGCATTAAAAGAATGCTATTGGGGGCTGGGAAGGTGGCTCAGTGGTAGAGTGCTAGCCTTGAGTGATGAGCTGAGGGACAGTGCCCAGGCCCAGATTTTAGGCCCCACGTCCAGACCCAAAGGAAAAAAGAATACTATTGATTAAATGGAATCCCCACTGAATACATGAGAATTAGTAGGAACGTAGTACATGTCATTGAATACTAAATAGACAGCTCTGGCAGTACCTAAATACCTAAATTTATATTTATTTATATACCACCATCATCATAGAAAGTTACTGCTATTTTGTCCAAACCTGGGGCTTGATCCTAGGTTCTGGGATCCACTTGTCAGCTGAATGGGCTAGAGGCTGCGGTGCTGACACTCACCCATTCATGGATTGGGCCTCTCCGGCCTTCAGATCAGGTCCCATCATTGTCAAAATTTACTACCTGATGTAAGATTTCAAGTGTGACACCTGTTTTCCTTTTCTGTGCAAGTTCATAATATGTCTGCAAAGTTACATGCTATGTAATAGATGAGAATAAATGTAATAAATGTTTTAGGTGCACTTACAGTTCATAAAATAATACTAAATAAACAAATCAATAATAAAACATAATGAATCACTCCAACAAACACAATATAGAGTGAATATATAGATGTAAGTATAAATTGTATATTTAATATGTCTATAAATTTTATGAGGGGTTGAATTCAGGCCTAGGGAAGAGTTTAGTTCATGCACGATTCTCATAGGAAATGATAGGCAAGACGTATGGCACAACGATTATTTTTATTTAAGAGTTCATGAAGTGTGACAATAAGAATCACATTCAGGAACTGGAGACAATGGGAAAGATCCAAGAATCAGTACTCACATGTTAGATAGGATTCCAACACAGCCCGCCACATCTCCTACTCTATCCAAATAGGTATTTATTAGCATACTAGCTTCAGCTTGTGAATGGATGAATATTGTGCCACCGGGGATCGATCTCAGGTCCCGGGTACAACCTATCTCTTTTGTTGCTCACAGGCCAGTATCCTCACCTAGACCCTTTTGCCAATTGGGCCTGCTAAGCTCTGAGTTCAAAACCCAATACTGCCAAAAGATGAAATCTGATGTGAGAAGCCCATCGATCCACCTGTTTTCCTGTCCTGTGAAAGTCGTAGGTCTCAGGGAGAATGGAGAATTTTATATAGGCAACTCTATAGTCATAGGAAAAGGTTGTCATCTGTGTCGGCACAGTTATGTCTGTAATCATACTCAATAAAACACAAAATGCATCCATGACTAAGACACACAATAAAAAGAGTAACTATGTAAATAGACATCCAATGTGTAAAATATGTGGGTATATTATTTTTGCCAGTGCTGGGGCTTCAAATCAGACCCTGCAACCTGGCCTGATATTGTAGTCTTCAAGGATGGTGAGCTTCCCTTTCCCCCACAGTGCTATAGATTTACCCAGACTTGAGTTAGAATCCCAGCTGTGGCAGAAAAATGGTGTGAGTTCTGATCCAGGGTGCTTTATTTATATTATCATTATTTATTATTATTATTATTATTATTATTATTATTATTATTATTATTATTATTATTACCAAGGAAAGGATTTCAAATTTGTGGAAACTCTGCTTCAGCTTCAATCATCTTAGGTTGGTGGGCTGCCATTGGCCCATAGCCGATCCTGGGATCCTAAGCCTTGAAGTCTTGCAGGAAAACACAGAGAGAGAGAGAGAGAGAGAGAGAGAGAGAGAGAGAGAGAGAGAGAGAGAGAGAGAGAGAGAGAGAGAGAGAGAGAGAGAGAGAGAGAGAGAGAGAGAGAGGGAGGGAGAGAAAAAAAGCCAAGGGATGGATTTTTTTTACATTTTGTTTCTTTCCATGGTGAACATCCTGGGTCTTAATGACATGTCTACAAAGGGTTCTTCACCTTGCATTGGTGAAAGCTAGCGGGATATCGGGGAAGCCATAGGACCATGCAGCAATGTAGGCCCTGAGTTCGAGTCCTGGTCCTGACACCTACCAATGGGGGAAATCCCAAGGGACTCGTTCCTGTGCATGGAAATACCAATGGAATGTGAGCAAACTCATGATTGAATGAGAAGTTTCTGCGTGAATCAGTTTAGTCTAAAATTAGATGCAATGATCCTAGCACCCTGATTGATCTTAATGAATAGTTTATTAAGCATGAAAAGAATCCGATGCCTTCAATGGTGGCACGGTAACTACCTAAGAGTTGGTAGGAATGTAGTTGATAGATAGATGTCTCTGGCACTCTATACATACATATATGTATATATATATATATATATATATGCATAGGTATACTACCACCTGCCTATCCATGTATGGCTATTTTGTCCACCCCTGTGGCTCAATCTCAGGGTCTGCGAACTGCCTGGCAGCTTCCTGGGCTAGAATTTGCTCTGCTAACACACCCATTCATGAATTGGGTCTGCTAGGCCCTGAGTCCAGGTCCCAGCACTGCCAACAATTGGATCGTGGAGTAAGAAGCCTAGTGTGACACCTGTTTTCCTTTTCTCTGAGGGTCCTGGGTGTAAGAACTACCTTCAACTTATGAAGGGATGACTGCTGTGTGCCGTCCCCCCCCCACCTACGGGCTCCATCTCAAGTCCTGGGAAAGGCCTTCCTCAATAGTGGCTCACAGGCTGGTGTGCTCACATGGACCCATTTGTCACTTGGGTCTGCTAGGCCCCGAATTCAGATCCCAGCAGTGCCAAAATTGACGCTGATGTCAGAAGCCAATCATTGCACTTGTTTTCCTTTCCTGTGCAAGTCCTGAGTCTCAGCTAGGATGGAGAATGCATGGGTCACCCTGTGGCCATGGGAATAGGTTGTTATCCATGTCAGCTCAGTTATACTTGTCATCATATACTCAAGAAAATACACAATACATCCATGAATAGCATACAAAGTAGAATAATTACACTAAATGCACAATGCAGTCCACACACAGATGTGAATATATATCCCATGTTTAAATGATCCATTCAGGACTATTGTGGCCTCCCTGGGGTTTGATCTCTGTTCCTGGGAAAGGCCCAGCTACTTAGTGGCTCACAGGCTGGTGTGTTCACCATGACCCATTCACCAATTCGGCTTGCTAGGCCTTGAGTTCAAATCCCAGCACTGCCAAAAGATTCACCTTGATGTGAGAAGCCAGTCATTGCACCTATTTTCCTGTGTTGTGCAAGTACTGGGTCTCAGCTAGGATAGAGAACACATAGGCAACTCTATACTCATGGGAATAGGTTATCCAAGTCAAAACATTTATATCTGTCAACCAATACTCAAGAAAATATGCAATACATCAATGAATAAGACACAAAATAAAGAGAATGACTACACCAAATTCAAGATGCTGCCCACCCATGTATGTTAATATAGATCCTCTCTTTAAATGATGAATTTATGACTATTTTGGCCCTCACCAGGGCTTCATGTCAGGTTTTGGGAATGGCCTAGCTCCTTAGTTCCTCACAGGTTGGTGTGTTCACCATGACCCATTCTGAACCCACTCACCAATTGGGCCTGCTAGGCCTTGAGTTCAAATCCCAGCACTGCCAAAAGATTCACCTTGATGTGAGAAGCCAATTGATCCACCTGTTTTCCTGTCCCATAAAAGTCATGGGTCTCAACGAGGATGGAGAATTCTATATAGACAACTCTATAGTCATGGGAATAAGTTGTCATCCACATTAACACAGCTATATCTATCACCATACTCAATAAAATACACAATACATCCATGAATAAGAAACAAAATGAAAAGAATAACTACACTGAATGCAAGATGCATATCACACCTGTAGGTAAAGAGAGATCCTAAGTTTAAAAAAGGTGGGCTTGTTATTTTGTCCAGTGCTGGTGCTTCAAATCACGCCTTGGACCAGGCCTGACATTCTAGTCTTCAAGAATGGTGAGCTTCCCCTTCCCCCAAAGTGCAACAGAGCTACTCAGACTCCAGTTCAAATCCCACCACTGACAAAAGATTCATTCTGTTGTCAGAGCCAGTCGTTGAACATGTTTTCCTCTCCTGTGAAAGTCCTGAGCTTCCACTAGGATGTAGAATGCATAGGCAACTCTATAACCATTGGAACAGGTTGTCATCCATGTCAGCACAGTTATACCTGTCACCATACTCAGTAAAATACACAATAACTCCATGAATTAGACACAAAATAAGGAGAATACTTGCACCAAATGCAAGATGTTGTCCACACATGTATGTAAATATAGATCCTATGTTTAAATTATGAATTTATTACTATTTGGCCCTCCCTGGTACTCGATGTCAGGTCCTGGGAACGGCCTATCTCCTTCATTGCTCACAGACTGGTGACCCTTGACCCTTTCTCCAATTGGGCCTGTAGGCTCTGAGTTCAATTTCCAACACTGCCAAAAGATGAATCCTGATGTGAGAAGCCCATCGATTCACCTGTTTTCCTGTTCTGTGAAAGTCCTGTGTCTCAGATAGGGTGGAGAATGCATAGGAAACCCTATAGCCATGGTAATAGGTTGTCATCCATGTAAGCACTGTTATATCTGTCACCTTACTCAGTAAATTACACAATACTTCCATAAGACAGACAATAAGGAGAAGTACACCAAACACAAGATGCTGTCCACACATATATGTAAATATAGATCCTATGTTTAAATTATGAATTTATGACTATCGTGGCCCACCCTTGGGATCAATGACAGATCCTGGGAATGGCCTAACTCCTTTGTTGCAAACAGGCTGGTGTGTTCACCTTGAGCTATTTGCCAATTGGTCCTGCTAGGACATGAGTTCAGATCCTAGCACTATCAACAATTGGATCATGGAGTAAGAAGCCAAGTGTGAAATCTTTTTTCCTTTTCTCCGAGAGTCCTGGGTGTCAGACTTGATGGAGAACACATCTACAAATTTAGATCCCATGTAATAGGATGTCATCAATGTAATAAAGGCAATGGGTGTCATCACTGTAAAACCAATGGTAAAAAATTAATAAAACAAAAAGTACAAGGAACAACACATCAAACGTGTATGGACTGAGCATCCATAGGTAAGTACAAATCTTGGCTTTACAATGTATATAAATAGTATGTTTTCCAAAGCTGGAGCTTGAATTTTGCTTAGAGTACAGGCCTGATTTTCTTATCTTCAAGTACAGTGAGCTTCCCCTTCTTCCACAGTGCTGCAGATTTACCCAGACCCTGAGATCAAATCCAAAGCCTGGCAGAATAAATGGGGTGAATTGCAAGCCAGGGAGCAAATTTCTTTTAATTTTTTTTGCTCAGCAGGGGGCTTGAACTCAAATTGTGGCAACTCTGCTTCAGCTTCGATCATCCTATGCTGTGGTGCAGCTACTGGACCCACAGGAAGTCCTTGGATCCTAGACCCCTAGGCCTTGTGTGGCAAAAATATACAGAAAAATGAGGTGAGATGGCCTTTTTATATTTTCTTCCTTTGCATGGTGACCCTCTTGTGTCTGAATGACACTGTTGCACAGGGTACTTCACCTTGCATTGCTGAAGGTTGGCAAACTATTGGGGAAGCCATAGGCCCACGTGGCAATGTAGGCCCTGATTTCGAATCCCCATCCTGACACCAATCAATGACAGGAAATACTAAGAGACTCATTCCAATCCATGGGAATAACAAGGTAATCCTATCAATGTCACAATTGAATTAGTTGATTGTGAATGAAGCTCCTATAAAATCAGACCCATCATTTCAGGAGACTGATTTTATTTAATATGTATGAAGCATTAAAAGAATACTATTACATACAGGAATGCAATAATTTCAGATATTGATTGATTTAATTAATATTTTGTTAAGAATGAAAATGACAATAATTACATGGAGGCATAATATATACCCAAGAATTAGTAGGAATGTAGTCTGTATAACTAAATAATATATAGGCATCTCTGGCACTCTATAAAGATATTTATTTATTAGAGTACTACCATCTGCATGTCAGTCTGTTCTTATTTTGTCAACTGCTGTGGCTCTATCTCAGGTACTTGGAACTGCCTGTCAGCTCAATTTGCCACAAGATGGCATGCTGACACTCACCCATTCATAAATTGGGCCTTGCAGGCTGTGATTCAGATGCCAGCATTCCCAAACAATGAATCGTGTAGTAAGAAGCTGATGGTGACACATGTTTTCCTTTTCTGTGAAAGTCTTGGGTGTCAGGAAGGATGTGCAATACATATGCAAATCTATATCCTATGTAATAAATGTAATCACTGTTCTATGTGTCATAATAGTCAATAAAATGAGTAGTCAATACATGAATAAAACAAAAAATAAAATGAATAACTACACTGAATGCAACATATGTATATAAATATAAATCTTATATTTAAAATACACACAAATAGGATGTTTTCTAGTGGTGGGCATCGATTTCAGGCTTAAGGAACAGACCTGAATTTCTTGAATACAAGAGGCAAGCTTCCCCTTCCCACACAGTACAACAACAGTGTTACCCAGACCATGAGTTCAAAACCCAGTCATGGAAGAAAAAATGGCATCTCCATGCTATGTGATGCTCAATTCTTAGGTATTTCATTTGGGCTCCATTTAATGAATGTGATTGTTTAAATGTTTCATAAAGTATTAATTAAAATCGACCAGTGTCCTATAATATAATTGTGTATAATTTTAACCTTGAAATATTCAAGAACTGCCCATTTAATCATAACATACATCACATTCCATTGGTAATCATATGAATAGTAAAGAGTTTCTTAGGATCTCCTGCCATTTGGAGGTGGCAGGACCAGGATTCCAACTGTGGGCTCCAGCTCCTACCACTTAAACCTGAGGATAGGGAACTCACAAATCTGTCCAAATACATCAGTAAGACTAATGATTAGGCAGGCACCAGTGTCTCCCAGCAGTCCTCCTTGATACTTACAAGATTGTGATAGGAGGATCATGGTCAAAGTCACCCTAGGCAGGAAAGTCCTTGAGACTCCTGTCCAACTTGTGCCAACAAAACCAGAAGTAAAGCCGTGTGGCTCCATTGGTAGAGGGCTAGCCTTGATCAAAAGCAGCTCACAGACTGTGCCCAGATCCTGAGTCCAAGGTCTGGGACTGGGAACAAACAGACATACACAACAATCTGTGCAGCCATCCAGATAAAGCAGGTCATCTTCTTGCCCCCAACTGTATTGGACAGAGTTCCCTGGGAAAGGGGCTGCCATCATCTTGACACTGCCCATTCTGCCTGCATCCCAGGATTCTGGCCAAACCTTCATTCTTTCATGGTTCTTTCTGACCAATGGGATACAAGAATGGTGGCCATGCCCACATTCCATGCTGCCCAGTAGCACTGGCATTCCCTCTGTAGGTTGACACCACTACCAGCAGTTGAGGAAGGTAGAGGTGGCTGAGTGATGAGCAAGAGACTCGAGGCCTAGGAGGAGAGGCCTTGCTCAGGCCCACAATGTGCCTGCCTGTGCTCCGGCCCCCTTCTCCCCTTCCCCGTGGCACAGCATTTCAAACCTGGTGCTGCTGGCTCAAACCCATGTTGCCTCTTGGATTCCTCAGGCAATGGTGCAATGGTGCGCCACCAGCCAGCTTGTGGGCCTGACCTGGTCCTGGCCTCCTTATCCTCTGCTCTGGGCCTGATGTCTGCCATACCACTGCCGTTGCTGTTTGCCCCACCTGGAGTAGTTGCCAACAGCTTTTGTCTGCAGCACATGTGAGTGGTGGCCACACAGGCCCGCTCCCTGTGACCCCATATCACCCCCCATTCCGACCAGGACTGCACCTCCTCTGTGCCCCACAGTCTGGCCCACGCCCTGACATAAATGTGCCTCAGGGGTGGGTGTGGTGTTGACTCAGAATCTCATCCCCATCCCCAGCATCTAGTGTCCCAGGAAATGGGGAGATGCAAGGTTACGTGAGGAGTGGACGCCACAGAGCCCCTGGCCTGGAGCAGTGGGAGCCACACAGCCGCACATCTGTACCCTTCCTTTCCTTGGTGGGAACCTGGTGGCTTTAGTCAGAGGTGGGGAGCAGCATGTCCACACCTGCCTTCTGCGGTCTTTTCCCTTTTTCTGGGGATGGGAGGCATTGGATGCAGAAGATAGATCCCCTTTGCAGTGTGAACCCTTGTTTTCTGTGATCAGTCATCCTTTCACCTGAAGACAGAGAGACAGAGACAGAGAGACAGAGAGAGAGAGAGAATCTTTCTCCTTGTACAGCCTGACTGTGCTCAGGTGAGTCATCAGTTGGCAAATTGCAGGTGCCACATGGATGAGTCTTCTGTCACCAGTCTGGATGTGTGTATGTTTGTGTGTGTGTGTGTGTGTGTGTGTGTGTGTGTGTGTGTGTGTGTGTGTGTGTGTGTGTGTCTATGTGTGTGTAGAAGTGGGTTGTAACAAGAAGGCTGAATGCTTTGGTAACTTCTACCTGCTATTTTTGTGGCATGCATGGTCTTCATAGTTGAAGTCTGGGAGCACTGTTAAATTAGAAGAATAAGGGATCTGTATACCCTGGAGCTGCATAGGCCCTTGGGCCTGGTTGGTGGCAGTGGGAGCTTGAGAGGACCTAGGAGTACAGCCTGCAGGGGATGGCTCCCCGGAGGACAGAGAGCATGGCCAAATTTAGTAAAGATATCAGTCCTGCTAGTATGGAGTGCAACAGCATAGGTCAGACTCTGGGTCTTCTCATCATGACCTCTGATGGGTGAGGCCAACCCTATTTTAAATCTTGAGCTGTTATCTTCCGATCTCAACCTCCTGAGTACCTAGGATTAAAGGCATGAGCCTCTGGCACTGGGACTCTGGTTCTTTTTGGTATATTAAGGTTTGACCTCAAGGCCTTAGGCTTGCCAGTCAGGTCTTCTACCAGCTTTTCTGTCTTGGGCATTTCTGAGATGGAGAATTAATATATGCTCAGACTGGGGTGGATCACAATCCTCCCATCTGTGACAGGCATGAGCCACCAGGCCCTGTCCCCTGTAGTTGGAATGGTAGACATGTAGAGCCATGCTCAGTCAGTGGTTTAGATGGGTTGTCCCAAACTCAGTCCACAGCAGCCCATTTTTGACCACAGGTGAAGCTCTGGGTTGGATCTCAACCATTGGACTTCAATCTCCTCATAGAGGGACAGTTGTGAGGAAACAAGGGATTAATACAGAGGGATCTCTGGAGCAAGGCCAGGCACAGAGGGAGGGGCTGTCAGATACGGTTTGTGGCAGTTCTGTGAGAATATGACAGGAAGATACCCAGAAAGATCTCAGATGGTGGGTGTTATTAATGTTGTGACTGGTATGGGATTATGAAACAAAACATGACTCTCTTTAATACCCAATCCCCATGAGGAACGGGATCCTTCACTTTGTTCAGTTTTGAAGCTGGGGAAACTGAGGCACAGAGAAGCTGAGTGACCTACTCATGACTCCCAGCTAAAAGAATCTGGGCCTGACATCTCTGCCATGCTCCCTAGATCAATGGGTGTTATTCAGTCTACTTCTTGTGGTGGGAAGTCCATTTCTTTTCAGTCGTGGAGCTTGAACTCTGGGCCTGGGCTAGCTCCCTGAGCCCCTCAGCTCTACTCTAGCACTCTACCACTTGAGTCACAGCACCACTTCCAGTTTTCTTGTGGTTCTTTGGAAATAAGAGTCTTACATGTGTTCCTGCCTGGGCTGACTATAAACCACAATCCTCATATCTCAGCCTCCATTGTACTTAAGATTATAGGCCTGAGCCACAGGAACCTGGCTTAAGTGTAATTCTGACCTCCTTTCTTTTTTTCTCAATCTCTCAGGAACTGATTGAATGGGTGCTGGAGGAGGTGGCCCAGCATCCCCAACGTGGTTGGTACCAAGGTGGCCCTCTCATTCTGGAGGTGGGCTGTGGGTCAGGAGCTGTCTCGCTCAGGCTATTGTACCAGTTCCATGAGGTAAGTCCCTCTGTGCCGTGGCTAGACCGTAACAGTTATTCGTTGTCCATCTAGCCTTACTGGATTCAGTACTGTGATCAATGCCCTTTTCTAGCAAAAATTTCTGGCTGAAATTATGATACATAGTTACAGAATGAAAATGTAATGCCATCTAAAGAGTCATTTAGGGTTCTGGGAATGTGACTTCACGGTACAATGATTGCCTAGCATGCATGAAACCCTGGGTTCAATTCTTCAGTAACACATAAACTGAAAAAGAAACACTGGAAGTGGTCCTGTGCCTCAAGTGGTAGAGGGTTAGAATTGAGAGAAAAAAAAAAAAAAGCTGAGGAATAATTCCCAAGCGCTGAGTTTCAGCCCCAGGACTGCCAAAACAACAACAGCAACAACAACAATGAACATTTAGTTAGTAAATGCAAAATAAAGAACCCAAACTTGGAATATATAGTTGTTCCTCCCATCCTGATACTTGACAATAGTCCCTAATTCATGTACTTTACCTATGTTAGGATACTGTGTTGAAAAAAAAGTTTTGTTCACTTGGTCATGGCAATTAATGCCAGGAATGTGCTTAGATGTCAGGTGAAGATTAATTCTGGAAATTCAAAGATTCCAGGCTTTTGAGTGGGGTCACTGCTAATCACAATGAGAAGGGTAGTCTATGTGAGATTTGGAAATCATTTTGGCCAGTCATAGCACCAAAAATTCAGAGGCTAATTAACAGTTGTGACAGAAGAGAAGGAATAACTCCAGATGGAAGGAAAGAAATGATAGTATCTAAGGTATAACAGAACAGTTCTAGGGAACCATATTTGGTTATTGAAGAACTAGTTATCAACTAGGCTTATTCCTCATTTCCTTTAGCATTCTAAATCTCTTAGGCTAGATAAATGTATCTCCTTCTATGCTGTTCTTTTATACCTGATCTCCTTTGCTTTCTAAAAAATCTGTCTTTCTATATTTGTCTATAAACATTTACTGATACTAAATACACCTATACAGATGTCACAGGATGCTAATGTAATGGCCACATAGCTCATGAATCATTAATGAAACAAAATGGAAAAGGAGGACATAATTACTGCTACGTCAATTTTTCTGAAAAGCTGCAATGTCATCATTTGGTTAAAATTTCCATTCTTTGTCTACACAGTGTCATTCAGTGCACATAAATGCAAATATGAGCCGGGTGCTGGTGGCTCATGCCTGTAATCCTAGCTACTCAGGAGGTTGAAACCAGAGGATTGTGGTTCAAATCCAGCCTGGTCAGGAAAGTCCATGAAACACTTATCTTCAATTAGCCACCAGAAACCCAGAAGCGGTGTTGTAGCTAAAGTGGTAGAGCATTCTTGATAAGCTGAAGAGCTGAGAGACAGTGCCCAGGATCAGTGTTCCATACCCACCATCAACAAAAAAGTGCAAATATGGCGTTAAGTTTCCCACAAAGGAATGATGAAGTCAATAGAAATCTTCCCAAAGGAGTCAGTACATGTACTTTTGCTGAGTTATTTAAGTTATGGCTTCTTTGCTGAACATATTCTCTTCTTTAAAAATTGTCAAATATTAGCTTTATAGTAAACTTCATCTAATATTTCTTGGTTCAAAAGAGAAGTCCATCCAGTTGATGTCACTTAGCTTTCTTACTGTCTTAGTTCAAAGCCAACCAGGCATGAGAGTCTGTCAAACTCTTATCTGTAATTAAACACCAAAAACCCAGAAGTGAAGTTTTGGCTCAAGCAGTAGTGTACTAGCTTTGTGGGCAGGTGGGAAAGAAAGACAACTGTTCAGGGACAGGGTCCAGCATCTGAGTTCAAGCCCCAGAACCAGAACAAAATAAACAAACAAGCAAACAACACAAACCCTAGGTATTTCTTTGGGACTCTCCTTAAAGTAGTAGTGGTCTGAGAAGAGGCTGGTTTTGCTGATCATACTCACTGGATCCTGCTTTTTTGAAATCTTTATTGCTATGGAAAACTCAGGAACAGACTAAAGGAATTGATAACTGACTCCTGCAACAAGAGAATCATCTCAAGAGTGAAACATCCATCCATAAGACACTTCAAAACCTCCATATCTTTGTTTCTTTGCAGTAGAACACTTTTAAAACAAAGTTATTTCCTTTTGTTCTATGCTGGCCTTCAAATGGCATATTGTTTCCTTCTGTAATATTCTCAACTACAAGTTTACAGACAAGTTTTTTTTTAATTTAATTTTATTGCAAAGATGCTGTACAGAGGGTTACAGTTCCATGAGTAAGGCAATGAGTACATTTCTTGTTGAGCATTGTTACCCCCTCCCTTATTCTCTCACTATCCCTTCTAACATTCTTTAGATCTTTGTAAAGCCAAATTTCCACTGGTATAATTTAATTCTGCCTAAAGAATATTCCTTGCTAAAATTAAAGGAATTTCTGTGGACCTTACAGGTCTGCTGACAATAAATTCTAACTTTATTAGCCTAAAAATGTCTATTATGCCCTAAAATTTGAAGATATCTTTGCTGTTTCAAGAATTCAAGGTTGACAGTTTCTTTCCCCCATCACTTTAAAGACTTTGCTCTATGATAGTTCTTAAGTGTGTTTCTCTGTGTGAATTGTGTCCTTTTCGTAAAGGCTGATTTTGAGATTTTCTTTTTAGTATATATTTTTTTGTAATTTAACTGTTAAAGCACCTTGGTATAGCACTCTGCCATATAAATTCTAGGGATTATTACCAAACTCCCCTTATTGCTTCTCATGTAAAGATAAGAAGGTAGGAAAACATAGATACTATAGAGGCAAATTCAGTGCTACTGGCTTCAGTATATGAACTCTCCATGAGACAGGCACTATTATTCTCTTTGTATATAGAAAGCTAGAATGGCTAAATAACTTTTCTCAGTCAGGCATCCAATAAGTGGTAAAACCAATGAGTAAAGAACACACTCAGAAATGTCAGGGAGAAAGTTTCCTTCAAGCCTTGAATTCTTTCCTCGTACAGAAAAAAGGAAAGCAAAAGTCAACTTGAACTTTGTCATTCCTCTATGTTCAATTGCTCTCCTGAGATCAATTTCCATATCTAGTAACAGTTACTTCCACTTACTTCCAGTAACAATCTATGGTGCTGCTCGAGATAAAATGAATGTTTTCTGGCTTCATTGAAATAGCACAAGGACACATTTGGAAATGAGGTAACACGTATTTCAGAGACAATTTAGTAAAGAGAAAATATGAAATTTAAATTCCTTATGAATACTTTATTCATGAGTACATTTTGTTCAAACTTCTATAGTGCTCTGTAAATTAAGGTGAATTTTAAATGGGAAGAAGATTCTCAGATCATTTTTTGTGAGTGTATGTGCTGTGCCTTAATTTCCCAATTGTACATGAGTTAACAGTAAAAGAAACAATAGCAATAATAGGAGAGAGAAGTTCTGTGTTTATATAAAACGGTTTAGTAAAATATAGAAGACTCTACAAATAAGAAAACATTGAAACAATAAAGCCAAGTCCAGTATGTAGATTTATGGGAGTGATATAGGAAAGCATTACTCCTATATGGAACATGAAGCCACTTCCTTTCTAAATCACGCTTCCTAATCACCTAATTTTGTAAAAAGGAGAATGGAAGAATGATTCTGTTTCCAATGCAAGTCATATATGAGATAATGGACTTAAATGGAAAAAAAAGAGTGTATATTGCGAGAATATGAATTATACTAGCAATGAAACTGGTGGCTAAGATCACATTTCTTTTTTTATCCTTTTCTTATATTCTTTTTGTAGTTGTTGGTCATGGTATTTGAAATCTGGGACTGGGCGCTGTCCTTCTGCAATGCAGCTCAAGGCTGGTGCTCTTCCACGTGAGCCACAGTGCCACTCCCAGTTTTCTGGTAGTTATTGGAGAAAAGAGTCTCCAGAACTTTCCTACCTGGCCTGGCTTTAAATCCCAATCCTCAGATCTCACCACACCCAGCTTAGGATCATATTTCTAACAGTGTACACTCAAGATATGTAATGTATATGTCCATCTATCTTTATATTAATTCTTGCGTTAAAAAGCTGGGCTACAGGATAGACTTTACACTCACAAAATTGTTTGTAGTTCAAAAGTTGATACTCCTGGAAAAATAAAACCTAAGAATGTAAAGGAGTCTGAGAAGTTCAATTTGCATCCAGTCTGGGCAGAACAGGCTTTGAGAGACTACCTATAATTAAACAGCCAAAAGCTGGAATACCAGTCATGAGCAAGATTGCTGAATAAGAGCTTGAGGTTTTTGCATACATATATACAAACATACACCTACACACAGAGGGACTTACATGTGCACACAAAAATACACAAATAAAACAATTCTCAGAATATGTAGAAAAGTTAGAAAACAATAAAAAATATATCCTGAGTAAGACTAGAATCAAGTGATAATTTTTAATATTAGAAAGCCCTCAAGTGAAATTTCCCCCCAAAAGTTGAGAACCTTACATAGGTAGGAATCAGAGATAGTAAGAGTGTCAAGCAACATTATTAACGGGATAGGATTCGTGGAGCAATGAATCAGGGAACCCTGTAGGTACATATGAAAATGTTCATATCTTCTGTCAAATGTTAGAACATCTTTGAAGATAGTACATAAACAGTCTGAGCAGTCAGTCTAGTGGATAAGATCATAGGAGAAATTCAGAATTGCTAGTCTGTTTGTAGAGTAAATAAATAAACTATGGCAGGACAATGTGATACAAGCCTTGTATTCTAGCACTTCGACAGGAGATTAGAGAATGGAATTACATTGCGATATCTTCCCTGGACCAGGTAGAATAATTTTGTCTCAACAAAACAAACAAAACAACAAGAAAGGAATACACAGTTGAATTTGGGTCTAATTTTCTCATTATGTTTTGAGAAGTCAAGTTTCCTATTGAAATGCAACTCATATATATCCTCACTTGTGTTTTAAATGCTCTCTTCATTACAGAACATTCTAGATGCAAAATGGCTCATTATTCCCATCCAAAAATTTGCAAAAGTGAGTAAGCACCATTCTTTTGGATTCCAAAGAAATGTTGAAGAATTACAAAAGCTTAAGCCTGGAGAAATAGCAAAGTTCATCTAATGTAGGACTTTGTAGACCTTGCTAAATTAGAATTTAGATTTAAAATATATATTTTGGTTTTGTTTGTAATCTTATATTCTATAGGATACTACAAAATTCTTTTTTTGGGGGAAACAAATATACTTTATATATATGGGAACAAATATTAAAATGAACAACTGATATTTATTAAAGGAAAGATGCTATGACTAAAAATACTACAAAATTCTTTTTAAGTAGAGGGATTAATTGAAAAATTCACAAATGATTCTGGCATTCTATTTTCCTAGAATATTCTTTCAAGAGAGTTATAATTAGAATATAGTTAATAGATAATTCCCACAGTTCATGTATACCATGTTAATGTGAATAATCTAGACAGAGTTGCCAACAAATGGATGACAGTAATTTATAAATTTAGAAAAACAGCAATTTTTTGAGGGTTTGGTTTAAAATGGTACGAAGAGAGTAATTGTGTGACATCTTCTTTCTTCAACCTATAAGTAACACAGGAAGCCATTTCCTTATTTATGTGCCTCCGTATACATTGAGGAAAATGCTAGGTTTTGGGTTTGTATTCAACTTTGTTTTTGTTTTATTGGTTTGCTTAGAGCTTGAACTCTTGGCCTGGACAGTGTCTCTGAGCATGTTTTTGCTCAAGGCTCGTGCCCTACCACTTCCACCTCAGTGCCACATTTTGTCTGGCTTTTACGGAGAAGTATATTGGAGATAAGATTCTAAGAAACCTTCCTGCCAGGGTGGGCTTTGAACCATAATTTTCCGATCTTAGCTTCCTCAATATCTATGATAATTAAAAAAGTATAAATATTAATAATATTTGCAAGTGATTGGATCACAAGAATACCAGTGGAGGAAAAATGATGCAGATAAGTTTATTGTGGTGTTCTTTCCAGAACACGGAGGGCATCACATTAGTAGAGGTGTAGTATTTTTCACAATAGAGATAAGCTATTCATGATATGAATTAAGGAATTTTAAGGTGTCCCTTACAAGTTGGAAACTGTTGGGCTATGACTTCATGGCATAAATCTTGGGATTGATGGTCATAGAAATAACAGCTTACTCTGATAAAAAAAAAATTGCTTACTCTTGAAGAATTAATTATTACAGATGCTTCATAGTTTTATCCTCTATGAGAATGTGGCTATTTTTCTGTTGACTTCTCAATCTGTAACACCCCATTGCAAACTGCATCTATTGCAGAATTTCATAACATGCAAAAAAGTACTGTTTTGAATCTCTCAGGTATGGAATGTCGGGAATTTAAAAATTAGTAATTATGAATAGTTATTTCTCATAGGAATTTTGAAAAACACATGTATTCTGTCCTCTTAACAACTTATTTAATTTTAAAAGTTATGGGTTTCAATTAGAAAATCAGAAAACCATAACCAAAATAAACCAAACAAAAAGCTGGTTCTTTGAAAAAATAAACAAAATTGATGGCCCATTGGCTAGATTAATTAAAAAAAGAAGAGAGGAAACCCATATTAATAGGATTAGGGATGCCACGGGAAACATCACAACACGTACCCAAGATATCCAAACAATTCTAACAGACTACTTTCAAAAGCTATACTCTCTAAAGGAAGAAAATCGGGCAGAAATGGATGCATTTTTAGAGAAATACAAGTTGCCCAAACTGAGCAAAGAAGAAGTTAACCAATTAAATAAGCCAATATCCTATAATGAGATACAGGAAGCTATCAAAAGTCTTCCAACAAAAAAAAGCCCAGGACCAGATGGATTCACAGCAGAATTCTATAAGACCTTTAAACAAGAACTAATACCCATACTCCTCAAGCTCTTCAGAGAAACAGAGAAGGAAGGAGCTATCCCAAACTCATTCTACGAAGCCAATATCACACTCATCCCCAAACCAGGCAAAGACCCAACCAAAAAGGAGAATTACAGGCCAATCTCCTTGATGAACACAGATGCAAAGATCCTTAACAAGATTCTAGCTAACAGAATCCAGAAACACATAAAAAAAATAATTCACTATGACCAGGTAGGCTTCATCCCAGAGACACAGGGATGGTTTAACATACGTAAGTCAATAAATGTAATCCAACATATCAACAGAGCCAAGGTCAAGAATCACATGATTATCGCCACAGATGCAGAAAAGGCCTTTGACAAAATTCAACATTCATTCATGCTAAAAGCTCTGGAGAAAATAGGAATAGAAGGAACATTTCTAAAAACAATAAAAGCCATTTATGACAGACCAATAGCCAATATTATACTTAATGGGGAAAAGCTACAACCAATTCTCCTAAAATCAGGAACAAGGCAAGGATGCCCACTGTCTCCACTCCTCTTCAATATAGTCCTAGAACCCTTAGCCAGGGCAATAAGGCAAGAAAAAGACATTAAAGGGATCCGCATAGGGAAAGAAGAAGTTAAACTATCCCTTTTTGCAGACGACATGATACTATACCTCCATGATCCCAAAAACTCCATCCCCAAACTCTTAGAAATCATAAATCACTTCGGCAAAATAGCAGGATACAAAATAAACCCACAAAAATCAGTTGCCTTCCTATACACTGATAATGTACAGGAAGAGAGGGAAATAAAGGGAGCAACCCCATTCACAATAACCTCCCGAAAAATAAAATATTAAGGAATTAACCTAACCAAAGATGTAAAAGAACTATTTAATGAGAACTATAAAAAGTTAAAGAAAGAAATTGCAGAAGACACTAGGAAATGGAAAGACCTCCCATGCTCCTGGATAGGCCGACTTAATATAGTAAAGATGGTAATACTTCCAAAACTAATATACAAATTCAACGCAATTCCTATTAAAATCCCAATGACATACATTACTGAAATACAGAAAACAGTCCAAAAATTCATATGGAACAACAAAAGACCTAGAATAGCCAAAACAATTCTAGGGGATAAAGACAATATGGGAGGGCTATCCATGCCGAACTTCAAACTCTACTACAGAGCTATAATAACAAAGACAGCATGGTACTGGCACAAAAACAGACCCGAAGACCAATGGAACAGAATAGAAGATCCAGAAATAAATCCACAGGCCTACAGCCAGCTGATATTCGACAAAGGAGCCAAAGACATACAATGGAAGAAACACAGCCTCTTCAACCGCTGGTGCTGGGAAAACTGGGCAGCCACATGCAGAAAACTAAAAGTGGACCCCAGCCTATCACCATGCACCAACATCAACTCAAAATGGATTAAAGACCTTAACATTAAACCTGAATCTCTGAAACTACTGCAGGACAGAGTAGGAGAGACACTTGAACTAATAGGCACAGGAAGGAACTTCCTGAACAGAGTCCCAGGGTCACAACAAATTGGAGAGAGACTCGACAAATGGGACTACCTTAAAATAAAAAGCTTCTGCACAGATAAAGCTATCGCAACCAAGCTAGAAAGACAACCAACTAATTGGGAAAAAATATTTACCAGCAATATATCAGACAAGGGGTTAACATCCTGTATATACAGGGAACTCAAGAAACTAATCCCTCCCAAACCTAACAAACCAATTACTAAATGGGCAAGGGAACTAAAGAGGGATTTCTCAAATGAAGAAATAAAAATGGCAAAGAAACACATGAGGAAATGTTCATCATCCCTGGTGGTGAAGGAAATGCAAATAAAGACAACCCTGAGATACCACCTTACCCCAGTCAGAATGTCCCACATCCACAAATCAGCCAACGACAAATGCTGGAGGGGATGTGGAGAACGAGGAACGCTATTACACTGCTGGTGGGAATGTACACTCATACAACCACTTTGGAAAGCAGTCTGGAGGGTCCTTAGAAAGCTAAAGATTGACCTCCCTTACGACCCAGTCATACCACTTCTAGGCATCTACCCTGAACAACAGGAACCAACATACAAGGACACGTGCACCTCCATGTTTATTGCAGCACTGTTCACAATAGCTAGGATATGGAAACAACCTAGATGCCCCACCACAGATGAATGGATCCAAAAATTGTGGTATCTATACACAATGGAATATTATGCAGCCATTAGAAATGACAAAATAATGGCATTTGCAGGGAAATGGATGGAGCTAGAAGGAATCATGTTGAGCGAGGTAAGCCAAGAACAAAGAGACAAACAGTACATGGTCTCCCTGATAAGCGGATGATAAATCCAAAATGTTAGGTGATATGACAAAACTAACAGGACTTAAGAAACAAAGAACTCCCACTCATCTGGTTGAACCACTACTAAATATCCCCATGCTGCTGATCACGTGTATTGGTATATAACATATGATCACCGTTATATATTACAGACTGTGATAGACAATTTGCTCCAGGAAAGTTAGAATGAACGTGTGACTTTAAATGAGCATCATTATTCCACAATACTGTGAATTTCCGGAAATTAAGTAATCACTTAATCACAATCAAAAAAAAAAAAAAGAACCTTGGGGAAGGGAGGGAGGGAGGGGATGGTAGGGAGAAAACAATGGAGGGGGTAACAATGTTCAAGAGGAAGTGTACTCATTACCCCACTCATGTAACTGTAACCCTCTGTATAGAATCTTTACAATAAAAAATTAAAAAAAAAAGTTATGGGTTTCCATAGCATTAAAGTGGTTTTCTGTTTTAGAATGAGAAATATTAAATTTATTCTTTTTCAAAAAATTCAGCAAGTATATTATGAAAATATTGTCTAGTTGGATAACAATCACGTTGATGACCCTCTGATAAAGAAGAGGTAATTAATTTGAATTAGATGTCAAATAGTATTGATTTTTAAAATATTACTACATAAAGAATAATATTTACTGTGCCAATACAGTTAAATTACATTTTATGTAGCTCATTTTTTTCAATTTTATTATCAAATTGATGTACAGTGAGGTTACAGTAATTGTAAGGTAGTGAATACAAAACATTTCAAACTTGCTACCCCCCCTCATTTTTCTCACAGTTTTCCTTCACCCCTCACAAGCTGTAATGTACATTTCCAATATATTGTCTTGTGAGTGTTGATATTGCATTGGTTTTCTCTTCGTCCTTTGTCTCACCATTTTGCTTTTCATCTTCCCTTCCCTATTTAAGGTAAATGCATATACTATACAAAATCAAATACAGCAGGAATGAACAATAGGGGAAAAACCCAGAGAAAACAAATCACATAGTTCATCAAAAACAACAACCGCAATTGAAAATTTCTGGTTCCATATCTTGGAATTCATTTTCCTTAGCATCAGCTTATATGGTTATGTACACGCAGTACAAAGCCACTGGAAAATAATAGCTGCATGGACACCATATCATGAAAACATCATGTTAACTTTTTGATGGTAAAGGTGAAATTAGGATTGGAGAATTCGCGGTTCTGATAAAGGAATTTCATGAGTTTTAAAGTTTGACAGGTAAATTTGAGTTGTTCAAAATTTTTAACAACTTAGCCTATTAAGAAAATTTAAAATTGCCTGGGAGAATAAGCTTTCATGCAAAGAAATTCACGGAGACTTAGTAGAGAGGAAGCAATGTGGGTGAAGATGCTCATTTTCACACTAAACAAACAAACCTCAGAAACGTTGCTGTAAATCCTGTAGGTTCCCTTGGAATTACCCTTACCCAAGAAATATATTCTTACCGTTTGAAACAAGGATATACTGGAATTTAAATTCAAATTCTTAAAAAATAAGACATCAAAATTTGTGAATTTACCTTTAATTACCAAACAGTAATTCTCTGAAAAAGATAATTTGAGTCAAAATATTTAGGGAGAAAGTGCCCTCCACAATGAAAGAAGGTGTTGGGATTACACATTTCTGTTTGTAACACTTTCCACAATGTCTTTGCATGTGAAGCAGTGAAACACAGAAAAAAATCTGATTGGATACTTCAAACCAATGATTTCACATTTCTAAGTGGCTCACAAAAAATAATATCCTTAATAACATGAGATAGTGAAGACTTCTCTTATTACATAAGCCAAAATGTTTTGGGTTCAGAAAAGAATTGAACAAATGGAAAAGGAAAGAAAACATAGTTCTTAGAAAGCCTAGCTAAGCGTATTGGCTTCAGCAGTGAAGGGAGGCCAAACTTTTTTATATAAATTGTGTTAATATTTTTTTTGGAGGTCCGGTCGTGGTGCCTGAACTCTGGGCCTGGGCGCTGTCCCTCAGCTCTTCAGGTCAAGGCTAGCACTCTACCACTTGAGCCACAGCACCCCTTCCGGCTTTTTTCTTTTTGCTTATGTGGTGCTGAGGAATCGAACCCAGGGCCTCAGGCATTCAAGGCAAGTGCTCTACCAAAGAGCCAACTTCCCAGCCCTAAACTGTGTTAATAATTTTACTACCAAAAGTGATTTTACAGAGCCTATTTGGCTCACTTCAATACAGAACAGATTGAATGAAGATATGAAAATAAATTCCACGTCCAAATGAGGCAACTAAAAGAGTTTTAAAAGAGAAATCATGAAGATGTAACAGTGGTGGAGCCCATATAGTCCTTCAGCTTCACTAGACTTGAAGCCAAAATGCTGTGATTAATTGCAAATCAGGCAAGAGCTAAGAGGAGAACATAGAAACAGGACATAGAAGCATTGTCCTTTTGTAACAGACACTGTCTTCCTAGGTATAGGTGATTTAACTCTACTCTCCTCCATACATCTTGGTGAACAAATGCAAGACCAAGAGAAAATAATCTATTGAATAATTTTGCATAGAATAACTTCATTGTTCCTGATATGGTATCTAAGGAGAGTCTTAAGATAGAAGATAAAAGTGCAGTATTTTTCAGTTTCCTCTAACCATCTTCTTAGCAAAATATATCTTTTAGGTTAGAATTGATTGAACCAAAAAGTGATGGAGTACTTATTTTTGTGGGGACTTTAGAGACAAGAAGACTTTCAAGGTAAAAGAAAAAATGCAGTCAAATATTTGTGATCACAGCTTCTTGGACTGTTTGCTGGAGACAAAGTTTTACATTAGATTTCTTCTCATTGACATAGATGTTGTTTCGTGGCAAGCAAATTCAAGAGGGAAGTTTAATAGACTCGCTGGCCAATTAAACAGCATGAAAGAAGAAAATGGCAAATAATATTTAAGGAATTACTTTGTCAGAAGAAAGAAGGAAAAATATAATTCAAAATCAATTGACTTAAAAGTATTAAGAAAGAGTAGTGAAGAGAGATTAGAGAAAACATAGAGGATTGTTTTCTCTCCAGTGGAGTAATGGGTTCTTGATCTTGTTTCTTCCATTCTGTCTTCACAAGCTATCAAGTGTGTCTCATGACTGGATTATACAGTTCAGACAGAGAACTCGTAGAAGAAATATAATATTTGCAGCAGATGTAGGTGATTTATAACCTTAGACAATCTATTTAAATCGGTTCAAAATTCTCCCCTATCCCAAACTTCTCTCTTTGTACAGCTTTGTTTGCTTTTCCCAAGACGACCTTTCCTTCATTAACTGCTTAAAATTTGGGGAGGTCATATTCATACTTTCTAGAGATTTCAGGTTGGTTGTGATTTTTGTGTGTGTTTGTTTTTTTGTTGTGTTTTTAACTGAATTTCAAAAGGTTGTGCAAGTGTTACAATTAAATATATCCATCTAATTGTCCAATGCTCTTTGATCAGAGTCACTCCTTCCATCATTCTCAACCAACCCCTTCTCCAAGATTTATTTCAGATTTACCACTTCCTTTATCATATGTATACATTGAGTATTCTAGCTGTACTTGCCCCTTGTTCATTTTTCATTCATTCTATGTCTTTACTATAATTCCTTTCTGTTTTCAACTTCCTGATAGTCATCCTGTTACACTGTCTATTAATACTTTGAAAGGTTTATGTACATTTCATGGAGTTTCCATACTGCATATGCTTGAACTGATGTCAGCTTATATTTCCATAATTCATTCATATTTTCAAGACAGGAGACGTGAAGCACCTAAACATGATTTTATTCTCATCCATTTGGAAAATTAATCTTTAGTCAAAAAGAAAGTAAAAAAATTGGCATAGAATGTATTCCTAACTACCAGTTTTTATAAATGGCTTTGTACAATGGTGTGATTGTTTTATTTTACATGGGATAATATTTTCTACTACCTATAAGTTTTGGAAAAAGAAGAAAACTAAAATGTATTCCTATAGAGGAATATGATAGAAATAGAAGACAGATTTTATGTTTGTCATATCTCTGATGAGTACCCATATTCAAGACTTAAGTCATATTTCTTCCTATGATAGACAGATAGGGAAAACATATTATTACATATGATAAGACAACTACTTGTGACTTTTTAAAATGTACCTTATTAAATGATGACATTTACTTTATTAGCTAATATTTGGGTTTGAAATTTGGGAGGCTGATCTATTTAACACATTTCTGGAAGGCCCCTACTGAAAAACACAAATTGTGGGTGGTACTATTTCTACACTTTAATGAATGGTTGAACGTGTTTGGCATTAGTGCTGGGTAAATAATTCAACTCTATTGTAACTTGCTCCCTACACTTGAAAAACTTGTAATGTCACTAAGTATCATCTATTGTCAAATGTTATTTTGGCGAATGTGATTTTAAAAAGTTAATTTGAAAAGGAATAACTTTCAGAAGATTAAATCTAGATTATCATTGGTTTGAGAGCGACATTTTTATACCACTGAAACATGTTGTACTGAAGTCCCAGTGTTTTGAAGCACTTAGGATCTTCTCAATGTTTTTCTGAATTACATTTGAACTCTAAGTAAATTTTTCTGGGCCTTGGTAAACCAATTATGGATCTATCCTTCCAGGAACTACTTTTTGGCACACTTATGCAGGACTAAAATCTTTCATTAATCATAGGGGAGGGGTATTAAAAATAACCTTATGACACTTTGTGAACTTGTTCATCATATGGGCTGGTAATCTGTAAGTTGAATGTTTGAATTGTCGTACATACTCTCAAATTTTGTGATCTCATCTTTCATTTTAAGTTGCCGTGCATTTCACAATTGCTTACTGCTAATTCCTGCATCTCAAGGAATTGGGGCCCTGAAATATAGGAAATTAGAAATTGAGATGGATCTTCAATTACTTTGTGTTGGCATGTTATATGGACCTTGGTGAGAAGTCTTGCCTCTGTTATCTGATGATGCCGGTAACTGGGACCTGGGATCCTAGGAATCATTGTGTCATGCAGAAGAATAATATTTGTTAGACATCTTATCAGCAAAATTTGGGAATAATTAGTAGGAATGCTTCAGAAATATGGAGAAAAACAGTTTTGGACCAGCGAGTTAAAACAATAAACAGAGAAGCAGAGTAAAATCCCTTTTAGATTAGCGGATAACAACATTGTTTTTTTTTTTTTTTAACCATGTGAATTCAGAAGACCAAGAACAGTTAGAATGTATCACAAGTTTATACCAAAGACATTGCGCTGATACTTTTTATATTCTAATATACATTTTAAACCTAATTATTTGTATTCCAATTCTATTTATTGGAATAAATAAATATTAATGTATTTGTGAAATTACCAACAAATTCTAGTAAGTTTCACTGTGTGAAATATAAAATCAGCACATATAAATATAAAATATATAACTATATATAATATAAGAAAAAGACACATGTTTTGCATTATTCTGTTGTGGTTACAGTACCAAAGGCAACTCTGTTTTAAAGTATTATTCCATTATCTCTACCTCAGTGTTTGATAGAGTTGGACCTAAAGCTTTACCATTTGTAGATTTACAGCCTGGAGGCAAGAGAAAACACTGTGATTAAAACATTACCAATTTAAGGCCTAATAATTAGGAGAAACATCTGGACTTCTCCTGCAACTATGAAAATATTTGGTGATAGAAATGCAGTAGGGTAAGTTCCTGCCTGGTTGGATGGTAGACAGGCCAGGACATTAAGTAATTATGCATATGATCAATTTCTCATCTTCTTGGCTTTAGCTATTTTTGAAATGTTAGATATAATAAACAATTATATTTTGATAAAATACCTTGTAGTCTGAACAGTTCTGACTGAACTGTTCATCTCTCTATGATCCTTGTAACTAAGATTAGTTTTATTCAAGTAAAACAAACTATGCTGTCATTGTAAGATATTCTCATTTGTCTGTTCCTACATGGGAGAAGAGTAAAGGGTCAGGTAGACATTTGTGCCAGCAAGACCTCATTTGGGAAAATGTCAGCTGCAGAATGTTAGAAGTAGCCCGTAAGCAAGGCTTACTTTGAATCCATTAGCTTCACAAACCTAAGTCAGTTGGATCAATAAGTACTTGAAAAAGCCATCACCTTTGGACCTAGCTACAAATTATTGAAAGTATGATCAAATTCCAAATGAAAAAGACTTAAAATTGTCATTGACAAAAAATTGCAAATGTGAGCAATTAATTGAACATATAATTTTTCCCCTATTCACAGAATTTTAGGGAAATAATAGCATTGTTAGGAACAATAAGGATTCCTTGTTCCAAGTAGGCACCCATGGATATAAGCCTGTATAAAGATTTCATCATTAACTACTTAAATTTAGAAGATACTACATGCTTCAGCAGCACGTATTCCCAAATTACACTACAGAGATTAACATGGCAATTGCACAAGGATGATATGAAAATTTGTGAAGTATTCCATATTTTTCATTCTTCAGATGCAAGAAATGAAAAACAGTTATTAAAAAGTTGATTACAAAATAACAAGTGTAACAACAAACGTAATTCCTTTTAATTAAATTTAGTTTGACATTAGTGTATTAAATCTTCACCTCAGAAAGGCGTTTACATAGCATAAACTTTACAAAACTTTTGAAATTAGACAAAATTGTCATTTTATCCCAAAGAAAAATAATATTAGGACCTAGGAAAAAAAGGAATCTACGACTTTCTATATCGAATACAATCTGAAAGGACACATTAATGAACCTATGTATTATAAAATAATATAGAATTCAAAGTATATCTAGGAAAGAATAAAATAAATTATGAACATTATAAAAACATAGAATATAGAATATTTTAAAATATTCTTTTTCAGACAAGCACCGGAAATACTTTAGTTTCTGTACTACTCATTTCAACAGATACGTTAAAATTATTTCTGATTAAAAAATCACAAACTTTGCAGAAATCATTATACATATAAACAAAAACTCTTGAATACATTTTGACATCCAATGCAGGCAATTCACTTTGAAGAATTCCACGGAATTCATGAATTTTTACAGTAAGTATTGATGTTGCCGGGCTCTGGTGGCTCACTCCTATAATCCTAGCTACTCAGGAGGCTGAGATCTAAGGTTCATGGTTCAAAGCCAGCCCAGGAAAGAAAGTCCTTGAGACTCTTATCTCCAATAAACCACTAGAAACCTGGAAGTGAAGCTGTGGCTCAAGCCGTAGAGCACTCACCTTGAGCTGAAGAACACAGGCATAGCGCCCAGGGCCAGTGTGCAAGCCCCATGACCGAGCAAAAAAAAAAAAAAAAAAAAGATATTGCCCTTATTTGGATTGTGGAAATATTTTGTATGGACACAAAGGATGGACTTGCATTTTTGAAATTTAAGAAACTTAACCCGACCATTAGGACTTAAGAGAACAATTTGTACAGCCTCCCACAACTTCATAGAGGTAGTGGTAAATACTTATCCTTTGGGCAATTTCAAATGCAGTTTCTTCTAAGTTGTTCTTCACACCTGGTTTTATATAATGGTTCAACAGAAGGAGATCCAGTGTATCTTCGCTATCTCAATTCTCAACAGCAAGATGTAAGGGGGTCAAGAGGCCTTTAGTTGACATTGGTGTCTGTATCATGATTAAGTAAGAAAGAAGCCACTCTGGTATTATTCCACATATATACACTGTGCAGACGTGTCCAGCCATCTACAGTTATTGCATTTGCCACTTGAGTCACCAACTCACGGACAATGTCTAAGTGTCCACTGTAGGCTCCCTGATGAAGAGGGGTATACTCATCATCATCCCCTATTATTCACATGAGTGGCCTTTTTGAAAAGTAGTCTCTGCACTGTAGTAAGCTTAATATTTTCAGTAGCCCAATGAAGAAATTTACTTGGATCCTTCTCCATTTTTTGTCTTGCAATTGATACTATTCCTTACTTTTTCATCCTGTTCCTCATCTTCCTAAGAATTGACTAACCAGAGACTTTGAGAGCCAGTGGGAATGAGGTTTCCATGTATTTCCCTAATAGTTCACATTGGTTGAACTGGTCAGAAATATCCGGTGAATTTTCTGCATATCTTTTTTCACCATGATTTTTATTCTCTTTTTCTAATTTTACTATTTGAAATTATTCTAACTGGAGAGTAGGGAATTGATGGAGAACAGAGGAAAGATGTTCCCCCGTATTCAAAGGTACAGGCTGAAAATGAGGACCAGTGATATCTTCATGTGCATCTTATTCTAGGAATGAGAAAATATGAAATAATGCCTTCTATATAAATGATTTGGGAAGTGGCAGAACAAAAAGTTGAAATGATGCAACCAAAAATATAAAAGCAAAATAAATTAGGATAATTATGGAGCAAACATATTATCTATGAGAACCATGAAATAGAGAAAGGAAGAGAGATAGAGATGTGCAGTGACCTAGCTAGCCACAAAATCCATGACTCTGATCAATTGATAGAGCAAACAAAATTGTATTTTTTAAAAAGATTGAAATAGAACTTATGTATTTACTTGAAATTAGTAAATACATTTTAGTAGCCTACATAAAGAGACATAGCTTTGACCAAATTACAGACAAGAATCTAAATCCTGGGTAATTATAGTAACAGATCTGACTGAAATCAGTTGAATCACACTTTTCCTGTACAATAAAGAAATAGGTCCAAGCTAGTAAAGCAGCTAGAGAAGGCAGGCAGATTGTATCTGTGACAAAACTTTGTGTAAAATGGTATTGAGGATTTCTTACTGGTGATCCACTTGCACTGGAAGCATGATTCTGAACTATTGCTTGCTGATTCTGAACTACTGCTTTGATCATTATATTCTCCAAGAAGAAAAATTGAGAATTGATAGTTTAGGACTACTAATACATTTTCACCTTCTCACTAAGCACCTTCAATCATCAAAATCACATGAAGACAATAGACAGGCCTACTTTTTTAGATGAAAACAAGTGTCTTTAAAAAAAATGAATTTATGTAGTCATGCATAGGACTTCTATTTTACTAATGCCTCATACATTTTAATAATGTTAGGTAACAATAAATAATGGATCTATTAGAAAGCTCTTAAAGCTCATATGTTCAATAGTGAGTTCTCTTACACAGTATCATGGTATTTTTTGTTTATGGTCTTATGAAGAAATTTACATTACTAACTTGAATTTCTGACAGGACAGTATCATCACTGTACATCTTGCTTCTATACTCTCAGGTTTACATTGCTATCTAAGTATGTGCATTAGATAACTATAGAGGAAAAAGTAGAAGCCACACTGATAGCTCATGTCTTTAATCCTAGTTAATCAGAAAGATGAAATCTGAGGATTGTGGTTTGAAAGCAGACCAAAATAAAAGTCCATTAGATTCTGATTTGAAAGTAACGAGCAAAAGATAGAAATGGCGCTGTGGTATAAGCAATAAAATGCTAGCCTTGAGAAAACTGAAATAAAAAATAACAAATTCTGGCAAAAAGCTGTGTGTATAGTAGGAAATGTCCTGCTGTGTGTGAGAGGCTCTGAGTTTTGTCTACAGTTGTTCAGAGAACAATACTGCCATCTTCTTGGGGGTTGGAATATTCATGTGCTCAAGGACTGCTGAGACCTTGGGCTACCCGTTGGGGTGTGTGTGTGTGTGTGTGTGTGTGTGTGTGTGTGTGTGTGTGTGTGTGTGTGTGTGTGTGTGTGTATTTTTCCCTCATTTTTCTCTGTCCACTTCCTGAGTGCCTGTCTGCCTATTCCTATATTCGGATGGTGCCATTTCTCCATTGCAACCTTGCCTTTAGCCCCTTATCAGTATCTACAATGAGTCTTAAATTGTCAGAGACCTAAATATTCCACTTTTCCTTTGGAGCCCAAGTTTGGCTATCCATATCTTTGTCCACCTCCAGAGTATTCTGTGTCAGCAGGGCCAGCTGGCATATGTTCTCCACTGCCTCTGGGGGGGCAGGGTCAGTCATGCAACGTCCTTTTTTTCAGCTGGGCCTCTGGCTGTACTGTATGTCCCACTCCCAGCCAGCTGGCAGTGGAGTGGGGAGAAGGATGGTTGCCAGTTGTTCTGACCAACTCGAGCTTGATAGCTGACTGAAGGCTAACCCAGCAAGGGTGATCCGGGGTTACATGGGAGGTGAGGCCAAGGTGGCTTGAAAATATTGGTCGATGGCTAGGAAATGTCAACAAATCTTTTCACAGCAAGTCTATCTTCCGACGCTAGCAGGGCCTCTAGACAATTCCAGATGTCCAGAATACAGAGGCACAGACTTTGAGCTCCAGGGCCAGAGAACTACGGGATGAGAGACTGGTATGGCCAGTGCCTCAATTTTCTGGGGCATTATCCTTGACCTGGCTATGTCCCCCTTGTGTAAGTTTACTTCTTTACCCAGTGCTGGCCACACACTGACCACTTGTGCTGTGCAAGTGGCAGGAGCAGAGGTGAGATCTAGGAAGACCAAAATCAGAATTTATGGCCTGAATGGGGTGTAGGGTGTCTTTAAAAAAATCTTAGAGCTAGAACTCAGAGCTTGGCACTGTCCCTGAGCTTTCTTTGTTCAAGGCTTACACTCTGACACTTGAACCATAGCTCACCTTTCATCTTTTTTAGTAGCTGAGTAGACAGAAGAGTCTCACATACTTTCCTGCCTGGGCTGGCTTCAAGTTGCTGCCTTAAGAGCTCAACCACTTGAGTAGCTAGGATTTCTGGTATGAGCCACTGACACCTGCTAATGATGTGTGTGTGTGTGTGTGTGTGTGTGTGTGTGTGTGTGTGCGTGTGTGTGTGTGTGTGTGTGTGTGTGTTTACCAGGGCTTGAACTCAGAGCCTAGGTGGTATCCTAGGTATCTTTAGCTTGTTTGCACAAGGTTGGTGCTGTACTACTTGAACTAGAGTAGCTCTGCTTCCCATCTTTTTCGTGATTCTTTGAAGATAAGACTTTGCCCAGGCTAGCTTTGAATGTTGATTGATCCATAGGCCTCAGCCTTGAGTAGCTAGGATTATAGGCATGAGCCACTGGCATCCAGCTGCATGGATGTCTTTTCCTACACTCTTCTGTTCTAACAGCTATCTATTTTCCCTGGCCCAGATCTCAGACCTCCACATCGGCTTCCACCAGCCTCTGACTGTGAAGAACATAAAACTCAAACCTGATCCCATTCTTTTTCCTCAGGGGAGGAGGTTATGTTTCATCTGAAGCCAGGTATAGGAGGGGTAGCTGTAGATGGGTGCTCAGTTGGGAGAGAGGTAATCTGTTTTAGCCAAGAAAGGAAGTGTGGCCAGATGCTAATAGCTCATGCTCTCATACTCCAAGCTCATCAGGAGTCTGAGATCTGAGGATTGCCATTCAGAGGCAGCCCAGTTAGAAAGGTCTGTGAGACTCTCTTCTGCAAATAACCACCCAAAAGCTGGAAGAAAAGCTGTGGCTTAAGTGGTAGAGTGCTAGCCCTGAATGAAAAATGTGAGGGACAGAGCCCAGGCCCTGAGATCAAGCCCTAGAACCAAGGTGCTTATGCGTTCACGTGTGCGCACGCACGCGCGCGTGTGCGCGCGCGCGCACACACACACACACACACACACACACACACACACACCAAACACATACACAGGAAGGTGGTAATGATGAGCTGAGCTAGAACTGGGGGCAGTCCTGAGGCATTGTCACAGTAAACTCTACAGGCATATCAAGTGTTTTCTGCCTAAATCCTTCTTGGGCTGAGGGGTCTGGGCCATGGAAGTAAGTTCCATGGAACCAGTCCCTCCATTTGTGCACTAGGCCACAGGACTAAGGAGAGGGCACTATGGATGCTCATTTGTAGTCGGCCCACGATTGCAGACCTTCATGTGTCCCTGAGCACTGGTGAAGAAAGCAGGCCTCTGGGCCCTGGGACTCCAGGGACAGCTACTGCTACAAGCATCAGCCAGCTGGCTGTGGATTCCTGAGCCTACAAGTCTTTCATGAGCCCAACTCAACACTTGCCCAAGGTGTGCCTGACAAATTCACACTCTTGTGATACCCTCATGAATGAGCATTACCCGATATGACATCTTGCAGCTTCTGCCCCTCCTGGCTCAGAACTGTGGTCTGAGACGTCAATTTGCTACTCAGATCCATATCACATCCATGACAGATGCCATTCTGATTATCTCTATGCCCAAAGGCTCCACCCTTTTCTGGTACTATGTCTTTCTCTGTAGACAATGGCCTCCAAACAGGCTGCTCCCAAGACTTGTAGGACACCTAGACATTGGGAGACCCTTAGGGGCCCACTGGAAAGTACTCTGCCTAGAGCCACAGAGGTACAAGCAGGCAAGAGGTTGGTCATGGGTATTGAACTCTGGGCCTGGCCATTGTCCCTAAGCTCTTCAGCTTACCACTTGAGCTACAGAGCCACTTCCGGTTTTATTGAGGTTCCTTGGAGATCAGAGTCTCCCGGACTTTCCTGCTTGGGCTAGCTTTGAACCGTGGTCCTCACATCTCAGTCTTCTGAGGACTAGTCTTTCACCACAGTGGACTAGGAGCTCCTGAAAGCTTTTCTTTACTTTTTCTGTGTCAGCACTGGGGCTTGAACTCAGGGCCTGGGCTCTGGTCTCTTAACATTTTAACTCAAGGTTAGCACTTTACCACTTGAGCCACAGCTCCATTTCTGGCTTTTAGTAGTTCATCGGCAAGAAGAGTCTCACTAACTTTCCTCCCCTTAGCTGGCTTCTCAAAAGATCTCTATCTCAGTCTCCTGAGTAGCTAAGATTTACAGGGGTTGAGCCACTGGTGGCATTGGGCTAGAAGCTTTTCTTTTCTATTTTCTTTTTATTGTGAAAATACTGTACAGAGGGGTTAAAATTACATGCGCAAGATAATGAGTACATTTCTTATCAAGCATTGTAGCCTCCTCCTTTGTTTCCCCTTCCCATCCCTTCCCAGCCTCCCCTCGGCACCCCACCCAATCCTCCCCCCCCTGCAAAGTTGTAAAGTTCGTTTTAGACATGACAACTTGTACTTCTCATTGTTGCAACGGGTCAAGCAAGCCTTCTTCCCTGCGTTTGCCCTGACTTCTACATGCAAAGGAGGTCTGAAGGTCAGGAACTGTTAAAAATACGATTCCAGCCACAGGAAATGGATGGGGTCCCTGAGAAAAAGCCGAGCTAATCTTCACCCTGGCCCCTGTGGGACTCCACCCTCTGCCCTACCTGTGACTCAGCCTTGAATGTCCTGCCATACTTGCTTTAAGCCACAGAACCTTCATTCCACCCACACCAACTGCTCTACACCTCAGGATCTTTGCCCATGCTGTACCTTATGCCTGAGGCCGTCTGCCCTGAATCCACATCTTAGAACTCCTGTGGAATTTTGGCACTGCTTATATCACCTCCTGGAGCAAGTATTTCCTTCCCTTCTCCCACTTTCTTTTCATATTGAGTTGCTAGAGATGGAACTTGTGCAGGCTGATTGGCAAATGCTCTATCTTGTGTGTGTGTGTGTGTGTGTGTGTGTGTGTGTGTGTGTGTGTGTGTGTGTGCAAGTGTGTGCCAGTCCTAGGGTTTGATTTCATGGCCTGGATGCCATCCCATCCCTGAGCTTTTGTGCTCAAGTCTAGCACTCTAGTACTTAAACCACAACTCTACTTCTGTCTTTTTGTGATTAATTGGAGAAAAGTGTCTCATAGAGACTTTCCTGCTTGCAATTGGGATCCTCAGATCTAAGTCTCCCGAGTAGCTTACAGAGGTTAAACACCAACACTTACCCTCTACCGTACCTCTTACCTATAACCTCGGCCATCCTCTGATTCCCAGAAGAATATGTCTCATCAGGCTCACTTATTTTTTTGCCAATCTTGGGGCTTGAACTCAAGTTCTGGACATGTTCCTGAGCTTCTTTTGCTCAAGGCTAGAACTGTATCACTTAAGCCACAGTGCCACTTTTGGCTTTTTCTCTTTCTGTGGTACTGAGCAATCGAACCCAGGGCTTAGTGCATGCTAGGTAAGCACTCTACCACTAAGCCACATTCGCAGCCAATGGCTCCCTTCTAACGGGAGTTATGAGGGTGAGATTTATTGGCATATCCCTTTCGGCATATATATTGCTATTTCATATCTTTGCCAAGATTTTGGACCAGACTGTGACTCAGCAATGAGAATGATAAATGAGTGATAGCCACTAGGCCCCAGAGGTCTAGGCTCACATCCTTCAGAGGGATAGAGAATATGGAGCCAGAAACTTTGACAACTCCTACAGTCTAGTTACTGTGATCTCCCTGGAGGCAGTGGCTGGCTGCTAGGTGTCCTGATTGGACACCTCAGCCAGAACTTAAGGCTTCAGTTATTAAATGGCAGAGAAGAATACTTTGTTCAAGCATCCAGCTCAGACTTAGTACTCTCTGAGGGCTTGTTCCAGCTTGCCCAGGTTGGGGGACTGGGCATGGGCAACCTGCTGAATGCCCATCATCCTTACATCATCCATCCATACACAGAGATATAGAGTTATTGCCTCCTTTTTGTGGGGGGCAGGGAGGGCAGTTCCAGGTTTGTTCTATGAGTCTAGGCCCTGTTCCTGAGCTCCTTTTGCTCAATGGTAGCACTCTGTCCTTGAGCCACAGCCTCATTCATGTTATTTTTTTCCTGTGATCTCTTAAAAATAAGAGTGTCTCAGGCTTTCCTGCCACGGCTGAATTCAAATTGTCATTCTCTACATCTCAGCTTTGTGAGGAGCTAGGATTACAGGCAGAAGCCCTGGCTCCTTTGATTCTTGTCTTCTTTTTGTGCTTTTTTGTAATTTTAACAATCTGAAATCTTCAAGGTGTCATTCTAATGGTTTGCATTCGAAAGTAACTAATCAGGCCTGGAGTTTGAAAGCCAGGACTGCCACCCACAAATGGAAGGAGATCCTGAAAAACTCATTCATATTCATGTGAATGCTAATGGAATGTAATACAAGTAACAATTAAATTTGCAGTAAATTCATGATTCTATTTTAGAATGCCACAGAAAATTTATTGGATTTATATCTTCCATTCTAGCACCACGGTATGATTCCCCTAATGGAAGGATACTGACTAATTTTTAATTAATGCTTTTATAAGTATTCAAACATGATACTTCATTAAATGGAGGCATAATTTAATAACTAATAATTGGTTATAGTATATATAATTTAATATCCTCACATTCCCTCTCTCTCTGTATGCATATATATATACATATCTATCTATCTATCTATCTATGTCTCTTTCTATATATAGATATATATCTATATTCTATAGATCTCTCTCTCTCTATATATATATATCTATAGATATATCTATAGATATCTATAGATATATCTATAGATATATCTCTATAGATATATCTATAGATCTATAGATATATATAGAGAGATATAGATATATCTCTCTATATATATCTATATATGTATCTCTATATATCTATAAATCTATAGATATATAGAGATATATAGATATATCTCTCTATATAACTATATCTATATATATATATATATCTATAGATATATCTATATCTATATATCTATATCTATATCTATCTATATCTATCTATCAATCTATCTATCTATCTATCTATCTATCCATATATATATATATATATATATATATAGAGAGAGAGAGAGAGAGAGAGAGAGAGAGAGAGAGAGAAAGATCATTCCTATGGCTTGATCATAGGTCGTCAAAACTTTCTGGATCTCAGTTTGCCAGAGGCTGGTGTGCTAAGACTGTGACCCCATTTATGGACTGGCCATTGTAGTCCGTGATTTGAAATCCCAGCATGGCCAAAAATTTATTCGTGGAGTAAGAAGCCAATTTTGACACTTTTTTTTCCTTCTCTTTGAAAGTCCTGGGTCTCAGTATGATGTATAATCCATATGCAAATATATGCTATGTGATATGATGTAATAAAAGAACTATTAATATGGGTAATAGTACTAAATAAACAAGGGTAATAAAGATCATACGCAGTAAACCCATGCACGAAAATAGATCTCATATATTAATATTACTTTTTTCCAGTGCTGGGCTTCATTTCAGGCCCTGGGAACTTATCTGAATTTCTTGTCTTCAAGGACGATGAGCCTTTCCCCTTCACCCATAGTGTCACAGAGTTATCCAGACCCTCAGTTCAAATAAAAGGCCTGCCAGAAAAATGTTGCAAATTCCAAATCAGGGCCTTATAATAATTATTATTTTTTTGCCCAAACACAGTGCTTACATTCAGGTCTTGGCATCTCTGCCACAGCCAACCCTAGGATCCTAGGACCCTAGTTCAAATCTTGGGGCTGGCAAAAAAAAAAAGAGAAGCATAAAACTGAGAAGTTCAAGAGGTGGTTTTTTACTTTTTTCCCCTTTGTATTGTGACCATCCTGGATGTAAATGACAAGGCAAGAAAGAGTACATGACTTTGCATTGCTGATGTTTGGCGGACTATTAAAGAAGCATAGCCAAAACTGTCAGATTAGGTCTGGAGGTCGAATCGTGGGATTGCCACTAATGAATGGCAGAGATTCTAAAATCCCATTCCCATGTACAGCTATACAAATGGAATGTTATAAAAGTAACAACTAAATTAGTAGTTAGTGTTTAATTATATTATAAAATTATTCACAACATTTATAATACAATGACTAATTTTCAATTAATAATTTATTATGTATTCAATCATGATCCTTAAAAAAGGAAGGAATAATTTAATTCCCAGTAATCAATAGTAATATCGTATATGTAATTTCATAGTATACAGACATCTCTCTCTTATTTCATGCATCTACAGCTATCTATCTATCTATTTATCGATCTATCTATCTATCTATCGATCTATCTATCTGTCTATCTATATCTCTGAAGAGATATGTATCTATATCTCTGTAGAGATATAGATAGATAGATAGAGATATATCTATATCTCTGGAGACATTTAGATAGATAGATAGATAGATAGATAGATAGATAGATAGATAGATAGATAGATAGATAGATAGAGATATATCTCTATCTCTATCTCTATCTCTCTCTATCAGCCACTACTATGGCTTGTTCCCAGGTCCTCAGAACTGGCTGGAAGCTCAGTTTGCCAAAGGCTTTTGTTCTACAACTGACCCTTTCATGAATTGGGCATTGTGGGCTGTGAGTTCAAATCCCAGCATGGCCAAAATTTTATATGTTGAGTCAGAAGCCAATTTTGACACATTTTTTCCTTGTCTGTGAAAGTCTTGGGTCTCAGTATGATGTATAATCCATATGCAAATAGATTCATGTGATAAGATGTAATATATGAAATAGATGCTATATATGTAATATTACTAAATAAAATAAAAATAAGGGTAATAAATGTCATAAGTTTTAAACCCATGCACGTAAATAGATCTCATATATAGATATTATTTTTTTCAGTACTGGGGCTTGAAATTGGGCCCTAGAAATTCTTGCTGAAATTCTTGTCTTCAATGACGGCGAGCCTACTCTCCCCCATAGTACCACAGATTTACCCAGACCCTGAGTTCAAATCCCAGGCCTGCCAGAAAAACAGTGCAAATTCCAAGCCAGTGCCTTAATATTTTCTTGGCCATGCCTGGGGCTTGAACTCAGCTCGTGCAACTCTGTTTCAGTTTTGATCATCTTAGGCTGCTGTGCAGCCTCTGGACCCACAGCCCATCCTGAGATCCTAGGAGCTGAGTTCAAATCTTGGGACCATAAAAAAAGTAGAAGTTCTTGGAAGATGGCTCAGTAAACAGGGCTTGCCTTGCATCTATAAGGCCCTGGGTTAGATTCCTCAGCACCACATAAGTAGAAAAAACTGGAAGTAGTCTTATGGCTCAAGTGGTAGAGCGATAGCCTTGAGCTGAAGAGTTGAGGCACAGCACCCAGACCCAGAGTTCTGGCCCCAAAACTGAAAACAAAGGAGAAGGATAAAACTGGGAAGTTCCAGAAGGCGGTTTTATATGTTTTTTTCTTTGCATTGCAACCATTCTGGTTCTATATGACAGGGCCTGGAAAGTGTACATGACCTTGCACTGCTGAAGTTTGGTGGGCTATCAGGGAAGCCATAGCCAAAATCAACAACCTAGGCCCGGGTGTGAATCCCAGGACTGCCACCTATGAATGGCGGGAGAGCCTAAGATATGCATTCTGATATATATCCATACAAATGGAATGTTGCAAAGTAATAATTACATTAGTATTTAGTGTATGATTATATTATAAAATTATGCACAATAATTATAGTATATTGACTAATTTTCAATTAATACTTTATTATGTATTCAACCATAATACTTAAATAAAGGAAGGAATAATTTCTTGATAATTGGGAGTAATATAGTATATATAATTAATTACTATACAGACATCCCTGTCTTGTTTTATACATACATATATATACTTATATATGTATGTGTATATATGTGTGTGTGTGTGTGTGTGTGTGTGTGTGTGTGTGTGTGTGTGTGTGTAACAATCTACATATCTATTTCTACACTTGTCATTCCTGGGGCTCTGTGGTAGAGTGCTTGCCCAGTATGTATGAAGCCCTGGGATCCATTCCACAATATCACATGCACAGAATAAACCACAAGTAGTGCTGCCATTCAAGAAGTGGAGCATTGGTGTTGAGCATGGAAGCTTAAGGACTGTGTTTAGGCCCTTACTCAGGCCCCAGGACTGGCACCAAAAACAAGTTAGAATATTCTGACTGCAAGTATAGAAGGCCAGGATTTCAAATACCTCATCACAGAGCAAGCTGGGAGTCTGAAGCCAATGGATGCCACCTAACATGACTTAGCCAGAGGTCAACAGCTGCAACCCAGCACCATGGAACCAGATGCTGCTGGCTCACCCCTTGCTGCTTGCGGAATGAGATCAGACACTGGTGGGTTGAAAACTCAGCCCTGACAGGAAGTCTGCAAGGCTCTGAGCTGTGCCTCAAAATGGTAGAGCTCTAGCCTTGAGGAAAAGTTCTTCGGACAGTACCTCCAACCTATGAGTGAAATCCCGAGGCTGATGATACTCCCCACAAAAAAATACCCACCTAAACCATAAGATGTGAACTTGTGTGGTTTGTGACGTGTATGTGAAAGAGTGGTGATACTGATGAAAGCACCTTAAATCTAATGACAGTTTATATGATACAGCAATGTGAAGAAACCTTCCTGGGGTGCTTGGTCCTCAGTCCTTCATGGGGTTCTGGATCATTCATGGGGTACTGTGTGCTGAGTCATTCACGGGGTGCTATGTGCTGAGTCCTTCACGAGTAGTATTCATTCATCTGGTTCTTATAAGAGCTACACAAGTAAGATGATTGTGCAGATGAGAAAGTTGAGGCTCAGATATGTCCCCAGGGCAGGGCCAAATTTATGTATGTATTTAGCTCTAGTGACTTGTCTCCTGCAGACAATTGTTTTGGTTTAATTTTCACCATCATGAACCTTGAACTCACAGCCTAGGTGTTGAATTTCTTCTTGGGCTCATGGCTAAAGTTCTACCATGCTGAGCCAAGGACCTCCTTGCAGCAAAGTGCAGGGCTTAGGTGTCTTTAGCTGAGGTCTATCATCCTGGCTGCTTAAGAAGCTGAAGATCTTGGTTCAAAGCAATTTCAGATCATGGTCCAAAGCCAGCCCTGGCAGGAAATTCCTTGAGATGGTTATCTCCAAAAACCACCAGCAAGCCTGAAGGGGCCCTGTAGCTCAAGTGCTAGAGCGCTAGATTTGAGCTGAAGAGATGAGAGACAGCACTCAGGCCCAAACTTCAACTCCTCCAACTTACAAGAAAAGAAAGAAATCTGAAGTGGAGTACTGGGAATTTTTCCTAGGGGTAGACTGCATTGCATGTGTGAAACCCTGGGTTTGAATACTCAGTACCACATCCATAGAAAAGGTCAATCCCTGAAGTGGCACTGTGGCTCAAGTGGTAGAGTGTTGTCCTTGTACAGAAGAAACTCAGATACAGTGGTTAGTTCCTGAGTTCAAGCACCAGGACTGGTATACACACACACACACACACACACACACACACACACACACACACACACACACACACACACACACACACACACACACACACGGAGGCACCGTTGCCAATAATGAATCATTTCATTAGGTTCAGCTCCCCAATTGTCTGCCAGAAGAACTCTTGAATTAATGGTAGTAGTTTGTTTCAACACTGAAACATAGTCACAAAGACAGAATAAGTGCAGGAAACTTGGCCTGCCACAGGAGGTGGCACAAATGAAGGCTTCCTGTCAAAACAGAGCACTGGTGAGAGAGATAGCTTGAGGTACAAAGAGGCCTTTTTCTCCTGACCTTCAGAGCCTGCCCACACTCATCCTAACTAAATGGCCCAGATGAATTGTTTGTCACACAGCTGTACAGGAGTGAGGCTTTTTGTTTGCCTGTTACAAAAGTGAGGCAGACTTCCTGTAGCAGACTGGGCTATGGAGAACCCCTCATGCTACTCTGGGAACAGTGAGGGTAACCCCGGAATATGCACTGTTTTGAAATCACTGTCTGTAATATGAAACCATTCTATTCAAAGCAAATTTCCTAGCTGGGTTTCTTCATAGAACCTCTGGATGTTCACTGATACAAATACATGCATACATCCTCAGACATATGGAGTTAATGGCTCTTTTTTGTAGCAGGTTCTGAGGCTTGAACTGTTAGCCTAGACATTTTCCCTGAGCTCCTTTTACTCAACGAACCATTTTATTGTGTCTTAAACCATGATTATGATAGCCTGGGATGCAGCTTCTATACCCACAGATGATCCAGGGAACCTAGGACCCGAGTTCAACTCCCAGCACTGGCAAAAGTACATCAAACCAACAAAAATGGAGGAGGAAAACCCCAGGAAGTTTTACACAACTGTTTTACATTTGTTTCCTCAGCACTGTTACCCTCCTTGATCTCAATGACTAGTCTTTTAATTGTATGTGACCTTGCATGACAAAAGCTGGTGGGGTATCAGTAAAGCCTGAGTCCAATCCAGATACGTAGGCCCTGAGTTCAATCCTGGGACTGCACCTACACATGGCCGAAGATCTAGGAAACTTGTTCCTATGTATTGGAACACTAATAAAATGTTTGAAATGTACTAATTGAATTACTAATTAGCTAGTCATTCTAGTATAAGATTGTATGTAATAAATATAGGTCATTGATTAATTCTTTATTAACTGTTCTACTGTGATTAATTAATAGAGGCATAATTTTAGACCAAATAATTGGTAGTAATAGAATATATTAAAAATAAGATATAGACAGCACTCTTTATATAGGGTTATACACTAGAATCTACATAAATATCTATCTGTCTGTATATATTTATGGATGTATATACATATGTAAATACACACAAAAATGCACACACACAGTGCAATCTAAACATCTATCTGTTTATATATTGGCCATTCCTAGGACTTGATCTCAGGTCCTCAATTTTGCCTGCCAACTTCACTTGCATCAAACTACTGTGCTAACATTTAACCATTCATGAAGTGAATTCATGAGTTCAAGTCACAGAACTGCCAAAAACTTAATCCTGGTGGACAAACCAATTGTCCCACTTGTTTTCCTTATCAGTGAAAGTCCTGGGTCTCAGGAATGATGTAGAATATGTAGGCAAATTTATGTCTTATGTAATAGGATGCAAAAAATGGTATATATAATCATGCTCACTAAAATACATAAAAAATAAATAAAACACAAAATAAAATGAATACACTAACCTTAATATGCAGTAAATATGTGTATGTAAATATAAATCATATGTTTAAAATGTATATGTATATTAATCTTTTAAGTGCTAGGACTTGAATTCAGGCCCTAGGAACAGGCCTGGCTTTCTTGTCTTCCAGCACAATGAACTTCCCCATCCCCCACAGTGCTGCAGATTTACCCAGACACTGAGGTCAATTCCCAGGCCAGGCAGAATAAAGGACATGGATATCAAGCCAAGGAGCCTCATAATATTTTAAATATATTTAATGTATGAATATATGTACCTGTTTATTTATTTTTATTTTGTCAAGCACAGAGCTTGAACTCAGGTCGTGGCAATTCTGCCGCAACTGTGATCATTCTAGGCTGGGGTGCAGCCACTGGACCCACAGCCGAACTTGGGTTTCTGGGCCCCAAAGGCTGACAGGAAAAAAAAAATTAATGTGACACAGAAAAATAAAAAAAAATGGCAACTTGCAGATGGTTGCCAGTTTTACATTTGTTTGCTTTGCAAGGTGACCATCCTGTGTCTGAATGACACATTTGAAAAATGTCGGTAACCTGGGTTCGCTGAAGGCTGGCGGGCTACCAGGAAAGCCATAGGCCAACACGGCAACATAGGCCCTGTGTTGGAAGCCCCTTCCTGTCCCCTACCAATGGAGGAAGATCTTAAGAGTCTCATTCCTATTCATAGGAATACCGATGGAAGATTATGAATGGCAAGGTGGAATTGGCTGTTTCTGAATACTACTGTACAATTAGACAGAGTGATTTTAGAAGGTCAATGGATTTTAATGAGTTTTTTTAAAAACATTCAAAGAATATTATTACACGGACGCAATATTTTCCAGACAGTGGATGATTTAATTGATAATTCATTAAGTTATGAAAAGAATAATATTAATTATATGGAAGTATACTAAATATCCAAGAATTGGTAGAAATGTAGTCAATATAACTGAAGAATGTACAGACATCTCTGGCACTCTATAAAGATCTATATTTTATTGTGTAATACTATCTGAATGGCAATCTGTTCCTATTTTGTCCATGCCTGGGGCTCGATCTCAGGTGCTGGAAATGACTGTCAGCTAAATATGCTCCAGGCTTGCATGCTGACACTCACCCAGTCATGAATTGGGCCTTGTAGGCTGTGAGTTAGATGCCAGCACTGACAGAAATTGAATCGTGCAGTAAGAAGTCCATGGTGACTCATGTTTTCCTTTTCTGTGAAAGTCCTGCATGTCAGGTGTGAAGTTGCATACATAGGCAAATCTATATCCTATGTAATAAATGTAATAAATATTTCATGTGTAATAACCGTCAATAAGATAAATGGTAAATAAATGAAAAAAACAAAAATAAAATGAATAACTATACTAAGTGCGATATGGGGGTCAGCATCTGGGGCTGTAATCTCAGGGCCTAGGAAAGGCCTGGCAGCTGAATTGGCTAGAGGCTGCTATGCTGACCATCACTCATTCATGAATAGAACCTTCTAGGCCCTGAGTTTAGATCCCAGCACTGCCAAAAATGTAATTGTGGAGTTAGAAGCTGAGTGTGACACACATTTTCTTTTTCTTTGAAAGTGCTCAGTGACAGGTAGGATGTATAATTCAGATGCAAATCTATATGCTATGTAATAGGATGTCATAAATGTAAAAGATGACATAGGTGGAAGAATTGTCACTATAATTCTAATGACAGCTTGTTGAATAGAGCTATGTACTGAGTCCTTCATACAGTGCTCTGTGCTGAGTCCTTCACAGGGTGCATTCTTTCATCAGGTCCTTGTAAGAGTTCTACAACTGAGATGATTATGCAGACAAGAATATTGACTCTCAGATATGTCTCCATGACAGGGAAAAATTATGTATTTCTGAAGAGTAATGAGTTGTCTCCTGCAGACAATTGTTTTATTTTGTTTTTTCTCAGTCATGAACCTTGAACTAGGGGCCTGGGTGCTGGCCCTTAACTCTTGGCTCATGGTTAGCACTCCACCACGTGGAACCAAGGACCCCCTTGCAGCAGAGGTCACAGCCTAGGGGTCTATAGCTGAGGTTGTCATCCTGCCTTCTCAGGAAGCTGAGATCTGAGGATCTGGGTTCCAAACTATCCCAGACACAAAAGGTACTATGATCCTATTATCTCCAATTCACCACTAAGAGACCTGAAGTTGAAGTTGGGTGTTTGTTGCTCATGCCTGTCATACTAGCTACTCAGGAGGATAAGATCCAAGAATCATGGTTAAAAGCTAGCCTGAGCTAGAAAGTTCTTCAGACACTTAGCTCTGATGGACCACCAGAAAAACTGAAATGGCGTTTTGGCTCAAGTGGTAGAGCACAAGATTTGAGCTGAAGAGCTCAGGGACAGCACCCAGGCCCAGATGTCAACTCCTACAATAACAACAACAAAAAGACAGAAACAAACTAACAAACCTGAAGTAGAGGGCTGGGAATGTGCCTTAGGAGTAAAGTGTTTTTCATATATGAAACCCTGGGTTTGATTACTCAGGACATCACTAAAAAAAAAAGCTCTGGCTCAAGTGGGAGAGGGCTAACCTTGTACAAGAGAAACTAGTTATAGTGCTCAGGTACAGTACTCAGGTCCTCACTTCAACTGACTTCAACCTCAAGGAATGGTGTATGAGCCTGCGTGCATGTGCACGTGCACACACACACACACACACACACACACACACACACACACACACACACACACACACACACACACACAGACTAGAATTGATGCTGTTACACAAAATGGTAAAGCAACGGGCTTCTGTACTGAGGTCATGGTCAGCACCCCAGGCCTGTTTTCAAATCCAATACCTAGCCACCCAGGGCTCAACTAGGAGAGGTCAAAGGTTTCAAAACCTGAGGAGATTCACCAGCCCTTGATGACAGGAAGCTTTGATATCAGTTATGTGCTTGGATTTCCCAAGCTTCCAGAAACCTAGGAGAGGAATCATAGGACCATCATCGCCCTCAATGAAACATTTCATGAGGTTCAGTGCCCTAGTTTTCTGCCAGAAGGACTGCTGAATTTTATTGAACACTGTATCTGAACACCGGAATATAGTCTCACAAAGGCAGGATAAGTGCACAGGACTTGGCCTACCACAGGAGGTGGCACAAATGAAGGCTCCCTGTCAGTGCTCTCCCCGAGCATTGGGGAGAGAGATAGTTTGGGGTACAAAGAAATTGTTTTTTCCTGACCTTCAGAGCCTGCCCAAAATAATCCCCACTATCTGACCCAGATGGAGTTGTTTGTTACACAGCTGTACAGGAGTGAGGGCTTTTGTCTGCCTGTCAAGACAATGAGAAAGACTTCTTCCAGCATGCCTGGAATGCAGAGAAACCCTCAGGCTACACTGGGAACAGTGATGGGAGCCCTGGATTATACACTGTCATGAAAGCAGTCTCTGTTACGAAATCATTTTACTGAAAACAAATTTCCTAGCTTGGTGTCATTCATCATAACTACTCTGGAGCTTCACCTATAGGAATACATCCATACATCCAAAGACATGGCGGTACAGGCTCTTTTTGAGTGGTCAGTTCCTGGGGTTGAGCTATGATCAGGCATTGTCCCTGAGCTCCTTTTGCTCAAGGGTAGTGCATTAACCTTTCTGTGATCTCTTAGAAATAATAGTGTCATGGATTTTCCTATGCTGACTGGATTCAAACTCAGGTTCTCTACATCTCAGCCTCCCAAGGAGCTGGTTTTAAAGTGAGAAGCCACTGGTACATTCTTTCTTTTCTTCTTCACTTTTTAATCTGGAAAATCTGACTTCTTAACAGGGTCATTCCAATGATTTGAATTTATAGGTTAACTACCCAATATTCTACATAGCTGCTTTCTCTAAGAAGGATTTTCACTCTTCATCTTCTCATCTGGTCACAGGTTTGTAGCCAAAAGTGACAAATGAGTGTCACAGGATTTGGGAGCAAATGTCCAGAGGACATGCCAGCACTGTCAATTAACATTGAGCTGCAGTGAATTTTCCTACTCAGGATGAGAGGACTGAAAGCTAGAGCAATCCTCATAATGTCTGCATTGCTCCTTTTGCCTATAAAATGATCTAATGATTATGAGTGTTGTGTGTCTCCAACCTTAAGTATCTAGAACACACTAGAAGCATCTTCTTGTATCTCTTTTTCTCTAGTGCCTCTTGAAATTTAGATTAAGGGTTTGTGTGGAGGGGCTCCTCAGTTAATCCCTGAGGAAAGACGCTTGAAACCTCTTTGGGAGATTGCCCTTCAAAGTAAGCTTGAGCAGGAAGTCTGTCAGACTCTTATCTCTTATAAAACACCAGAAAACTAGAAGTGGAGCAGTGGCCCAGAGGATCGAGCTCTAGCTTTGAGAGAGAAAGCCGAGCAGGAAACAGAGGCTAGACCAGGCAGGAAATCCTGGGAGGCAGTTACATCCAATTAATGAACAGATGGCTGGAAGTGGATCTGTGGTGGTGGTAAAGCCTCAGCCTTGGGCAAAACAGCTGAGGAATGCAGTGGGCCCTGTGTTCAAGTCCTGGGATAGGCACAAATTTTTTTCAAAAAGACAAGGCCACGTTATGTATCAGTGCCCTACCTAGTTATGTGTGTATATTACCTCCCTGAATGCAAACAGACCATATGCAATTCTCCTTTTATTTACTGGTTTATTTTTCAGATATGCTCCTTGAGCATACTGCATCATTGTCTTCATTTCAGGCCCATGGCTTTTCTCTTCCAGGGTTCCAGGCCTGTGTCCTTATATGATGAACACTGAAGCTCTCAGCAGCCTTTATTTACATTTTATTATGGGGTCAATGCAAGAATAGTCACAAATCAGGCAGGGCAAGAGAAGGTCAGGTTTCATAGAAGTAACCTGTATTCAGAAAATTAAACTTGGGGACATAAAATGGCAGTATACTTATGTAAAAACTACCATTAAGGAAAAGACGAGGGGGCTGGGAATATGGATTAGTGAGAGAGTGCTTGCCTAGCATGCAAGAAGCCCTGGGTATGATTCCTCGGTAGCATACACACACACACAAAGCCAGACTTGGTGCTGTGGCTCAAGTAGCAGAGTGCTAAAGAGAGTGTCCTGGCCTTGAACTGTCCACCCATGTCCACCCATGAACTGGCAAAGAGATATCTAGGTAGGTGGATAGATAGATAGAAAGATAGATAGATAGATAGATACATACATACATACATACATACATTGATACATAGATACATAGATAAATAGATAGATAGGAGATGATAGATGAATCTGGGAAAGAAGGGAACAATTCCCAGTCATGAGGCCTTCTGCAGCGTGCCAGGCCACCAGCGTTACCTTCACACAACTACAGGGCAGGAAGACTGTCTGTTTCCCTTTTCTCAGTCAGCAAAGGGCCCCAGAGTCAAACGGGCAGAGCTCGGTTCTAACTCAGAGGCTTGGAAACAGAAGAGAAAGGGCCCTGCCTCTCCCTGGATTGGGGATTTGCATTAATGATGTGGAGAATGAAGGAAGGAGAATGGACTGGGAGAGGTAGAAGAAGGGCCTTCAAATCTTACAGATGGAGAGTGAAAAACACACTCCCTAAGTCCAGAAAGCAGTGTTTTTCTACTTTGTTACTATGTCCCCCACTAAACTGGCTCTCTATTGTTAACATAAAGATAGCCTTAGTCATTGTTTGAAGAGGCTAAGAAAAGCTTGACCCTAGTGTAACCCTAACAAATGTTTCAGGTTTCCCCCCATTGGTGGCTGTGCCTGGAATGATTGAAGTCGTTTTGCAGCTCACTTCCCTGTTGAATGTGTACATTCGGCCTCCTAATCCTGTAGGCCTGGTCTCTGCATCTAGCCTGGCTTTTGAAATTCTTTTCTGCCTTAATTCCAGTGTTACACTGGAGTTCTTCCTGCTACCATGGCTAGGGCTTGGATCCTGAGAACTTCATTTGAACCCAGGATGGGTCAATAATGTTTCTTGCTTCTATAGCTCAAGAACTCTAAGAACATTTAGAGTCTAAGTACCATGGGAAACACAGGAAGCTCTTGAACATCTGACATTTCAGAAGTGGAAGTCTGAGTGTCATAGACTTTTCTGCTCTGGCTGGCTTCACCCTGTGATCCTGAAACCTCATCCTCCTAAACTAGGACAACGGGCCTGAGCTACTGGTGCTCTGCTAGGTTCAGAATTGTAATAACATTGACAATACAAATCAACTGTTTATCACAAAGGGCTTTGGGAGCATATTAAACCTTTCAACATTGGACCTTTCAGAACCATGTAGGACACAAAGTTACAATGCTAGAGTCTGAGAGGCAGGGCATATGGATGTCCTACACTTGAACCTTGAGCTCTGACTCCTATTCTAGTGTAAATCAGTGTTCATTTCCCAAAGAATGTTCTCTTAATTAACCAATAGGAATAGTACTTTGATGAATCCTCATTTTTTTTCCAATTGTTTGTCTCTAACTCAAGTCTGGGCACTGTCCCTGAGCCCATCAGCTCATGGCGAACACTCTACCACTTGAGCCACAGCACCACACGGGGTCTTTCCGTGCTTCACTGGAGATAAGAGTCTAACAGGCTTTCCTTGCCTAGACTGTCTTTGAACTCAGCTTCCTGAGAATAAACTTCCTGAGAATCTAAGTTTCCAGGTGTGAGCACTGGCATCTGGCCTATTGTTTTTGACAGTCCTGGGGCTTGATCTTAGAGCCTGGGTACTGTCTCTGAAATTCTTTTTCTCAAGGCTAGCCACTTGAGCCACTCCAAAGCTTTTGGCTTTTTCTGAGTATGTAGCACTGAGGTTTCAATCCCAGGCATTCATGCATGCTGAGCGAGCTCTTTACCACTAAGCCACATTTCTATCTCCACCCTTACAATTTTATCCCTCACTTTCGTATCCTCAAGAAAAGGCTTCTGACCATAAATCATCTAAATAAATCCCAATAGGAAGATGTCCAAAGATAAGGCAAACATACTTGGGAGAGACTCTAAATATGTGAATACTGTGACAAATGCTTCCATTTAATAATGTATTGTTTCAACACTTAATAAAATAGTAATGAAAAATGAGTCAATGTCCTAAATTATTGTGTATAATTTTATAATAGTTGTGCAAAATGTAATAAATATTGTGTTTATAATAATACAATAATCAATAAATGAATAAAACAAAATAAAATACAAAGTCAATGATAAAAATCATAATATGAAATTAACATATATATGCAATTATATCTAATATATTACACATGTATAGAAATACTTTTTCCAATGCAGGACCTTCATTCAGGTCCTGGGAATTCTAGCATGAATTTCTTTTCCTCAAGGAGAGTGAGCTTCACCTTCACCCATGGGGCAAAATAGTTACCTGGACGGTGTGCTCAAATCATAGCAATGGCAGAAATACTTGCCCCAGTTCCAAGACAGGGAGTGAAATTTTTTTTTAATGGAAGCAGCTATGTTTATTCAGTTCCCTTCTGAACATTAAAAAAAGACAGTGCAGAATTTTGTACAGCTATTCACACAACCTTCCTTTACCTCCAAAGTGCTTGTCAGAGAACTATATTGTTTCTGTGTTTTGTACGTTTTTATTGTAAATAGATTGTACAGAAGGGATACAGTTACAGGAACAAGATAATGAGTATATTTCCTATTGAATATTGTTGATTCCTCCTTTGTTTTCAGCCTACCATCACTTCCCTCCCATCTCCACAACTATCTTCCCCTAAATCAGTGACTTAGTTTTTCATTTTTGCTTGGCATGGGATTTGAAGTCTAGTAGTGGCAACTCTTCCCTCACATTGCTACAGATTTACCAAGATCCTGAGTTCAAATCCCACACTAGGAAAGAAAACTAGTAGAAATTCCAAACCAGGGAGCTTTATTTTTTTAATTTAGTTAATTATTTATTTACTTATTCTTTTTTTGGGGGGAAACCATGGGGCTTGACCTCAGGTCGTGGAAACTCTGCCTCAGCTTGGATCTCCCTAGGCTGGGGTGCAGTCTCCAGACACATAGTCGATCCTGAGATCTTAGGCCCAGAGGCTTTCAGGAAGAAAAAAAAAAGCTGGAAAGCACAAAAAGTGGCGAGCTGCAGAGGGCTGGGTTTTTTCAATTTCTCTCTTTGCACAGTGGCCATCCTGGGTCTGAATGACAAGGCTGCAAAGTGGACCTCACCTGCCATTTCTGATGGCTGGTGGGCTATCAGTGTCAACATGGGCCCTGGGTTCAAATCCCAGTCCTGACACCAATGGCAGGAGATCACAAGAGACTCATTCCTATAAATAGGAATACTGATTGAAAGAGAAGTTGATGCATCTCTCTAGTCTAAAATTGGATGCAATAATCCTAGAATGCTGATTGATTTTAATTAATAGTTTATTAAGCATGAAAAGAATAATATTCCTTCCGTGGTGGTATAATAAATACCTAGGAGTTGGTAGGAATGTAGTAGGTGTCATTCAATCATAAATAGAGGGCTGGCACTCTTTACCAATATGTATTTATTTGTATACCGCCATCTGCCTATTCATGTATCGCTGTTTTGGCCAAACATGGGAGTCAATATCAGTGCCTTGAAACCACCTGACAGCTTCATTTGCTAGAGGCTGCCATGCTCAATCTCACTCATTCATGAATTGGGCCTGCTAGGCCCTGAGTTCAGATCCTTGCACTGCCAGGCATGATGGAGAACATATCTAAAATCTAGATGCTATGTGATAGGATGTAAACAATATAATGAATAGTATAGGTGTCGTCAGAGTCAATAAAATAAATGGTAAATAAATGAATAGAACAAGAAATAAAATGAATAACCACAACAAACACAGTATGGACTCAACATCTGTATAGAAGTATAAATCCTATATTTAAAATGAATATAAGGAGTATCTTTTCCAGGCCTGAGGCTTGAATTCAGCCCTACTATGAGGAGAGAATGTTGGAAGATCCTGAGATACTGGTTTCTGGTCCTAGAAAGGGTCATGGAATGCTATCGATACCATCCTTGAATGAGTAGTTATTGTATTATGTGAGTAGCAAATTATAGGTATGGGGTATAGATTATTTGTAAAGAAGAGTTGATGAAGCATGACAATAATCATGGAAATGGAGCCATCAGGAAAGATCCAAAAATCGGTAGTCACTCGGTAGATTGGATTCCATCACAGGTCACCATCTCTACTACTCTATACAAATATGTACTTATTTGTATTCTACCCTCAGCTTATGAGTGGATGACTATTGTGCCCCCCCACTCTTCCCTCGTGGGGGGTGCTCAATCTTAGGTCCTGGGAATGGCCTAGCTCCTTTGTGGCTCACAGGCTGGTTTGCTCATATGGACCCATTTACCAATTGGACCTGATAGACTCTGAGTTGTGATCCCACCCCTGCCAAAAGATTCATCTTCATGACAGAAGTCAATTATTGCACCTGTTTTCCTTTCCTGTGCAAGTCCTGGGTCTCAGCTATGATGGAGAATGTGTGGGCCACCCTGTGGCCATGGGAATAAGTTGTGATCCATGTCAGTCAAGTTATACCTGTCATCATATACTCAAAAATACACAATACATACATGAATAGCATACAAAATAAAGAGAATAACTACACTTGATGCACGATGCAGTCCACTCACAGATGTGGATATATATCCCATGTTTAAATGATGCATTGAGGAATATTTTGGCCTCTCTGGGGCTCAATCTCAGTTACTGGGAATGGCCCAGCTCCTTAGTGGCTCACAGTCTGGTGTGATCACGTGGATCCATTGGGCTTTGGGGCCTCCTAGGCTCTGAGTTCGATTCCCAGCACTGCCATAAATTCACCCTGATGTGAGAAGCCAGTCGTTGCACCTGTTTTCCAATGCTGTGCAAGTTCTCAGTCTCAACTAGGATGGAAAATATATAGACAACCCTATACTCATGGGAATAGTTTGTCATCCAGGTCACCAGAGTTATATCTGTCATTCTATACTTAAGAAAATACATAATACAGCCATGAATAAGACACAAAATAAAGAGAGTGACTACATCGAACCCAAGATGATGCCCACCCATATTTGGAAATATAGGTCTTCTGTTTAATTATGAATTTATGGCTATATTGGCCCCCACCAGGACTCCATCTCAGGTCCCAGGAATGGCCTAGCTCCTTAGTGGCTCACAGGCTGCTGTGCTCACCAGGACCCATTCACCAATTGGGCCTGCTAGGCCTTGAGTTAGAATTCCTACCCTGCCAAGATTCATTCTGATGTGAGGAACCCAAGGTTGCACATGTTTTCCTGTCCTGTGAATGTCCTGGGTCTCATCAAGGATAGAGAATGCTATATCGGCAACTCTATAGACATGGGTAAAAGTTGTCATCCATGTCAGCACAGTTATATCTGTCACCATACTCAATAAAATACAAAATAACATCCATGAATAAGACACAAAATAAAAAGAATAACTACACTGAATGCAAGATGCATACCACACCTGTAGGTAAAGACAGATCCTATGGTTAAAAAAGGTGAGCTTGCTATTTTTTCTAGTGCTTGGATTTTAAATCAGGCCCTGGACCAGGCCTGACATTCTCATCTTCAAGGATGATGAGCTTCCCCTTCCTCCACAATGCAACAGAGCTACCCAGACCTGAGTTCACATACCAGCACTGACAAAAGTTTCATCCTTATGTCAGAAGCCAGTTGTTGCACACGTTTTCCTCTCCCATGAAAGTCCTAGGTCTCAAGTAGGATGGAGAATGCATAGGCAACCCTATAACCATGGGAATGGGTCATCATCCATGTCAGCACACTTAGTATGCTTATATCGTGTTACCACACTTAGTAAAATACACAATACCTCCATGAATTATAGACAAAAAAGGAGAAGTGCACTCAATACAAGATGCTGTACACACATGTATATCAATATAGATTCTATGTTTAAATTATGAATTTATGACTACAGTGGACCATTGTGGGGATCAATGTCAGATACTGGGAATAGTCTACCTCCTTAGTTGCTCACAGGTTCGTATGTTCACCTTGACTTATTGGCCAATGGATCCTGCTAGGCCCTGAAATCAGATCCCAGTACTACCAACACGTGGATCGTGGAGTAAGAAGCTGAGTATGAAACTTGTTTTCCTTTTCTCTGAGAATCCTTGGTGTCAGGCCTAATGGAAAACATTTCTACAAATCTAGATGCTCTGTGATAGGATGTCATCAATGTACTAAACTGGATGGGTTTCATCATCGTAAAATCAACGGTAACTAAATGAATAAAACCAAAAATACAAGGAACAACCTCACCAAACATGTATGGACTGAACATCTATACGTAAGTATAAATCCTATCTTTACAATGTATATAAATAGTATGTTTTACAGGGCTGAGGCTTGAATTCAGGACTAGTGAACAGGCCTGACTTTCTTATCTTCAAGTACAGTGATCTTCCCCTTCATCCACATTTCTGCAGATTTACCCATATCCTGAGTTCACATCTAAAGTCTGGAAGAATAAACAGTGTGAATTGCCAGCCAGGGAGCTATTTTTTATTTTACTTTTCTCAGTACGGCACTTGAACTCAGGTCATGGCAACTCTGCCTCAGCTTCTATCACCCTATATGGGAGTGCAGCCACTGGACCCACAGCTGATACTGGGATCCTAGACCCCCAGGCCTCGCAGGGAAAACAATGCACAGAAAAAATATGACCTTTTTAAATTTTCTTCCTTTGCACGGTCACCCTCCTGGGGTACTTCACCTTGCATTGCTGAAGGCTGGCAGACTATCAGGGAAGCCATAGGCCCACGTGGCAACATAAGCCCTGATTTCGAATCCCCATCCTGATACCAACCAATGACAGGAGATATTAAGAAACTGGTTCCCATCCATAGGAAAAACAATGGAATGTTATCAATATCATGGTTGAATGAGTTGATCATGAATGATGATACTATAAAATTAGACTGCATCATTTCAGGAGGCTGATTCATTTTATTTATTATTTATGAAGCATTAAAAGAATATTATTACTTAAAGGAGCACAATAATTTCATGGCACTGATTAATTTCATTAATAGTTTAAAGATGAAAACAATAACATTAATTACATGGAGGCATAATAAATACCCAAGAATTGCTAGGAATGTAGTCTATATAACGGAATAATGTATAGACATCTCTGGCACTCTATAAAGATATATATTTTTAACATACTGCCATTTGCATGTCAATCTATTCTCATTTTGTTAACACCTGGGGCACGATCTCAGGTCCTGGGAACTGCCTGTTCACTCAATTTGCCCCAGGATATCGTGTTGACACTCACCCATTCATGAATTTGGCCTTGTAGGCCATGAGTTCAGATGCCAGCACTCCCAAACAATGAATCGTGGAGTAAGAAGCTGATGGTGACCCATGTTTTCCTTTTCTCTGAATGTCCTGGGTGTCAGGTATGAAGTGGAATACATATGCAGAATTATATTTTTATGTAATCAATGTTCTATGTGTCATAATAGTCAATAAAATAAATGGTCAATACATGAATAAAACAAAAAATAAAATAACTACACTGAACACAATATGGAGTCAACATATGTATACAAATATAAATCATATATATTAATTGTACATGAATAGGATGTTTTCTAATGGTGGGGATTGATTTCAGGCCTAAGGAACAGACTTGAATTTCTTGACTTCAAGGAGGCAAGCTTTCCCTTCTCACACAGTGCAACAGAGTTACCCAGACCATGAGTTCCAATCCCAGTCATGGCAAAATAATGGCACCTTTATACAGTGTGAGGCCCAAATATTAGGTATTTCATTATACCTCCAGTTTATGAATGTGATTATTTAAATACTTCACAAAGTATTAACTAAAATGGATCAGTGTCCTGTAATATAATTGTGCATAAATTTATCCTGGAATCATTCAAGTACTGCTCATTAAATCATGACATATATCACATTCCATTGGTAATCATATGGAGAGGAACAAGTTTCTTAGGATCTTCTGCCATTTGAACTGTGAGCTCCAGCTCCCACCACTTCAACCCAAGGACAGGGAACTCTCAGGTCTGTCCAATAACATCAGAAAGACCAATTATTAGGCAGGCAACAGTGGCTCTCAGCAAACCTCTTTGATACTTACAAGGCTGTGTTGTGAAGATCATGGTCAAAGTCACCCTACGTAGGAAAGTCCTTGGAACCCCTGTCCAACTTCAGTGCCAACAAAGCCAGAAGCCCTGTGGCTCTACTGTGGAGGGTGAGCCTTGAGCCAAAACAGCTCACAGACTGTGCCCAGATCCTGAGTTCAAGGTCCAGGAGTGGCAACAAACAGACATACACAACTATCAGTACAGGCATCCAGCTTAAGCAGGTCACCCTCTTGTCCCCAATTGAATTGGACAGAGTTCCATCTGAAAGGGCTGGGGGACCTGATATCATCTTGACTCTGCCCATGATGCTGGCATCACAGGATTCCAGCCACACCCCCATTCTTTCATGTTTCTTTCTGACCAATGAGATACAAGAATGGTGGCCACGCCCACATTCCATGCTGCCCAGTAGCACCTAGATTCCCTCTGTTAGTTTACACCACTACCAGCAGTTGAGGAATGTAGAGGTGGCTGAGTGGTGAGCAAGAGACTCGATGTGACTTTGGAGTATAGTAGGAAATTGATTTGCTAGCCCACTCCCCAGCCCCCTCATTACCTTCCGGATTTGGTGCCAGTTTCAATCCTCAGACAATGGTGCACTGCAAGCTGACCTAAGGCCCCTACCAGTTCTCTGCCTCTGGTTCTCTGCTCTGGGCCCATATGTCCATAATGCTGCCACCATGGCTGCTTGCCCCACCTGGAGCAGACACCAACAGCTTCTTCCAGCAGCATAGGTGAGTGACTGCCCCAGCACCACACCTATGTGTGTCAGACACCCCTCTGGGGTACCATGACCCCCTGCTTGTTTCCCCTCCCTGGCTCTGAGAAGCCACCTTTCTGTCTTGGGCATTTCTGAAATAGAGACTCAATATATGTACAGGCTGGGCTGGATTGAGGTCCTCCTATCTGTGACAGGTATGCCCCACCAGGCCTGTCCTCTGTAATTGGAATGGTAGACATGTAGTGACATGCTGAGTCATAGGTTTTGATGGATTATCCCAAACTCTTAGTCCACAGCAGCCGATTCTTGACCACTGGTATAGCTCTGGGTAAGGCCTCAACCATTGGGCCTCAGTCTCCTCACAGGAGAGTTGTCAGGAAACAATGGATTTATACAGAGGGATCTCTGGAACATGGCTAAGCACAGAGGGAGCAGCCTTCAGATAAGGTTCTTAGCAATTCTGTGAGCATATGACAGGAAGATACCTGGAAAGGACTCAAGTGGGGCCAGTTATTAATTGTGCAACAGGTGGGAATTATGAAACAAAACATGGCTCTCTTTCATCATTACCCTATCCCCATAAGGAACGGGATCCTTCACTCTGTTGAGTTTTGCAGCTAGGGAAACCGAGGCACAGAGAAGCCAGGTGACCTACTTATGACCTCAAGTTCACAGGAAGCTCAGCCTGACTTCTCTACCATGGGTGCTATTCAGTCCACTTCTTGTGGTGGGAAGTCCACATATTGTTAGTCGTGGGGCTTGCACTCTAGGCCTGGGCGCTGTCCCCAAGCTTCTCAGCTCAAAGGCTAGTGCTCTACCACTTGAGCCAACAGAGCCTATTCCGGATTTCTGGTAGTTCTTTGGAGATCAGAGTCTCACAGGCGTTCCTGCCTGGGCTCGTGTGAACCATGAGCCTCATATGATCCTCAGCCTCCTGTGTAGTTAGGATTAGAGTTCTGAGCCACCTGCACCCGACTTACGTGTAATTCTGATTTACTTTCTCTCTCTCTCTCTCACAGGAACTGGTTGAATGGGTGCTGGAGGAGGTGGCAAAGCATCCCCATGTGGCTGGAACCCAAGGTGGCTCTCTCATTCTGGAGCTGGTCTGGTCTGTGGGTCAGGAGCTGTCTCGCCTTGAGGAAAAAAGAAAAAGCTCAGGAATAATTCCCTATCCCTGAGTTTAAGCCTCTGGTCTGGCAAAAATAAAATTGGTTAGTAAATGCAAAATAAAGAACCCATACTTGGAATATAGAATTGCTCCTTCCATTTTGACACCTGATAATAGTCCCGAATTCATATGCTTTACTTATATTAGGATACTGTGTTGAAAAAAAAGTTTTGTTCAATAGGTCACAGAAATTAATGCCAGGAATATGCTTAGATGTCACATGAAGATTAAGTCTCAAAATTTAAAGATTCCGGGATTTTGTGTGGTCACTGCTAATCACAAAGAGAAGGGTAGTCTAAATGAGATTTGGAAATGTTTTTGGTTAGTCATGACACCAAAAAGGCAGAGTTGTGACAGAAGAGAAGGAATAACTCCAAATAGAAGGAATAAATGATAGTAACTAAGGTATACCAGAAACTTTTCTAAAGGACCGTTTTTGGTTATTGAAGAACTAGTTATCAACTTGTTATCTTAATCTCTGTGTGCTAAATGTATCTCCTTCTATGCTATTCTTTCATACCTGATCTCCTTTGCTTTCTAAAAATCTCAGTCTTTCTGTATTTCTCTATGAAAATTTCCTAATACTAAATACACATATGTCGAGCACATGGGCAGCAAAGATGGTGCTGGGAGAGAGAGTGGGAAGAGCCCAACTGACCTTCCGATCAGTGCCTAACCAGCCCATGAAGGCTTAGGTGCATGGTAGGGTGTGACCTTGACAGTGATTGGTTCCTCTTCCTCCCTTGCCATGCCACCTGCCCTTTTTGGCTTTAAAAAGGGCTGCTCTCTGTTTATAAATGAGTTTTCTATCTGCTGGATTTTGCTACACGCTGTGTCTGATTGTCTCCTGGGCTGAGGGAGGCTGGGGAACCGGTGAGTGCCCGACTTACCTTTCCTTGGACCCCATCCATTTTTTGTGGGACGGACGAAGACCCAACATCTGGTGCCTAACGTGTGCCACAAAAGGAAAAGATACCTGCCAAGGCTAAGCGGTCTCTCGGAATAAGTGAAACCCTAAATATGGGTAATGCTATATCACAGAAAAAGGAGGAGGAGGCAACATTAGGCCTAGAAGGATTACAGGAGGACTTGGGAAGTGAGAAGGAAAAGGAATGAGTCAAATTCGATCGAGAACACACTGAAAAGTGCACAGTGGAAGTCAAAACGAGTAAAAGTTACCCCCTCTGACCCAGCTGATACTGACTGTCCTAGGCCCCCTCCCTATTCCCTGAATGGAGGGGAGGTACGGCGCCCTACAATACTTGTGAGAGGGACTTGCAAGACCCAGACCCCTACCAACCTTCATGGAGGGGCCAATGGCCGGGAAAGTAACCTACTCGGAGAACTCCTCTGGAAAGGAAGGGCCACTCGAGAGCCCATACTCTAGGGCACACGATTTGCTTCCCCAAGAGTATCTAGTCAATCTGGCTCCAGGAGCTAACAGGCCCTTGGAATGGTATCCATGGGAAGCTAAGTATCTTAAAGAGCTCCACAAGGCGGTGGCAGAGAATGGCCCAAACTCTCCTTGGCCCAGACCCTATTACAGGACATTGCTTATCACCCATGTGTCCCTAAGGACAGGATAGATGTGGCCAAAGCCGTTCTAACTAGTTCTCAGTTTGTTAAATGGTGTGCTTTCTTTAAGGAGGAATGCAGAGTGGGAGCGGAGAGTAACTGGAAGGCTCAACCCACAATACCTATTACTTATGTCATATTAGCAGGGACGGGGGAAGCCTACTCCACCGGGATCCAACAGGCCGAAATACCTGGCCCATACCATGGCCAGGTGAGGCAGGCAGGACTTGCCGCGTGGTACAAATTGGATTGATGGGCCTACTGAGTCCCCCATGGCAAGAGTGAGACAAAAACCGGGTGAGCCTCTACCTGATTTCATAGACCAAGTCCAATAGAGCATTCACTGCAAGCTATGGGCAGGGAACCTCCGAGATCAGTTTGTAAAGCTGCTGGTCTGGGAAGGGATGAATGCACACCACCACATGGCCTGTGCAGGATTGAGAGAGAGTTCCGTGAGCAGATGGGTGGTGGCCTCACAGGATGAGGGAATGCAACAGCACCAGTCCCAATCACTAGCTTTAGCTTTACAGGCTCAGACATCTGCAATGATCAGGCTATTACTCAGGTGCTGGCATCCCAGGGCCAAGGAACCCCAAGATCATTGAGGAGAGGGACTTGTTTTAAATGCTGGCAGGAGGGGCACTTTAAGAGGGATTGTTTACAACAATCCCCCACCAACTGGCCCTTGGGCAAACCGCCCCCTATACCCTGCCCTAGTGATAGGGAGGGATACAAGTTTGATTTAGATGGGAAGCCTTTAAACTTGGGGAGGGGCATACTCTAAGCCCTGTTAATTCAAGGAGGAACCCCTCTGCTGTGAGGCCCAGGCAGCCTCGTGGCAGGGCAGCCCCGGCCCATTGGACTGTCCCTCTGGTGGATGGACTCCACCCTAAAATGAGTATTCTTATAGGCAGAAAGAGGTTTCACAGCTTAATTGACACTGGGGCAGACCAAACCATACTCAGGGTGGAAGAAGTGCCCTTGGACTGGAAGCTTGCACCATGGCCCCCGACATTGGGGGTAGGGTGCAACTCCCAGTCCAAAGAAATGGTTGCCCTTATGACATGGACTAGCCGAGATGGAGAACAGGGAAAGATATGCCCTTTAGTGGCAAATAACCTCACTGCCAATTTACTAGGTTAAGACATGCTAAGACAAATGGATGCCCTGATCACTACAGACCATGGAGCATCCTATGATGATATCCTGGATGGGGAAGAAGCACAAAGGCTTAAACAGGATCTAGAAAGAGTTAAGGAAAGGGATTTTTTAAACTTTCATAATTACCGAGAAGATCAAAGGGGACCCGCTCAGGTGCACCACCAATCCTAAAGGCCACTGCCCGCCGAGTACCTCCCATTAGGTGGAAGCCGGGAAGTCCAATCTGGGTGGAGCAGTGGCCATTGACCAAACCTAAACTTGAAGCCCTCCACCTTCTGGTGGAGGAATAGATAAACCTAGGGCATATTCACCCTTCCATAAGTCCTTGGAACACACCCAAATTTGTTATTCAAAAAACCTCTGGGGCTTGGCTGATGCTCCAAGACCTACCTAGGGTAAATGAAAGGATGAAGCTAGCAGGAATGCCCCTAAGAGACATGCCCTGGACTCCTGCTATACCTTCAGAATATATCTTGGTTGTGATTGATATTAAAGATTTTTTTTTCTATCCCTCTGCATCCATATGACTGTGAGAAGTTTGCTTTCTCTATACCTTCTCTTAATTTTTCCCAGCCTGATCGGAAGTTTGAATGGACAGTGCTGCCACAGGGAATGGCCAATAGCCCGGCCTTCTGCCAACAATACTTGGCCACAGTTTTAGGGCCTGTGCTGGGTTCAGATACCTCCCTTGCCTATGCCTACATGGATGATATAATTCTGGGGCACCAAGACCCGAGCTGCCTAGAGGGCCTTCTGGCCCATGTTCTTGCCATATTAAAAAAGTTTTTTTTTTTTTACCATAGCCCTTAATTAAATTCAAAAGGCAGCTCCTTTTAAGGTGCTCGGGACCCTAAGGTGCTCGGGACCCACTTTACCTTGACTCAGGCCAGCTCCCTGAAGCCATTGCTGGATATTCCAGCCTTTCTGACCTTAACCCATCTTCAGAGTCTTTTAGGGGAAATCAATTGGCTGTTGCCATGGGTTTCTGTCCCTAAAGGTAGTCTTGTGCCCTTATTTGCCCTGTTAAAAGACAGGACACCACAAGAAGTTATTACAATTACAGACAGCCATAGGGCAATATTTTTCCAGTTCCAAAAAGCCCTGGATAAAGTTTCTCTAAAGAGGTATTCTATTAATGAGACCATTTTTCCCTTTGGTTATTTGCAGGTGTCATGTTAATTTCTGCAGTTTTAACTCAAAGTGGGGAGCCATTAGAGTGGGTTCACACTCGCCTGGGAGGCACACCTCGGGTGTACACTCAAGCAGACCAACTTGCAGATGCTATTGTGAAGGGAAGTATGCAAGCCCAAAGACATTATGGACTTGACCTTCACTCCATTGTTTTTCCTTTTTGGATGGCATATGTTGAGTGGCTCAATCGAGCCAATGCTCGTCTTGCTCTCTCCTTGGAGGAATTTCTAGGCCAAATTGACTGCCATTATGGGCCATCCAAATGGACTGTCATTTTATGGCGATTTCCCCTCAAAATGCCATCTCTATTTTCTTCTATGCCTATTCCTGGCGCCCTCCATGTTTTTACTGATGGAGGTAAGGCAGGCTCTGCGTATGCAGCCTTTGAGGAGCAACAAAAGACCCTGAGCCAACAAAGATTTCAACCTTGTCAAGGGTCAGCACAATATAAAGAAATGCTGGCCATAATTATGGCCCTTCAGGACATTCAAAACCCCTTTAATTTGTATTCTGATAGCCTATAAAACAAAAAAGGGGGAGTTAGCCCCCATATACAGTTACAGAGAGCTTTGTTTACCATTAATATTTTAAATTTTTCAAAAGAGGCAACTGAATCCAGATTTCAGAAGCACTGGGGACAACTAAACCCTAAGCCCCAAGTGAAAGTCAGGTGGAAGGACCCCCTGACACAACAATGGAGAGGACCTGACTCCCTAGTTACTATGGGCAGGGGATTTGGATGCGTTTTTTCCATAGGGGAGACAGCCCCCATTTGGATACCTGCCAGGAACCTTACGTTTTAACCCATATCCTCTATACAAGAGGATGCCTAAGAATAAGCTAACCAACAAGGAAAGAAAAACCGGCCATGGCCGAGGCTTGTGTTTAAAGAGAAAAGCCAGAAAGACAATTACTAACCATCCCCAAGGTCAACCAGCCCTTGAGAAGCTCTTGTGTTCTCTAACAATTGCAGATGGCAATACTCCAACTGTTGGCTATCCTGACTCTCCAAATCCTGGGAACGGCCCTATGGAATCTGCATCAACCTCAACAGGTGACCTGGGCAGTGACCAACGCTGGCAATGCAGAAATCGTCAATAGCACCACAAGAGAAGCTGTCCCTTTGACCTGGTGGCCTGACCTTCATTTTGATCACCACCCTATGGACTGTTTAATATTTTTGTAGGAGTTAATTATTTTAATGTCACCTGTTTTAATTGTTCTTTTACTAATTGCTTGTATAGCGGCATTGAATCCGTACTTATTGTTAAACAACCACCTTTTGTTATGCTTCCAGTTTAGATCTTGTCCAACCCTACAGGCAAATAGCTGGATTAAACAATCCCGACCTCTGGACTCTGAAGTGGCAAAGACTGCTATCCTATCCTTCACTAGTGTTAAAGGGCTAGTAGTGACATTTCCTGGCCTAGTAATGCTTTTTTCTATGCCTTCCTTGCATTATACGTGCATTGCAAAACTCTCATGAGCTTAGCCAGCCAGTTATCAAGCTCCAAGTGAATGAATTCCCCCCCTCCAAGAGGAATCGCAGCCAGAGACAGGTAAGAGGGTGTGTCAGTCTGAGCAACCTAAGACAGGGCCTTCATCTTCGCTCTGAAGAATTTCCCAATGACAGTTAAGGCAGACAAGGCGATCCACCCAATCTAAGACAGGCAGGTTCACTTCTTTAAACAAAGATGGGGGGGGGGAGAGGGAGATGATGTTGGGAGCCATTAGGAGCTGATAGTAAAGCTCAAAGGTCATCTTGACCCCTGTGGTAGCTTAAAGGCACATACAAGGAACTGGCTTACTTAAAAGACACCAGGAATTAATTGAACTGCTTCGGACATTTCTAACTGTGGTGGGACTGATGTTTATTACTGTGCTAGGTGGGGATGTGAGGTAACTGGGACGGGCTCTTGGATCATGCACAAGAGCCCTCCCTATCCTTGTCTGTCAAATCTCAACCCCAGAGTTGCCTGGAATCCCCTGTGTAGCCAATTCTATCCTTACCAATGTAATCCTGTTAAAACAACCATAACAGAGGAGGGAAAAGCATAACTAACTGGGGGGTGGGTCTGCCATTAAAACAAAAAAAGGGGGAATCTGTAGAGCACATGGGCAGCAAAGATGACACTGGGAGAGAGTAGAGTGGGCAGAGCCCAATTGACCTTCCGATCAGTGCCTAACCAGCGTGTGTAGGCTTAGGGTCATGATAGGGTGTGATCTTGAAAGTGATTGGTTCCTCTTCCTCCCATGCCATGCCACCGCCCTTTTTTGGCTTTAAAAAAGGTGTCTCTCTGTTAATAAACGAGTTTTCTACCTGCTGGATTTGGCTACCCGCTGTGTCTGATTGTCTCCTGGGCTGAGGGAGGCTGGGGAACAGGTGAGCACCACACTTACCTTTCCTCCGCCGCGTCCATCTTTCGTGGGATGGACGAAGACACACCACACCTATACAGATGGCAGAGGATGCTAATGAAAGCGTCCCATAGGTTGAGTCATTAATGTAACCAAATGGAAAAAAGAGTATATATTTATTGCTAATTCAATTTTTCTGAAAAGCTGCAATGTCATCATTTGGTTCAAATTTCTATTCTTTGGCTACATAGTGTCATTCAGTGCACATAAATGCAAATATGAGCCAGGAACTGGTGGCTCATGCCTGTAATCCTGACTACTCAGGAAGTTGGGATCTGAGGGTTGTGGTTCACAGCCAGCCTGGTCAGGAAAGTCCAAGAGACCCTTATCTTTAATTAACCTCCAGAAACCTGGAAGTGGTGCTTTAGCTAAAGTGGTAGAGCACTCAACTTGAGCTGAAGAGCATAGGGATAGCACCCAGGATCAGAGTTCAAGCCCCACAACCAACAAAAAATGTGAAATATGACTTTAATTTTCCCCCAAAGGAACGACAAGTTCTTCCCAAGCAGAAAAAAATAATTCCAAAATGATTCAGTGCACCTACTTCTGCTGAGTTACTTAAGTTATGGCTTTTTTTTCCCTGACATAGTCTTTTCTTTTAAAAATTGTCAAATATTAGGTTTATAATAAACTTCATGTAATATTTCTTTTTTCAAAAGAGAAATCAATACAGTTGATGTCACTTAGCTATCTTACTATCTTAGTTCAATGCGAACCCAGGCAGGAGAGTCTGTCAACCTCTTATCTCTAATTAAACACCAAAAAACAAGAAGTGGAGTTTTGGCTCAAGCAGTAGTGTACTAGCTTTGGGGGCAGGTGTGCAGGAAAGACAATTGTTCAGGGACAGGTTCCAGCCTCTGGGTCAAGCCCCAGAACCAGCACAAACTAAACGAACAAGCAAAGAAAAAAATCCTAGATATTTCTTTGAGACCCTCCTTAAAGGTGCACTAGTCTGAGAAGAGGCTACTTTTACTTATCATACTCACTGGATCCTGCTTTTTTGGAATCTTTATTGCTCTGGAGAACTCACGACCAGATTAAGGAATTGATAAATGTCTCCTGCAACAAGAGAATCTCATGGGTGAAACATCCATCCATAAGACACTTAAAACCTCCATGTCTTTGTTTCTTTGCTGTAGAACCCTTTTCAAACAACGTTATTTCCTTTTGTTCTATGCTGGACTTCACATGGCACATTATTTCTTTTTGTAATCCTCTCAACTAGAAGTTTACAGAAAAGTTTTATATGAGTATAGAACACACTCAAAAAAGTCAGGGACAGAGTTTCCTTCAAACCTGGGGATTCTTTACTTGTACAGAAAAAGGAAAGCACAAGTTAACATGAACTTTGTTATTCCTCTATGTTCATTTCCTTTCCTGGGATCACTTTCCACATCCATTAGCAGTTACCTCCAGTAACAATAGATGATGCTGCCGGAGTTATGATGAATGTTTTCTCGCTTCACTGAAATAACAACAGGACACCTTTGGACCTGAGGTAACACGTCTTTCAGAGACAACTTAGTAAAGAGAAAATATGAAATTTATGTTGCATATAAATACCTTATCAATGAGTACATTGAGTTCAAACTTTGTAAGTTCTCCATAAATTAAGGCGAATTTTAAATGGGAAGGTTCTCAGATCATTCTTTTTGTGAGTGCATATGTTGCGCATTATTTCCCAGGTGTACATGCATTAACAGTAAGGGAAACAAGAGCAATAATAGGAGAAAGAGAAGTTCTGTGTTTAAGTATAAGGGGTCAGTATACTATAAAAGACTCTACAAATAAGACAACATTGAAACAATAAAGCCAAGTCCAGTATTTCGATTTATGGGAGTGATATGGAGAAAGCATTACTCTCAGGTGGCACACGAATTATGAGGGCACTCCCTTTCTAAATCATGCTTGCTAATAAAGCAACTTTGTAGAAAGAAGAATGGAAGTATAATTCTGCTTCCAATGAAAGTCAGATATAAGAGCATGGACATAACTGGAAAAAATATTCCATCTCGAGAGAGCAGGGATTATACTAGCAATGAACTGGTGGATAAGATGACATTTCTTTTTCTATCCTTTACTTATATATATTTTTTGTTTGTGGTGGTCTTGGCAATTGAACTCTGGGCCTGGGCACTGTCCCTCTGCTATTCCGCTCAAGGCTAATGCTCTACCACTTGAGCCACAGTGCTGCTTCCAGTTTTCTTGCAGTTAATTGGAGAAAAGTGTCTCAGGGACTTTCCTACCTGGGCTGGCTTTGAACCCCAATCCTCAGATCTCACCACCACCCAGCTTAGTATCACATTACTAATAGTGTACACTCAGCATATGTAATGTTTATGTTCATCCATCTTTATATGAATTTTTCAGTTAAAAATCTGGGCTACATTATAGACTTTACACTCACAAAAGTGTTTGTAGTTTAAAAGTTGATTCTACGGGATAAACAAAACCTAAGAATGTAAAGGAGTCTGGGAAGTTCAGTTTACATCCAGCCTGGACAGAACAGTTTTTGAGACACTATCTATAATTAACCAGCCAAAATCTGGATTGGAAGAATGGCTTAGGTGATGGAATATGAGTCATGAGCAAGAATGATGAATAAGAGCTTGAGGCTTTTGCATACATACATATTAACATACACATACACACAGAGGCAATTATATATGCACACATAAATACACAAATGAAGCAACTCTCAGAGTATGTAGAAAAGTTAGAAAACAATAGAAAATATATCCTGAGTAAGACTAGAATCAAGTGATAATTTTTAAAATTAGAAAGTCTTCAAGTGAACTTTCTTCAAAAAAGTTTGAGAATATTATCTAGGTTGGGACCAGAAATAGTAAGAGAGTCAAGTAATCATTATTAAGGGGATCAGATCCAAGGAGGAATGAATCAGAGACCCCGCAGGTGCATTTGAAAATGTTCGTATCCTGTGTCAAATGTTAGAATATCTTTGAAAATAGTACATGAACAGTCTGAGAAGTCTAGTGGATAATATCACTGGAGAAGTTCAGAATTGATAGTCTGTATCTAGATTAAATAAAACAAGAAACTATACCAAGGCAGTGTGATACAAGGCTAGAATTCTAGCACTCAGACTAAGACAGGAGATTAGAGAGTGGAATTACATAGTGACACCTTCCATATACCAGGTAATATAATTTTGTCTTAATAAAACAAACCAAACAAGAAAAGAGTGCACAGTTGGAAGTTTGGGCTAATTTTGTCACTATGATTTGAGAAGTAAAGTTTCCTATTGCAATTTAACTCATATATAATCCTCAGTTGTGTTTTAAATGCAATCTTCATTACAAAACATTTCTAGATGCAAAATGGCTCATTATTCCCATGCAAAATTCCCATCCAAAGTTATCATAATTCTGTTGGATTCCAAAGAATTAATGCAGGATTACAAAAGCTTAAGCCCAGAGAAAAAGCAAAGTTCGACTAATGTAGGACTTTGTAGATCTTGCTAAATTAGAATTTAGATTTAAATTAAATGTTTTTAATTTCATATTCTATAGGATACTACAAAATTCTTTTTAATAGAGGGTTTAATTGACAAATTCACAAATGATTCTTGCATTCTATTTGCCTAGAATATTCTTTCAAGTGAGTTTTAATTAGAATTTAGTTAATAGGTAATTCTAACAGTTCACGTATGAAATGATAATGTGAATAATATAGACACAGTTGCCAACAAATAGATTACATAAATTTATAAATTTAGAAAGACAGCAATTTTTGAGGTTGTGGTATAGCATGCTATAAAGAGAATAATTGTGTGACATCTTCTTTCTTCTACCTGCATGTAACACAGGAAGCAATTTCCTTAATTAGGTACCTTTGTGTACAATGAGAAAAAATGCATAGGTTTGGAATTTGTTTTTGTTTTTGTTTTATTGGTTTGTCCTAGTGCTTGAACTCTGGGCCTGTATACTGTCTCTGAGCCTGTTTATGCTCAAGGCTCCTGCCCTTCCACTTCAATTTCAGTGCCACTTATGTCTGGCTTTTTCTGAGAAGTTTATTGGATATAAGAATCTACGGAACATTCCTGCCTGGGTGGGCTTTGAACTGTACTCTTCCGATCTTAGCATCCTGAATATCTATGATAGTTAAAAAAGTATAAATATAAATAATAATTGCAAGTATTTTGATCCTAAGAATACTACTGGTGGAAAAATGATACAGCCCAGTTTATTGTGGTGTTCTTTTCAGAACACGGAGGGCATCACATTAACAGAGGTGTAGTATTTTTTCACAATAGAGATAAGATATTCGTGATGTGAATTAAGGGAATTTTGAGGTACACCCTACATGTTGGAAACTGTTGGGCTAGGATGACTTTATGGCACAAATCTTGGGATTTATGGTCATAGAAATAATAGCTTACTCTGATAAACAATTGCTTACTCTTGAAGAATTAATTATTACAGATGCTTTATAGTTTTATCCTATACCAGAATGTGGCTATTTTTCTGTTGACTTCTCAATCTGTAACATCCCATTGGAAATTGAATCTATTGCAGAATTTCATAACATGCAAACAAATATGGAAAGTTCAGAATTTGAAAATCAGTAGTTATCAGTCATAGGAATTTTGAAGAACACATATATTCTCTTCTCTTAGCAATGTATTTTCTTTTAAAAGTTATGGGTTTCTATAGAATTACAATCTTTTTGGTTTTGGTATGAGAAAGTACTAAATTTATTCTTTTTTCAAAATATTGGCAAGTATATTGTGAAAATATTGTCTAGTTGGATTCAAGTTGATGGTCCTCTGATTAAAAAGGGGTAATTAATTCAAATTAGATGCCAAATAGTATTGTTTTTTAAAAAGTTACTACACAAAGAATAATATTACTATACCAATACAGTGAAATTATATTTCATGCAGCTTATTTTTAAATTTAATTTTATTGTCAAAGTGATGTACAGTGGGGTTACAGTAATTGTAAAGTAGTGAATACATCAATTTTCAAAATAGTTACCCCTCTCTCATTTTTCTCACAGTTTTCCTTCACCCCCAAACCCCTCACAAGTTGTAAGGTACATTTCCAACCTATTGTCTTGTGAGTTTTTCTATTGCATTGGTTTGCCCTTTGTCCTTTGTCTCACCATTTTGTTGTTCATATTCCCTTCCCTAATTAAGGTAAAGGTATACACAATACACAGGGTATCAAAATCAAATACAACAGGGGATAAACCATAAGGGAAAACCCCAAAGAAAATAGAAATCACATAGTACATTAAAAACAACAACTGCAAATAAATATCTGTTTCCATATCTTGGAGTTCATTTTGCTCAGCATCAGCTTATATGAACATATATAGGCATTACAAAACCACTGGAAAATAATATTTTCACGGACACTTTATCATGACAACAATGTAAGTGTTTTTGATGGTAAAGGTGGAATTAAGATTGGTGAATTCGCAATTCTGATAAAGGGGTTTCAAAAAAGTTAAAAAATTCTGACAGGTAAATTTTAACTGTTCAAATTTTTTAACAACTTTGCCTATTAAGAAAATTTAAAATTGACTGGAAAAATAGGTTTTCATGCAAAGAAATTCATGGAGACTAAGCTGAGAGGGAACAATGTGGGTGAAGATGGCTCATTTTCACAGTAAAATAACAAACCTCACAAACCTTGCTGTAAATCCTGTAGGTTCCCTTCAGAATTGTCCTTACCCAGGAAACATATTCTCACTGTGAAACAATGTTGTACTGGAATTTAAATTCAAATTTCTTTTTAAAAAGGCATCAAAATTTATGAATTGACTTTTAATTACCAAACAGTAATTCTCTGAAAAAGATGATTTGGGTCAAAATATTTAGGGAGAAAGTGCCCTCCACAATGAAAGCAGGTATTGGGTATACACTATTCTGTTTATAATAGTTTCCACAATGTCTTTGCATGTGAAGCACTGAAACACAGAAAAAAATCTGGTTGGATATCTTAAACCAATGATTTCTCATTTCTACGTAGCTCACAAAATATAATATCCTTATTAACATGACATAGTGAAGACTTCTCTTATTACATAAGCCAAAAAGTTTTGGGATCAGAAAATAATTGAGCAAATAAGAAAACACATTCTTAGAAGCCCTGGCTAAGTGTATTGATTTCAGCAGTAGAGGGATTCCAAAACTTTTTTAAATAGATTGTGTTAATATTTTTGCTACGTAAAGTGATTTTACAGAGCCTATTTGGCTCACCACAATGCAGAACAGATTGAGTGAAGACATGAAAATAAATTCCACATCCACATAAAAGAGGTTAAAAAGAAAAACCATGATGATGGAGCAGTGGGGGATGCCTTCTAGTCCTTCAGCTTCACGAGACTTGAAGCCAAGAAGCTGTGATTAATTGGAAATCAAGCAAGAGCTAAGAGGAGAACATAGAAGTAGGACAAAGGATTATTGTCCGTTGTAACAGACACTGTCACAAAGTATGGATGATTTAACTCTATTCTTCTCCATATATCTTGTTGAGCAAATGCAAGACCAAGAGAAAAATAATCTATTGAAATAATTTTACAAAGGATAACTTCACTGTACCTCATATGGTATCTAAGGAGAGTCTTTTTATTGTGAAAAAAACTGTACAGAGGGGTTACAATTACATGGGCAAGATAATGAATACATTTCTTATCAAGCATTGTAGCTTCCTCCTTTGTTTCTCCTTCCCATCCCTTCCCAGACTCCCCCCTCACCCAAGCCTCCCCTCACCCACTAACCCCCCAACAAAGTTGTAAAGTTCGTTTTCGAAATGACAAATTGTACTTCTCATTGTTGCAATGGTCCACCTGTATCCATATTTAAACGACTTGTTTTTCCCCTTCCCCTCCACAAATTATACCGACATCAAATACAGTGAAAGCAGGGGTTATACTGTGGGAGAGGGACAGACAAAGCAACAAAGAAATAATCATATAAATGCATTAGAAACAAATGCATGAAAGAAAAAAAAACATTTAAATACATATCTTATTGTTCATTTTCCTAACATCACCTTATCTGACCTTTTCTACTTGACTCATACATATACTAACTATTGAAAATAAGGGAAACCATGGGACCTATGTTTCTTTGGGCTTGGCTTACTTCACTTAACATAATTTTTTCTTAAGTCTAAGGAAAGTCTTAAGAGAGAAGATAAAAGTGGAGTATTCTTCGGTTTCCTCAAGCATCTTGTTAGCAAAATATATCTTTGAGGTTAGAAGTTATTGAATCAAAAAGTGGTGGAGTCCTTATTTTTGTGGGCACTTTAAATACAAAAGACTTTCAAGGTAAAATAAAAAGTATAGCTAAATATTTGTGATCACAGCTTCTTGGACTGTTTTTTCAGAGACAAAGTTTTACATTAGAGTTTGTCCTCATTAATATAGATGTTGGGGTTTTGTGGCAACCAAATGCAAGGGTGAAGTTTAATGCACTCTCTTGGACAAGATAACAGCATGATAGAAAAAAAGGTAAATAATATTTAGTGAATTAGTTTGACTAATTACTTTGCCAGACAAAAAGGAAAGATATAATTCAAAATCACTTGATTTAAAAGAATGACGAAAGAGTAGTGAAGAGAGATGAGAGAAAATATAGAGGACTGTTCTGTCTCCAGTAGTGTAATGGGTGCTTGATCCGTTTCTTCCAATCTATCTTCACAAGCTATCAAGTGTGGCTTAGGACTGGAGTATCCAGTGCAGTGAAAGAGAACTCACAGAAGAAAATATTTGCAGCAGATGCAGATGATTTATAACCTTAGAAAATCTATTTAAATCTGTTCAAAATTTTCTGCTACCCCAAACTTCCCTCTTTGAACAGTTTTGTTTCCTTTTCCCAATACTACCCTTCATTAAATATTTAAAATTTTGAGAGGTCATATTTATCCTCTCTAGAGGTTGCTGTTTGCTTGTGATTTTTGTGTGTTTTTGTTTTTTGTTATGTTTTTAACTGAATTTCAAAATGTTGAGCAAGTGTATTACAATAAATGTCTATCTAATTGTCCAATGCTCCTGGGTCAGAATGACTCCTTCTATCATTCTCAACCAACCCCTTTTTCCAAGATTTATTTCAGATTTACCACTTCTTTTGTCACATGTGTACATTGAGTATTCTAGCTGTACTTGCCCCTTGTTCCATTTTTCATTCATTCTATGTTTTTACTATTATTCCTTTCTGGTTTAAACTTCTTGATAGTCATTCTGTTAAACTATCTGTTAATACTTTGAGAGGTTTATATACATTCCATGGAGTTTCAATCCTGCATATACTTGAATGTATGTCAGCTTATATTTCCATATTTCATTCATCTGCAATAACAATTTGCAAGACTGGAGATGTGCAGCCCCTAGACATGATAATATTCTCATTCATTTGGAAGATTAATCTTTAGTCAACAAGAAAGTTTAAAAATGGCTAAGAATGTATTCCTAGCTACCAGTTTTTATAAATGGCTTTGTACAAAGTTTTGTGATTATTTTATTTGATATGGGATAATATTTTCTACTACCTATAAGTTTTGGAAAAAGAAGAAAACTAAAATTTACTACTATAGAGGAATATGATAGAAATAGAAGACAGATTTTATATTTGTCACATCTCTGATGAGTACCCATATTCAAGATTTAAAGTCTTATTTCATACTATGTTAGACAGATAGGGAAAACATAAAACAACATATGATAAGACAACTATTTGTGACTTTTTAAAATGTACCTTATTAAATGATGAAATTGACTTTAGTAGCTAGTGTTTGGGTTTGAATTATGGGAGGTTGATCTATTTAACACATTTCTGGAAGGCACCTACTGAACAAAACAAATGGTGGGAGGTACTATTTCTACACTTTAATGAATGGTTGAACGTGTTTGGCATTAGTGCTGGGTAAATAATTCATCTCTATTGTAACTTGCTCCCTACACTTGTAAAACTTGTAATGTCACTTATTATCATCTACTTGTCAAATGTTATTTCGGTGAATGTGATTTTAAAAAGTTTTGAAAAAGAATATATTTTCAGGAGATTAAATTTAGATTATCATTGGCTTGAGAATGATAGCATTTTACACTACAGAACCAAGATTTACTGTAGTACCAGTAGTTTGAAGCATTAAGGATCTTCTCAATTAATGTTTTTCTGAATTATAATTGACCTGTAAGTCAAGTTTTCCTAGCCTTGGTAGACCAATTATGAATCTATCGTTCCCAGAACAATTTTTTGGCCTACTTATACTGGACTGAAATCTTTCAATAATCATTAGGAGAGGGGTATTAAAAATAATTTTGTGACATTTGTGATCTTGTTCACTCATATGGGCTGGGCATCTGTAAGTTTAAAGTTGTAATTACTGTACTTTCTCTCAGATATTGTGATCTCATCTTTCATTTTAAGTTGTCTTGCATTTCACAATTGCTTACTGCTAATTCCTGTGCTGTAAGGAATTGGGGTCCCGAAATACTATAGGAAATGAGAAATTGAGATGGATTTTCAATTACTTTCTGTTGGCATGTTGCACGGGCCTAGGTGAGAAATCTTGCCCTTGTTATCTGATGATGTGGATAACTGGGACCTGGGATCCTAGGACCCTTGGGTCCTGAAGAAGAATAATACCTTGTAGACATCATATCAGCAAAATTTGGGTATAATCATTACGAATGCTTCAGAAATATGGAGAAAATCAGTTTGGGACCAGTGAGTTAAAACAATAAACAGAGTAGCAGCGTAAAATCCCTAATAGATTAGAGGAAAACTTTTTTTTTTTTGCAATGTGAATTCAGAAGACCAAGAACACTTAGAATGTATCACAAGTTTATACCAAAGATATTGCATTGATATTTTTATTTCTAATATGTATTGTAAACCTAATTATTTGTATTCCAATACTATTTATTGGAATAAATAGCTATTTATTTGTCAAATTATCAATTAATTCTAGTAAGTTTCACTGTGTGAAATAAAATATCAACACATATAAATATAAAATGTATAACTATATGCAAGCAAAAGGCACACGTTTTGCAATATTCTGTTGTGGTTAGAGTATCAAATTATTTAAAGTATTTAAAATATTATTTCATTATCTCTACCTCAGTGTTTGGTAGAGTTGGACCTAAAGCTTTACCATTTGAAGATTTACAGCCTAGTGGCAAGAGGAAACTCTTTGATTAAAACATTAACAATTTTAGGCCTAATATCGAGGAGAGACATATAGACTTCTCTTGTAACTCTGAAAACATTTGGTGATAGAAAGGCAGTAGTGTTAATTGCTGCCTGGTTGGATGGTAGATGGGCCAGAACATTAGTTAATCATGCATATGAACAATTTTTTCACCTTCTTGGCTTTAGATACTTTTGAAATATTAGGTATAATAACCAATTATATTTTGATAAAATACCTTCTAGTCTAAACATTTCTATCTGAACTGTTCCTGTCACTATAATCCCATGTAATTAAGATTAATTTTGTTCCAGTAAGAAAATCTATGCTGTCAGGGTAAGATATTCTGGTTCGTCTTTCATAAATGGAAGAAAGATAAAGGGTCAGGTAGACATTTGTGCCAATAAGATCTCATTTAGGAATTTTTAAGCTGCAGAACTTTAGAAGTATCTCTTAAGCAAGGCTTACTTTGAATCCATTAGCTCCACAAACTAACTCAGCTGAAAAATAAGTACTTGAAAAGCCATCACCTTTGGACCTAGCTTTAAATTCTTCAAAGTATGATGAAATCTAAAATGAAAAATACTTAAAATACTCATTAACAAAAAAATTGCAAATGTGAGCAATCTACCAAACAATATAAGTTTTTTTTCCAATATACACAGAATTTTAGAGAAGTAATATCAATAGCATTTTTAGGAACAATAAGGTTTCCTAGTTACAAATAGTCAACCAAGGATATATGCCTGTATAAAGATTGCATCATTAGCTACTTAAATTTAGAGGATACTAAATGCTTCAACAGCACGTCTACCCAAATTACAATACAAAGATTAACATGGCACTTGCACAAGGATGATATGAAAATTTGTGTAATATTCCATATTTTTCATTCTTCAGATGCAAGAAATGAAAAACAGTTATTAAAATTGATTACAAAAATACAGTTGTAACGATACATGTAATTCATTGAATTGAAAGTTAGTTTGACATCAGTGTATTAAATCATCACCTTAGAAAAGCCTTTACATAGCATAACCTTTACAAAACATTTGAAATTAGATAACATTTTCATTTTATCCCAAAGAAATAAAATACTATAAGGACCTAGGGAAAAAAAAGGAATCTTAAACTGTTTCTATATGGAATGCTATCTGAAATGACACATTTATTAATGAACCTATATATTATGAAAAAATGTAGAATTAAAAGTATTATATCTAGGAGAGAATGAAATAGATTATGGATATTATACAAAAAGAATACAGATTACATTAAAATATCCTTTTTCAGACAAGAAATAGAAATATCTTTAGTTTCTGTATTACTCATTTCAACAGATAAGTTAAAATTATTTCTGATTATAAAAATCACAAACTCTGCAGACATCATTATTGATGTATACAAACAAATCTTGAATACATTTTGACATCAAAGTCCGGAAATTCACTTGGAAGAATAGCCTGGAATCCATGAATTTTTGAAGTAAGATATTAATGTGGCTTTTTGTGTGAAAATATTTTGTACGGACACAAAGTTGGATTGGCATTTTTGAAATTTAAGAAACTTAACCATACCATTATGACTTAGGAGAAAAATATTTGCAGCCTTCCACAACTTCAAAGAGGTAGTGATACATACTTTTCCTTTTGGCAATATCAAATGCAGCTTCTTCCAAGTTGTTCTTGACCTGGTTTGATATAATATTTCAATAGAAAGAGATCCCGCATACCTTTGTTATTTCTATTCCCAGCAGCAAGATACAAAGTTGTCAAGAGTTCTTAAGTTTGGGCATTGGTATCTGCATCATGATGAAGTAAGAAAGAAGCCACTCTGGTATTATTCCACATATAAGCACTATGCAGGGGTGTCAAGCCATTCACAGTTATTGCATGAACAACTGCCTTGAGCCAACAACTCATGGACAATGTCTAAGTGTCCACTGTAGGCTTCCTGATGAAGAGAGCTATAATCATCATCATCCCTAGTATTCACATGAGTGGCCTTTTTGGAAAGTAGTCCCTGCACTGTAGTAAGCCGATTATTTTCAACAGCCCAATGAAGAAATTTGCTTGGATACTTCTCCATTTTTTCTAGTAAATGATACCATTCCTCACTTTTTCATCTAGTTCCTTGTCTTCATCAGAATTGCCTAACTAGAGACTTTGAGTACCAGTGGGAATGAGGTGTACATGTTTTCCCCAATAGTTCACATTGGTTGAAGTAGTCAGAAAAATCCAGTGAATTTTCTACATCTATTTTTTCACCATGATTTTTTTCTCTTTTTTCATTTTTACTATTTGAAATTATTCTAACTGGAGAGTAGGGAATGGATAGAGAGCAGAAGAAATAAATGCAAAAACAATCTTCACAGAAGCAAATTCTCAGAGCTATTTCATGACTTTGAAAAGGATAAAGTGGCTGAAGTTAGTATAAATTTAGAAGTATGAAAATGGGAGGGGGGACCAAGATGGCAATGGGTCAGTACGGAAACGCCACAGCTTTCCCCAACCAAAAAGAGAGTTCGAGTTCCTAAGCTTAATCTCCCTAAGAGACCGACAAAAACAAAAAGATGAACACCCATAGAAACACAGGAGGTGGAAAATAACAAAAAAGAAAGAGAGAAAAAGAACTTCATAACAGAGAAGTGCGAAGACTGCTCCCCCAATGCTTACTGGTGTCGAACAAGTCCAGCAGGGGCTGCTGGAGTCCCAGAGACAAAGGGGGCTGCCTGCAGATCACCCGCGCAGAAGGACTTAAGAAAGAAAGAAACAAAGAACTTCCACTCCTCTGGTCAAACCACTATTAAATAACCCCATGCTGCTGATCACATGTATGGTGTATATGTGTACACCATTATATGTTACAGACCGTGATAGACAATTTGCTCTAGGAAAGTTAGAATGAGTTTGTGACTTTAAATGAGCATCATCATCCCAAAATACCGTGAAAATTGGGAAACTTTGTAATCACTTAATCACAATAAAAAAACAAAAACACCAAAAAACTACAAGTGGAGCTATGGCTCAAGTGGTAGAGCATGAGCCTTGAGCTGAATTGCTCAGGGACACCTGCCAGGCCTAGAGCTCAAGCACCACACCTGACAAAAAAGAGAGAGAGAGATCTTTCATGTGATTGATTCTAACATATTTATAAAATTATGTCTTTATTGCTTTGTATGTCCCTCCCCTATGGTATAACCCCTGGTTTCACTATATATGAAGTTGGTGTATGTGGAGGGGAAGGGAAAAAAACAAATCCTTAAAACAGAGATACAGGAGGACCCATTTCAACAATGAGATGTACAATACTTTATGTCGAAAAAAGAACTTTACACCTTTGGTTGGGGGGACAGTGGGGAGGACACGAAGGGATGGGAAGGGGAAACAAAGGAGGAGGCTACAATGCTTGATAAGAAATGTGCTCATTATATCTTACCCATGTAATTGTTACTCCTCTGTACAGTATTTCACAATAAAAAGAAGTATAAAAATGACAAAAATATAAAAAGATATTCATATATTTCATTATATAACCCAAAGCAGAAAGCAAATATTGTTTAGATTATTTCTTAAAGCACAGTCTTTCAGGAGCTGGGAAGGTCGCTCAGTGGTAGAGTGTTTGCCTTGCATGCATGAGGTCCTGGGTTTGATTCGTCAGCAACATATAAGAAGAAAAAGACAAAAGTGGTGCAGTGGCTCAAGTGGTAGCACCATCTTTGAGCTGAAAAGCTGAGGGACAGCACTCAGGTTCCAGAGTTCAAGCCCCACAAAAACAAAAACCAAACCAAAAAACTAAACAAAACACAGCTCTCACATTTGTAGCCTCAATTCTGTAAAGACACTGCTTCAGTCTAGGACTAAGATTTTAGGTGTAGACATTGATCAACACTTCTGATTCATATTTCTACTTTAGAAAATTTTAAATCAATATTTTGTTTCTAATTTTTCTCTTTGTACATTCACATGCACCTATAAAAAATGGTGTGGACATCCCAGTAACATTCTCAAAGTACCTCCTGATGATGAGTTATGAAAAGTTGTATTCTATTACAAAAAGGAAAACAATGCTACAAATAAAAAAACTAATAATTAAATATTAATGGTTAATAAAATAAAAACCAAACACCAGTGTTTCCAGTTTTTGAAGTGTTTTACATATTAGATTTTACTATTTACTCATATTCCTGTACATTTAAAACTGACTAAGATTATGATGTTCACAAGAGTTTTGTAGGCTACGAGTAGCCTTCAAAGTTACCCACTAAGGTTACTCTTTCTTTATGGCTCATCTCATCATTTGTATATGGCTTATATCATCATTTGTTCCTCACTAACATGAAAAGGAAGCCCTCAAGTTTTAACCGAAACTGTGTAGTTAAAATCGTAACTCTTCACTGTTTCTTTACACAGATTTTGTAACTTCTCATAGTAAAGTTTCTAAAAACTCTGAAATGTTCATACTTAGTAGTATATGTCTGCTACCATAAATCTTAAATACTTTATGGAAAAGTTTTATGACCTGCCGAACAGTCTTAATTTTGGCATATATAAGCAAATGCCAAATATTAAACATATTTAAAACAATAAAACTTTTAACAAAACTTAGCACTTGCTACAGTGCTCATTATGACAGATGCCATGTATAGAATAATGAATTTCTATCCTTACACATCACTTGAACAACAAATATCTGGAATTATTTTGTTTTTGACATATCTAACTTGACTTTATTCTTAAATGTGTGCTTATTTAAGAAATATATGGTTCTAAAATTTCACGACGTCTTTTGAACTTATTTTTTGTTGAATTATCTACTTTAGAAAAATCAATTCAAAAATGTTCTGTGCTCAGTTTGGCAGCACATACACTAAAATTGGAAAAATATAGAGAAGATTAGCATGACCCCTACGCAAGGATGACATGCAAATTGATGAAGATTTCCACATTATTACAACAACAGATGCTGGAGGGGATGTGGACAGAAGGGAACCTACTCCATTCTTGGTGGGCGTGAAAACTTGTTCAACCACTTGGAAAGAAGTATGGCGGTTCCTCAAAAGATTCCACATAGAGCTCCCCTATGACCCAGCAATCCCACTTTTGGGCATTCACAAAAATGATCAAACAAGACCATACTATAACTACCAGCACAGCTATGTTTATTGTAGCATTATTTACCATAGCTAAGATATGGAACCAACCCCGATGCCCCTCAGTAAATGAATGAATCAAGAAAATTTTTTTTTTGTGTGTGTGTGTGTGTATGTGTGTGTGTGTATGTATATATGTATGTATGTATGTTTCTTTCTATCTACACATACATACATATGTATATATATATTTGTATATATGTATATATATATATTTATATATGTATATTTATATACATAAATATAAATATAGATTGGAATGTGTATATATACATATATACATATATATGTATATAGTATATGTATATGTATATATATACATACATACATATATATATATGTATGTATATATATATATATATATATATATATATATATATATATATATATATATATATATATTGGAATTCTATGCCTCCATCAGAAAGAATGGCATCGCCCAAATTGTTAGGGAATGGAAAGACTTGGAAAAAAAATTATATTTACTGAAGTAAGCCAAGTCCAAAGAAACATATGCCCCAAGGTATCCCTTACTTGCAATAAATAATATAAGCAGAAAACTGGGATAAGCAGAAAAGATCAAAAGCTATATGCATATTACTAGATAAGATGATGTTAAGCTAAATGAACCCCAAGATAAGGACAGAAGTGTTTTTTTTATTCTTTCTTACTGTTGTTACTAACATATTTATCATGTACGATGTGTTTAGTTTTTGTTTTTTATATGGTCCTCCCCCACAGTATAACCCCTGTTTTCACTGGATTTAATGTTGGTGCACCTACATCCTGTATATACACTTCTCTAATTTGGGAAAGGAAAGGGAAAAATCAAAATGCTTAAATAGATATAAAAGTTGAGCCATTGTAACAATGAGATGCACAACACAATATGTTGGGGGGTGTGGGGGTGTGGGGATGAAAAGTGTGCTTGTGGAGGTGGAGGGGAAGGGATGGTAGAGGACAAACAAAGGAGGAGTTAACAGTGCTTGATAAGAAATGCACTCATATCCTTGCTCATGTAACTTTAACCCGGCTATACAGTATTTTTACAATAAAAACATTAAAAAATGTTCTGAGATGGAAAAGTTTATTTTATTTTACCCATATAATATTGTTAACAAAGAAATTAATGGGGGGGAGGATTGGGTGGGGGGCCGGGGGGAGGCTGGGATGGGATGGGAAGGGGAAACAAAGGAGGAGGGTACAATACTTGATAAGAAATGTACTCATTATCTTGCACATGTAATTGTAACCCCTCTGTACAGTATTTTCACAATTAAAACACACACACACACACACACACACACACACACAAACAAAAAAAAAGAAATTAATGGAAAAGACTCACCCAAGGATGTTTAGAGTGTGTGTGTATGTGTGTGTGTGTGTGTGTGTGTGTGTGTGTGTGTGTGTGTGTGTGTGTGTGTTTGTGCATGCCTGCATGTTGGTGTGCTTCAGAGTTTTAACTCAGGGCTTCATGGTCTTGCTAGGCCTTTCCTCTCTAGATTGGTGAGCTACTATATGAGCTACATCTCCATTCCTGGACCTTTGCTAGTTTATTTAAATTTTTGAAAAATAATCTTAGGATTTTTTGCCCTGATTGGCTTCCAACTCTTATCCATAATTCTCAGGGTCCTGAGTAGATATGCAGAATAAACAGGATTACAGGTGTGACCCACCATCACAAGGCTTTCAGAATAATTTTAAAAGTAGAAGAAAATTTACTTCACGGGGGGCATGTTTTATCATTTCCTAATTTTAAAGCATTTTGGAGTGATTATATGTGGATTTATTTCATGTTGGGATTCTTAAAAGAGAGTAAGTGATGATATTTAAAAGTTTTAGTACTTTCTTTTAAAAGGATACTGGAACTGTGGGACAGAAGAAATTTTCCTCTCTTTGGACCTCAATTTATAAGCTCAGCTCTGTGCACGATAACCCAATGTCACCAACACAATCTGTGTTGAAGACAAAATGTGACAGAAAACAATTACTATGGGCAATAATTGCTATGCTATTATTTATTGGACAATATGAATATTGAATTGAGAGTGTAAGAGAATGGAGAGATTTCACCTACCATTTTTGTATTGCTGAAAGGTTTTTGGAAACTTTGACTCATTTCCTTCCTCAATGTGTGTCTTTGGGCCATGCACTTAGTGCCTTTAATTACAATTTTTCTCAACTCTAAAATAGTAATAACATTAGAATCATAGCAAATGTTTTCTTAAGAACTAAGAGACATAAAACTTGTGAAATACTTAACATAACCTACGAATGAACTTTGAGTTTAGCCAGCAGTTTTTTTTAATACTAAACAGAATGTGATATGTATTACAGAAAGCATTAGATGTAGTAAGCCACCAGAAGTAATGTTATCTATTGACTATGCTCTGCTTCCAAGGAAGCCAGGTGGATAACTTCTCATGCTGTAAATCAAACTGCTTATGTCTTGATAGTGCTAAACTATCAGGGTCAGAATAATGAAGGAATTGTAGACTGAGCTGAGGTCCATATGAAAATGTTCAAAACTGATAAAGCCTAAAAGTAACTAAGCAGTATATTGTGTTTTTCATTTAAGTTAAATTGCAAAGAAAGGGAAGACCTAGAAGAATGAATTCTCTTTTTGATAACCTATCATAGGTCCTTAGCAGGATGAACTCTTCCTTCATTCTTGTAGAGGCATCATCAGATGAGAGGAACTCTACTTTTTTGGTTGCTTCTTTCAATTTATTCTTCAGTTTGAAATCTGAACTACATGAGACTGAAAGAAACCAAGGAAAATTAGACACACAGGCTTTGGAAAAAGCAATCAGAGTAAAATAAACTAAATACATAGAGCCTTGTAAAAGGCTTCACTAAATTGAGTTATATAGTCTCAAGCATAAGCAAAAATGGTGTAAGCAATATCATGTTATTGAAAATTGAAAAATGTTAGGTGTTGCTCAATTTTTTCCTTTCTACTACCTGGAATGTATTATTGATTTTGTATAGAGAGATTAAAGATGAGATTAACAAGGAACTTGATTAAAAATCGATAAAACCTCTGAATAGACATGTTTTCCAATATGTCCTGAAAATCACTAGTGGCTTTACAAAGTTGTGTTTAATATCAATTCTATGCTGGCTTAATGCTGTGTGAACAGAAGTCATTAGAGAAATGCAATTCAAAATTACTATGATACTACTACATAACTATTATAACTCTTAAAAATATTCGAAGGAACTTGGTGTGGTGGTAAAGGCTTGTAATTCCAAGCATATGGGAAGTGGAGTAAGAGGATTTGAGCTTAAGGCCAGCCTGGGATACTGCACATAGCAAAAACATGCCTTTAAAAAAAACTTAAAAGGTAATAATGTTGGTGAGAGTGTAGAGAAAAGGAAAATTTCTACACTCTTGGTCAACATACAGGTTAGTATTCTCATTGTAGAAAGTAGTATGCAGTTTTCTAAAGAAATGCAAAGTTGAAATATCATCTGACCCACCAATCATATGATTAGTTCTCTCTGGGTAACTCGTAAATATATCTGTAGTTCACTGTTATTCACATTATTCACAACAGGCAAGATATAAATGAAAGTTATGTGTTCAACTACAGACTAATAAACCAACTGTGGCACATGCACAAATATAATTTTCTGTTTCATCCTTAAAATAGCAAGAGATTTCTCCCATTAGCCACAAATTACAATGACCTAAAAGATGTAATCTAAATGAAGTAAAATGTTGCTTTCTGATCCTTGTAAAACCACACACACACACACACACACACACACACACCAACCTAAGCAACAGAGAAATTTTTCAAAAAGTAAAGCAACTGGAATTGCTGGGGCATTTAGGTCACAATATAGATGACAGTAGATATACAGGATGACCAAGTATAGAGTTGTAATGTCTAACGTGAGGATACAAGGGAAAACACTGGCCTTACATAGGAATGAAGCTAAATATGTAGGAGTTGGTCTTCCTTGTAGGGGTTTCTCTTTTAGGTGTTCTTCCTTCAGTAATGGATGAGATGAACGGAATTCTTTACATATACTTGCCTGTTTGCAGAAATAATAACAAACAATATAGCAATAATGTTTTCTGCTCAACATGGAACAAAATGCCAAATTAATGTACATGAAATTATCCTTGATATAAACTAATCATTACTAATAAGGTTTCTTTAAGTCTGGCTTCACTTGATGTGATTTTTTTCGACGATCTCCTATTTCCTTACAAATGAGGTGGTATCATTCTTTATGATGGAAGCATAGTATTCCATGTGTATGTATCTGTGTATTTGTGTGTGTGTAACATTTTTTTATCCATTCATCTACTGAGGAGCATCTGGATTGATTCCATATCTTAGCTGTGGTAAATAATACTGTGATAAACATAATTGTGCTGGTAGATTTAGTGTGGCCTTGTTTGTGACCACTTGGGTAAATATAAATGCCCAGATGTGGGATTACTGGGTAATAGGGGATCATGATTATGTACATCATGGATAATCTAAGTAGATGAGCAGAATAGGTCAATTGCTATGTACATATGACCATAAAAGATGATTCCAAGTGAAATGAACTCTAACACATGTTCTTCATTGTTGTTGTTCAAATGTACTACGTGATTTCTTTTTAACTTTTTGTTTTTTCCCCACTTATGACAGACACTATATTTGATTTTGATACGCTGAGTAGTGTAAATATGTTGAGCTGAACTAGGCAAGGGAAAGGGAAAAAACAAAATGTTGAGACAAAGGAAAAAGGGGGAACCTACGTTAACAGCGATACTCACAAGACAATATGTAGGAAATGTTCTTGGTGTGGGCATTGGGAGGGAAGAGGGAGAAAAATGGGGGACGGGGTAACAATTTAGAAAAGAAATAAATCTATTATCATACTTACATAAGTATAACCCTACTTTAAATTACCTTGACAATAACATATAAATAAAAATAAAATAAAATATTCGAGAGCAGCAATACAGGAGATGGGAGTGGGGGAAATACTGTACTATACAAAGAAAACTACAACAGCTGTGGAGAACAGGAATTTTACTTCATCATAGGAAGTAATAAACTGGCGTACAGATTTTCAGCCTCATGTCAATCACTAAAAAGGGAAAACAAAATGCACAATCAGCAAACCAATAAAATAGAAAACTAAACAATTAAGGTGGAGAGATGACTTGGACGAAGAGAAACAAATGACACAACTAGGAAACAAATAAGAAGCTGGTAAGTTTTAAAAATATTACCCATAATTCTAATAAATGTTTTTGCATCACAATGTGTTAGAACTATACTTCAAATCACAATTTAATAGTATATAATTTTAATAATAGGTTACTCATTATTGATTTCTTAATATTGAATGCTTAATATATAATTTTAATTTCAGCAGCTATAGAAAAGAAGAAAGTGAAGCTAATTTTAATGATATATTTCATGAATTGTACAATTGAGAAGCATTAGGACCTAAATAATATATATTATTGTTTCATTTCTGTGAATTAATGTAGCACTCATCTTAACGTCAAATAATAGATTATTGCACATGACACTTGGTTTTAGGTGGAAGGGTTCAGCACTGTGGTACTGTGGTACAGTACACGAGAGTATGACTCCTCTCATCTAGCTTAAATGGTGGAAATTTGATTTCTATATGCATGTTAAATACGTGTCTAGGTGATATCTATTAAATTATATACATGAGGAGTATTTCAGATGATACTTAAAATTCATATTCATTAATTAAATTTTTATTATTTTACAAAATAAACATTTATGGAGACTGAATTTCTGAGTAGATGATGGGTTATGTGTGCCAGATTATACATATTGAGGCTTATTTTATATTCCTGACATTGTTTCTACAGTTGGATTTAATTTTCCATAAGGGGTTAAGTGTATTTGTTGGATATATGAAAGTAAACTGAATGTTTATTCCATTAATCCTTTGCAACTTGTCTAATCCCAATATTAATTATCCATGTGCTTGAAGTAATGAAAATAACAACAGATAAAAGCAACAGATATGAATCAGTCTTAGTAGACATGCATTTTCACCTTTATTTTGATAGTTTATCCTCTTTTACACTACAGAATATTATTGGGAAAATGTGCTCCAGGCTGACCACAATTGCAGAATATTATGGTTTGATCTATCATAAGAAGAGGAAGAAAGGGGAACATTCCTTCCAAAATGCTCCTCCCAGGGATGTGATCAGTTTTAATGTGGTAAGTTGGAAATGAACATTTTTCACAGTCAACCTTGAAAAGCCATCTTGATAGACTATTTCTGCTAGTGATTACAGAGGATTATTCATGGATTTGCAAGTATGCCAGATTGCCTCATTTTGAGAAAGATAAAACAGGAATTTAGCCAGCTGTTTTTGTATCTTTAGGAGAATAACACATTGACTGTTGGCCAGGGTATCACTGGGGCCCAGAGAAGCTAATACATTGAATAGTAATCCCAGACCTCTAAAAACAAAACAAAACAAACAAACAAAAAACTTCAGTGAGCACAGCCAGTCAGGGCTGCTATCACAGCCTACATTAAATCAGGCAAAAAACAGAAGCTGAAAGTCATTTAGCTGATAACTAATATATTTCTTATGAGGCAGACTGAAATGAGAGTCCCAAGAGGGGCTCAGAAAGACTGATTAGAGAGATTAAAATTGGTAATACAAAGATTGGAAAATAGAATTCCTTGTAGAACAAATGAATCATAGAATGCCTGTGTGTGTACGGACAAGACAGCAGACCAAATTCCAGAAATGCACATTTTCTTAGAGGTCAGCTTAATGAAATATCAATGGAACTCTTTGAATTCTTAAATATTTGACCACATGTGGAAGAAGGCCAATTGCTGAAGAGAAAGAAAAGTCATCACTCTGTTAGGAGGTCCAATGAAGTAATCAAGCACAGATTTGTAATAAAAAGAGAAAACAATTATTCCAAATGAGGGTTTCATTTGTTTTGATGTAAGTGTTCTTGATTTAGGTGATAGAAATTACCATACAATTGATCCAGTCTCACAACTGAGTTGATATTGACTGCAGTATTCCCACATGAAGGAAAAGAGAAAATTTACAAATGTCTGATGAAATGAGTTGAGGATGAAGTGTTTTAATAGTGATAGCTGAGGTTTAGACATTGGTGAAGAGATGAGTTTTCTTTTATTAACCCCCATCCCATTTTTAGCCTGATGACAGTGGATCACAGCTGTAATCCTAGCTACTCAGGAAACTGAGATCTGAGGACTGCTGTTGAAAGCCAGCCTGGGCAAGAAAGTCCCTGAGACACTTATCTCCATTAAACCACCAGAAAACCCAAAGTGGCACTGAGGTTCAAGAGGTACAGCCCTCACCTTGAGTTGAAGAGCTCAGGAACAGTGCCCAAGCCCAGACTTTAAGCCCCTGGACCAACAACAATAAAAACAAATCTCCCTTTTCTTGGACTGCCTACATCTTTTCCTAACATTCAAAAAAGCCATTTTATCACCCACTACATTTAAGTCCTATCCTAGCTGCTGCAAATAGGATGATTTGGTATGTTATGTCAAAAGTTTGATATTTGAGGAAACAAATACTAGCAGTGGTAACTTTGCTTCCCGTCCTTGAATTCTGAGCCTGGGCCCTGAACATGGTTATGCTGGTAGCTTTAATGTGAGGTTGGTTGTTATTTATTGGATTACTGCCCATGAGAGGAATTAATGGGTCATAAGAGAGATCTTTGTTTAGTCTTTTGAAGAAACTCCGTACTGCATTCCAGATAGGTTAAAAAGTTTAATTCCCCAACAGTGTAATAGAGTTCCCATTTGGCTACATCCACGCCAGCATTAGCTATTTTTAGTTTTCCTGATAGTGGCCATTCTAAGTGGGACGAAGTAGAATCTGTCTTGTTTACTTGTACATTTTTTGGCACCTTCTAACTACCATAAATGAATGAATCTATGAAACCTGTATTGCTCTGAGTCTTCATTCCTTTCTCTTTGTAATTTTCCCAAGCCTTTCATTTTCCTTAAGACTGGTGAAAAGTCATCCTTTCTGATGGGTGAATAGAATTCCATTGTGTGTGGGGGGTGTGTGTAAGTGTGTGTGTGTGTGTGTGTGTGTGTGTGTGTGTAAGATGACAATAGGCACATGAGTTCCTTTCTAAGCCTTTTGTTTCAACTGTAATTTTGTAATTCCATATTAAATTTGGATTGCTTTCTCTACTGCATTGAAGAATATTGTTGGGATTTTGATAGGTATTGCATTGTCAATTGTTTGGGGGCAGTATTGCAGTTTTCACAATGTTAATTCTTCCAACAAGGAGCATTGAAAGTCTTTCAATTTCCTTGAATCTCTTTCAATTTCCTTTTTTGGAATTTTAAAGTTTTCACAGTAGAGGTCCTTCACATTTTTAGTTAAATTAATTCCTACTTTTATTGTTGTTGTTTTGTTTTGTTTAGATTTGATTTGATTTTGAGGCTAATACATATGAGGTGGGTTTTTTTTGGATTTCAGCCTGTTTCTTCCCATTGTTGGTAACACAGAAAAAGTACTGATTCTTGTGGGTTTTATACCCTGCTACATTGCTGAAGGTAAGCATCACCTTTACTAACTTGAGGTAGGAAGCTATAGGGTCCTTTAAATACAGGATCATTTCATCTGTGAAAAGTGATAGTTTTACTTCTTCTCTATTTAAATTCCCTTTATGTTTTTCTCTTACCTATAGCCCTTCTAGAAAGTCCACTATGATTTTGAAGAATAATAGAGAGAGTAGACATCCTTTTCTCATCCCTGATTTTAATATCTTCATGCTTCTACCATTAGGTACATGCTTATTATCTCTTTTTCATATACATACTTTATATTATATTGAGGAATTTTCCATGCGTTCCTAGCTTCTCAGACATTTTAATCATAAAGTGCTATTTGAGCTTGTTAAAAGCTATTTCTACATCACAATAGACGATCACGTGGTTCTTGTCCCTGCATCTGCTGATGGTGTGCATTATGTTTATTGACAAGTATATTGAATCCAATTGTATCCTAGGATGCATACTGTTTTATCATAGCATATGATTTTTTGATAGTTGCTGAAATTGGTTGGTGAGAATTTTATTAAAAACTTTTGCATCAATGCTTATCAAAGTGCTTGGTTCATAGTTATCTTTCTTTGATGAGTCCCTATCTGATATGAGGAAGAGTCTAATTCTACCTTCATTGAATGTTTTTGATAATTCCATTTCCTTTCTATTCCATTGAAGAGTTAGATCTGAGTATTGTAAGTTATATGCAGGTCTTAATTTCATGGTAAATCCATTGAGTCCTATATTTTTGTGGTATGGAAAATTGTTTATTGATATTTAATTTTCATTTCTTCTTATGTATCATTTCTTGGTTCAATTTAACTATAAGAAAGCATCAATTTCTCCAAGATTCTCCAGGTGATTGGCATATGATTTTCAAAGTTCTCTCTTATCACATTCACAATTTTGCTAATTTATGTTGTGATGTCTCATTTTTTTCCCACTAATTTTATATATTTGGGTGAGTTCTTTTAGGAGCTCTTAGGAGCTGTGCCTCATCCACTCTTAATGTATTTATCTTGTTCTCTGATAGGGAGCATTTTATATAACCAGTTTCTTTTCTTCTTGATCTTCTCTATGTAGGATATATTTGATTCACTTCTATCCTGCTGATCTGGTGGAGATAAATTGTTTCAAGTTTTCTTTGTCATGAATTTTTTTGGGGGGTGGTGTGGTCGTGGGACCTGAACTCTGGGGCTGGGCACTGTCCTTCAGCTCTTCAGCTCAAGGCTAGCACTCTACCACTTGAGCCACAGCACTGTTTCTGGCTTTTTTCTTTTTTCTTATGTGGTGCTGAGGAATTGAACCCAGGGCCTCAGGCATGCAGGGCAAGCGCTCTACCACTGAGCCACCTTCCCAGCCCCATGAAATATTTTTATATATCCTTTAAATGTAAAGGAGAGTTTGGCTTGGGATCATATTAACGGTTGGTAGTTGTTTGCCTTTAATGTTTGTCATCTATCATGCAAGCCTCTTTTTTTCCTTTTTACCATATCAGCTAAGGAATCCGTATTTATTCTGACTGTATATCCTTTCTAAATAATCAATCTTTTCTTTATGACACCTTTAAGAATTCTTTCCTTAATTGTAGGGCACATGGGCAGCAAAGATGTCACTGAGAGGGAGTTGAGTGGGCAGAGCCCAATTTATTGTAGAGCACATGGGCAGCAAAGATGGTGCTGAGAGGGAGTTGAGTGGGCAGAGCCCAATTTGCTTTACGTTCAGTGCGTAACCAGCCTGTGGAAGCTTAGGTGCATGATAGGGTGTGACCTTGACAGTGATTGGTTCCTCTTCCTCCCCTGCCATGCCTCCCACTCTTTTTTGCTTTAAAAAGGGTTTGCTCTGTTAATAAATGAGTTTCTTCCTGCTTGACTTGACTCCTAGCTGCATCTGATTGTCTCCTGGGCTGAGGGAGTCTGGGGAACGGGCGAGCGGCAGCACTTACCTTTCCTCAGACCCCGTCAGTCTTTTGTGGGATGGACAAATTCTGGACATCTGGTGCCCAAAAGTAAAAGATACCTGCCGACGCTAAGCAGGCTCTCAGGGTAAGTGAAACCCTTACTATGGGTAATGCTATCTCACAGAAGAAGGAGGAGGAGGCAACATTAGGCCTAGAAAGAGTAGAGGAGGACATGGAAAGTGAGAAGGAAAGAGAATGGGTCAAATTTGATCAAGAACACACTGACACATGCACAGTGGAAGTCAAAACAAGGGTGAATGTTACTCCCTCTAACTCAGATGCCGCTGATGGTCGTAGGGCCCTTCCCTATTCCCCCGATTAGAGGGGAGGTATGGTGCCCTACGCAACCTGCAAAGTGGACTTGCAAGACCTGTACCCCTACCAACCTTCCATGGAGGGGCCGAGGGCTGGGGAAGTAGCCTACTCAGAGGCCTCCCCTGGAAAGAAAGCCTGGACCCTAGGCCACAGAATTCATTTCCCCAAGCGTATACAGTCAATCTGGCACCAAGAGGTAACAGGCCCTTGGAATGGTATCCATGGAAAGCTAAGGATCTTAAAGAACTTCATAAGGCAGTGGGGGAGGATGGCCCAAACTCCTCGGGCCCAGACCCTATTACCGGACATTGCTTATCACCTGTGTGTCCCTAAGGACTGGCTGGATGTGGCCAAAGCCGTCCTTACTAGTTCTCAGTTATTAAATGTTGTGCTTTCTTTAAGGAGGAATGCAGAGTGTGAGTGGAGAATAACCGGCAGGCTCAACCCGCTATACCCATTACTTACTCATGTTAACAGGGATGGGGGAAGGGTACTCCACTGGCATCCAACAGGCCGCAATACCTGGCCTGTACCATGACCAGGTGAGGCAGGCAGGACTTGCCGCATGGTACAAACTGGATAATGTGCCTACTGAGTCCCCCACAGCAGGAGAGAGACAAAAACCAGGTGAGCCTCTACCTGATTTTGTAGACCAGGTCCAACAGAGCATTCACTGGAAACTGCCAGCAGGGAACCTCCAAGATCAGTTTGTAAACCTGCTTGTCTGGGAAGAGATGAATGCAGACCACTACATGGCATGCACAGGATTGAGAGAGAGTTCCCCTGGCAGATGGGTGGTGGCCTCACAGGATGTGGACACGCAACAGCACCAGTCCCAATCACTATCTTAGCTTTACAGGCTCAGACATCTGTAATGACTGAGGCTATTACCCAGGCACTGGCAGCCCAGGGCTGAAGAACCCTAAGACCATCGGGGTAAAGTACTTGTTTCAAATGTTGCCAGGAGGGGCACTTTAAGAGGGACTGTTCACAACAATCTCCTGCCAACCAGCCTGGGGGAAAACCACCCCCTACACCCTGCCCCAGGTGGAGGGAGGGATACCATTGGAAAAAAAATGTGTATCCAAGTTTGATTTAGATGGAAAGCCTTTAAACTAGGGGAGGGGCATCCTCTAGCCCAATTAACTCAAGGAAGAATCCCCACTGCTGTGAGGCCCAGGCAGCCTCGTGGCAGAAAATCCTAAGCCCCTAGGATCATCTCCTTGGTGGAAGGACTCTGCCCTACAAATGGATGCCATGTTCCCTATAGACCATCGAGCATCCTATGATGATATCCTGGATGGAGATGAAGCACAAAGTCTTAAACAGGATCTAGAGGGAGTTAAGAAAAAGGATTTTTTAACTTTCATAATTACAGAGAAGAACAAAGGGGACCCGCTTGGATGCACCCCAAATCCTAAAAGCCACTGCCCCCCGAGTACCTACCATTAGATGGAAGCCAGGAAGCCCAATCTGGGTGGAGCAGTGTCAATTGAACAAACCTAAACTTGTAGCCCTCCACCTTCTGGTGGAGAAACAGATAAATCTTGGGCACACTAGTCCTTCTATGAGTCCTTGGAACACACCCGTATTTGTTATTCAAAAAGCCTCAGGGGATTGGCTTATGCTCCAAGAAGTAAGGTTAATGAAGGGATGGAGCTAGTAGGAACGCCCCTAATAGGCATGCCCTGGACTTCCTCTCTACCTTCAGAATATACCTTGGTTGTAATTTATATTTGTTGGGAGCCTACAGTAAAGCTCTAAGGTCATCTTGACCCCTGTGCTCACTTGGAGGCACGTACAAGGAGCTGGCTTACTTAAGAAACTCTAGGTGCCTGGGATTGCTTTGCTATGTATGCAGAGTTTGTTTTACTCTCTTTGTTTTTTTTTTTGGTCAGCCGTGGGGCTTGAACTCTGGGCCTGGGCGCTGTCCCTCAGCTCTTCAGCTCAAGGCAAGCGCTCTACCACTTGAGCCACAGCTCCACTTCCGGTTTTCTGGTGGTTTATTGGAGATAGGAGTCTCACGGTCTCTCCTGCCCGGGCTGGCATTGAACCTCGATCCTCAGATCTCAGCCTCCTGAGTAGCTAGGATTACAGGCGTGAGCCACCAGCGCCCGGCTGTTTTACTCTCTACCAGTTGACCTTGTCTTGTTTTTACTGCACTCTGTTTTTACTGAAATTTACCTTGTTTTTCTGGACTATTGTAACCTTATGTTACCTCTTGACTTCTAATAGTATATATTAGGGAAAGTTAAAAATAAACGGTGCTGCAGTCTTGAGCTGCAGACCTCCCAACCCCATACTGTGTCTTATTTATTTATTTTTCTGCATCCTCGCCCCCTAATTCAAGATTTCCTTTCATTGCCGTCAGGCTCTGGCAGATATTAAAGATTGTTTTTTTTTCTGTCCCCCTGCATTCAGATGACTGCGAGAAGTTTGCTTTCTTCATCACTTCTCTTAATTTTTCCCAGCCTGATTAGAGATTTGAATGGACAGTGCTGCCACAGGGAATGGCCAATAGTACTGCCTTCTACCAACAATACTTGGCCACACTTTTACGGGTTCAGATACCTCCCTTGCCTATGCCTACATGAATGATATAATTCTGGGGCTTCAAAACACAAGCTGCCTGGAGGGCCTTCTGGCTCGGATTCTCGCCATATTAAAAAATGGTGGGTGTTTACCGTAGCCCTTAATAAAATTCAAAAGGTACCTCCTTTTAAGGTGCTCGGACCCACCTTACCTTGACTTAGGCCAGCCCCCTTAAGCATTTGCTGGATATTCCATCCTCTCTAACCTTAACCCAACTTCAAAGATACAGACTGAAAATGAGGGCCAGTGGTGTCTTCATGTGAAGCTTATTCTAAGTATGAGAAAATACGAAATAATTCCTTCTATGTAAATGATTTGGGAACTGGCAGAGCAAAAAGTGAATTGATGCAACAAAAAATATAAAAACAAAATAAATTAGGATAATTATTGAGCAGTCATATTATCTATGAGAACCATAAAAGGAAGAGAAGAAGAGAGAGACAGATGTGCCATAAACTAGCTAGCCACAAAATCCATGCCTGTGATCAATATATAGAGTAAACAATTGTATATTATCTGAGTCAAGCAGAAAAGGTCAGATAAGGTGATGTTCGGGAAATGAACGCTAACATATGTATTCAATTTTTTTTCTTTCATGTGATTGTTTCTAACACATTTGTAAGATTATTTCTTTGTTGCTTTGTGTGTCCCTCCCTCACAGTGTAACCCCTGCTTTCACTGTATTTGATGTCGGTATAATTTGTGGAGGAAAAGGGGAAAAACAAATCATTTAAATAGGGATACAGGTGGACCTAATGCAACAATGAGATGTAAAAGTCGTTATGTCGAAAATAAACTTTACAACTTTGGAGCAGCGGGGGGGGGGCAGGGGAAGGAAGAGAAGGGATGGGAAGAAGAAACAAAGAGGAGGCTACAATGCTTGATAAATGTACTCATTATCTTGCCTATGTAATTGTAATCCCTCTGTACAGTATTTTCACAGTAAAAAAATAATAAAAGAGATGGAAATAGAATTTGTTTATTTACTTGAAATTAGTAAATACATTTTTTAGTAGCGTACATAAAGAGACATAGCTTTAAGCAAATCACAGACAAGAATCTAAATCCCTGGTAATTCTAGTAACAGATATGACTGAAATCAGTTAAATCACACTTTTCCTGTAGAGTGAAGGAAAGCAGCTAGAGAAGACAGGTCGATTGTATCTGGGACAAAACTTTGTGGAAAATGGGATCAAGGATTACTTACTGGTGATCCACTTGCACTGGATGCATGATCTTAACTATTGCTTGCTGATTCTGAACTATTGCTTTAACTATTATATTCTCCAAGAAGAAAAGGTGAGATATAATTGATAGCAAAGGAATACTAATACACTTTGACTTCTCAATAAGCACATTCAATTATCAAAATCACATGAAGACATAGACAGGCCTACTTTTTTAGATGAAAACAAGTGTCTTAAGAATCAAAGAATTTAAGTATGCCTACAAAAGACTTCTATTTTACTACTGCATTATACATTTGTTTTTCTAAATGTTGGGTAACAAATAATGGATCTATTAGAAAGCTCTTAAAGCTCATATGTTCAATAGTGAGTTCTCTTATATTATATGATATTTTTTGTTTATGGTCTTAAGAAGAAATTTTCTAGCTTAAATTTCTGACAGGACAATATCATCACTGTACATCTTGCTTCTATAAAGTTTTAAATTATTATCTAAATATTTGCATTAAATAACTACAGAGGAAAAAGTAGAAGCCACACTGTTGGCTCATGTTTTTTTAATCCTAGATAATCAGAAAGATGAAATCTGAGGCTTGTGGTTTGAAAGCAGACCAAGAAAAGAAAAGTCCATTAGATTCTGATTTGAAAGTCACCAGCAAAAGTTAGAAATGGAGCTGTGGTACAAGCAGTAAAACTCTAGGCTTGAGAAAACTAAAACAAAACAAAACAAAAAAAAAAAAAACAACAAATTCTGGGACATAGCCAGGCTCTGAGTTCAAGCCTGAGTATTAGCACGGAACAAATGAATTATTAAATAATTAAAATAAATTAAGTGGTCACATGTGGCGAGGCAAGTAAAATGTAACAGCCATAGTGACTGGAATGTGTATTATTTTGTAATAAGGCAAATTATCATTTGTCCTAATCACCAATATTTTATTTGTACTTTTTTTGGTACTAAATCCTGAATTTGCATGCATGTATATGTGTGTGCATATGCACACGTGTGTATGTGTATATGTGTGCTCATGCTGTTGCAATGTTGCTTGCCAATGTGGAAGGATGAGGCTGAAAAGAGCTAACTGTGTTGCCATGTTTTTATTTATCAGTGTTCTGTCACGTCATTTCAGTGGAACCACCCTTCTGTACATTTTATTTGTCAAATAATATCATCATAATATAAGCATTTACAACATTAAGTTAGATAAATGAGATCACTTTCAGCTATTATTATATATTAGGTTAGAAGGTACAGATATAATTAGGTAGTAAGTTATTGCTGTGAGATGACTGTCAGTACAATATATGTATTTGACCTCATAAATTGGTTATACTTTTAAGATATACTCAAGGATTGCGTTTGACCGAATTGACCAAACGTGTATTACTCTCTGGTTATTCCTATGAAACACAAGGTGGATAAACTCTTTCCGGATTTCTGTTGAAAATAACTTTATTTGTAAAATCATATCTATTCTCACTAAGAGATAATCAACCCCATATTACGTTTGAATATTCCATCTAATTGACTGAAAATAAGTATTGTGGATATGCTTGTTAGATATTCCTTTCAAAAATGAACAAACAAAAAGCATGTGTCATCTTGAGTTTGTGGATGTATTTGAAGTTGTTTGGTACATGCACAGGGATATTCACTATTGGCTCTTTTGTGGGAGTAACTATCACAACTTTAACAAATAAGGTTTTTTGAATATCTTTTCCAGTATACATAACATCCCAGAGAGACTCTTGCAATTTCTGAAAGGCATTTGAATATTTTAGTATTCTTTCATTTCATTGAATATAGAGCTAAAATTTCTCAAATAAATATTTGTAAGATGTAAGTGAAAATGTAAGTGGGTATATAAGCTTTTTTATGCATCATTTTATGAAAACACAATTTTTATGAAAGTAAATTAAATAGAATAAAAGAATGTAAGTGAGTTTGTCAAGCTAATTATTATATAACTTTGTTTTCTATTAACACAGTCCTTTGAATGTACGTGATGCAGTTAAATTATTTTCTTTGTGTCTCTCTACTTCAGGTAGTTTTGGAATCTTTGTAGTTATGAGTGAATTTTTAGTATAAATAAATGTCTTTGAAAATGATTAGGATTAATCTTGGGTTTTGTGTCCTACTCCCAAGAAAATGAGTTATTTTCAAGTGTTAATATTTTATGATTGAATCTTCAATATCCAAGAAATTTTGAAAATATGCAGTAGTATTGATGTCTTTTTAAATCAATTGTTTTCACAAGTTTGAGTGTCTTTAATTCATGCTTAGGTCTTGGTGTCTATGATTTTTAACCTCTCATTCCTAACATTAATGATGGGTCAGACTGCATTTTTGGGTATAAGAAAGGTAAAATATTTATCTGGGGTCAAAGCTGATTTTTATGTCAGTCTTGCTTTAATAGGATTTTAAAGTATTACCTTTCTCTCAAAATGTTAGGTAAGAAAGCAATCAAAATACTTCTAATGGTAAACAACTTAGGTGAGCTACAATGTGGAAATGATTGGTGCATAAGAACTGCAGTCTGTTTCCATCAGGAATTGGGCAGGTCATTCTTTCAGTATGACTGTGTTAAGCAGTGATGGGGGTCTCCAGGCAGTGCAGTTTTGAGTCATGGGATAGAATATGATTTCTACAAGTTTGAGCTAGAAATAAAGAATGTTATAGTTTAACAGTTCCTTTCACCATGGAGGTATAAATTGACTATGAACTTGGAGTTTTCATATTACAGTTACTTATTTCCTTTTTGTTTTTTTGGTTGGCCGTGGGGCTTGAACTCTAGGCTTGGGCACTGTCTCTGTGCTCTTCCTCTCAAGGCAAGCATTTTACCTCTTGAGCTACACTGCCACTTCTGGTTTACTAGTGGTTTATTAGAGATAAGAATCTCTCGGACTTTCCTGCCTGAGCTGGCTTTGAACAGCCATCCTCAGGTCTCAGCCTATTGAATAGCTAGGATTACAGGCGTGAGCCACTGACATCCAGCTCAGTTACTTATTTTCTAACAAGGATAAAGTGAAATATTATTAGAGTGTGAACAATAATTCTGGGAAATTTTCCTAGAATTACTAGACTAAGTGCTGGTATTTTAGTAATAAAATAGAATGAAGTTATTTGATACAGTGGGAATGGGCCGCAGGCTAGCATTTACCATGTGTGCAATGTTGTACTAGTAATTACAACTCTGAAGAGTTCAATATCATCATCTGAGCATTAGAAATAGAAGTAGTTCTACTTTATGGGATTATTGTGAGGATTAAATTAGATACTATAGGTAACGTACTTGGAAAAACAATCAACATTTGATCCTTTATACTTTTTATTTTATCATGTGATGAATTCTAATATTTTTACCATGATTTTTATATTGTGTCTATTTAGGATATGGAATGTGATGTATTGATATTCATTGTGTTGGTCACTTTTCTGTCATTATGAAGAAAATACCTGCAAAGAAAATTTCTGTGGTGGAAACTATTATTTTGACTCATGTTTTAAGAGAGCGCAGTTTAAAATCCAGATGTCTCGGTTGTTTTAATTATATTGTTATTAAATAGTTGTACGAAAGAATTTCCATTCAACAACTCAGTGTATAAGTACAATGGATCTTTACATAACTTTCCAACACCTTTCCAAACCTCACCCCAATTTTATTTTTTCTAGTTTCATACTACCTGCATTGAATATTATACCTTCCCTCACTTCCTCCATAACTCTCTTCTCCCTTTGACTTCCGCTCACATCTTCCAAATGGTAGTTTCCTGGTATTCATTTTGTTGGATTAAAAGTTCAACTAAATTACACCTTTTAAATACTCCTATAAATAGCATGCTTTGGTTAATACTGTTGTGTAAACTTGCATAAAATCCTACCTTCCAAATATGCGACAGAACATGGGTCTTTTGTGTGTCTGGCTCTGACTTAGTTTAAGTAACATATTTTTAGATCTATCCATATTTTTGCAAATGATGTAACAGTCTTCATAATGGATGGTGCAATCCAATTGTGTATATGTGTCACACTTTCTCCAACCACCCCTCTGCCAAAGGGCATCTGTTTCCATAACTTGGCTATGGTGAAGAGTGCAGCAGTGAACATGGTTGTGAAAGTGACTTTACTGTAAGTTTTTGGAAGAATTCATCACTATCTTTCTGGAAGCAATCCTCTAGCCAATTTTCCAGAATAAGCACATCCTTCCCTTCATCTCCATCACATCATTTTGCAAATCCTCAAAAACACATTATCCCGTACAGGTCTCAATAGGCTAAAACCACACTGTGCAATATTTTTTCAATACTTTTTTTCATAATTTTACATATAATTTAGTGAGAACCTTCTATGTAATTTCTTAATGTGGGAATGAGGGTTATAAAAATAGAGTAAAAGTAAGAAATATGCAATTTAATTATCATATTTAAAATCCTTTTCATCTCTAACTCACAGTATCACTTACTATTATTTTAGTCTTTATTTGATTTTTTCATCTATCCCCTAAATTATTACACGTGATTTATATACAAAGGTAAAAAAGTGTGGTTTGATTTTGACACTCATGTGTGAGGATGCACAATATGGGCAAATAAATAGATTGGAATCAATGGCCATTATCCATTTTGTTAAATATGGTTTTCCCAAATTGATTTTTTTTTTTGGGTCCGGTCGTGGGGCCTGAACTCTGGGCCTGGGCACTGTCCCTCAGCTCTTCAGCTCAAGGCTAGTGCTCTACCACTTGAGCCACAGCGCCACTTCTGGCTTTTTTCTTTTTGCTTATGTGGTGCTGAGGAATCGAACCCAGGGCCTTGAGCATGCAAGGCAAGCGCTCTACCACTGAGCCACCTTCCCAGCCCGCCCCAAATTGATTTTTGCAATTCATATTCTATTCAACAACAAGAAACATGTGACAATTCCCTTAGTTTTATTAACTTTTGTTTCCAATTTATATTATAACCAAGTATGATTTCATAAATCAACTGTAGATACAAAAATATGTTAAAATATTTCTATCCATATGCATTTATATATACATACACACATATATTACATAGGTTATAATGATAATTTATAACTTCTGTAACTGTACACTTTCCTAAATTATTAAAAACATCCATTGCTCATGCCGGGAGTACTGGTTACTTGAGAGGCTGATCATGGTTTGAAGTCATCCTGGGCAGGAAAGTCCATGAGCCTCTTATCTCCAAACAACCAACAGAAAATAAGATTTGGAACTGTGGTTCAAAGTAGTAGAGTGATAGCCTTCAGAGAGAAAGCTCAGGGAACATCACCCAAACTCTTAGTTTAACTACAATCTACGCGAAAAAATCTATTTAATTTACACCTGTGTAAGTAGAGTATTTCCATCACCCAAATGCACATCCCTGCTCATTTGCAAGGTAACTCTGTTATGTCTGGAGTACCACAAAACTTTATCACTTAAGTAGAAAGTATTGCACCATGGGTTTACTCTATCTCTCTCATGGATTTTTCTCCACTCAAATATTCAAATCTTACAATTATTCCAAGTATTAAAAGTCATAACTTTTTTTAATGCCCATAATATTAGAATTTGACTTGAGTTTCTTGTTTCTCCTAAATGGGTGTTCTTACCACTTTGTCATGCCCCCAGCCCTAAATTATCCTGATAAATTTTCAGATAAAATCTGGCTTCCTACTTGTGTATGATCATGGGCTCAGTTTACTTGATGTTATTTTCCCTGAAATTTAGAATAACAGGTGACTTGGATTGTGTACAGATCTTTCTGTCCATTCTGGGTTTAAGCACTATCCTCACAACAGTAGACTCCCATATAGTCAGGATTTTCATAAGCTTATTATAGCTGATTTTAAAAAAATCTTTGCAATTCCTGCAGGTTCTTGGGTACTGAATTAATTTGTGTTTTCTTGTGTTGTTTTGTTTCATTTGAATGTATGTGTTGAGTTGTTCCTCACATTTCCTTTTGTTTCTTTCACTCGAGTTCTTACCTAAAGTGCTGAGAAACCAATTCTTCTTTCTCAAGATAGTCAAGGTGAACATTATTTAGTCCAAAGCAATTTCAGTAATATTTATATACCTTCATATCTATCTATGAATGGTATACGAATGCTAAGTGCTGAGAATGGTCTTTTTATTTTCACATCCGTCTTTGGCATACACAAGCAGATCATGAATTATATGAAGATAATAAAACTACGGATGCTTTCCAGGAGGAGAAAAACCTATTATTAATTGTTTGACAGAAGCTTCCTTTCTAGTGAAAGAAATGTGCTGCTTTATGCAGTATTTCACAAAATCATATTGCTAGGAAGAACTTAACAATGATCTAACACTACAGAGTTAAGGGAGATAAACTGACACCATGAATAATTTACTTTTGGGTCAAATAAGAGCAGGCTTCCAAATAGAGAGTAGACTTCAGAGAAACATGATGAGTTGTATGTAAATAGGTGCTTAGCTGATTTTTTTAATTGGTGAACTAATACAGGGAAATAAAGCACAGCAAGGTAACAAAATAAAGAAGTCTGCATTAAATACTCATTTTTGTGTGTGTGTGCACACATGTGAGTGTACATACACGCGCATGTGTATGTGCTCATGCATGCATTCATCATTCCTGAGGCTTGATAGTGCCTGGGCACTATCACTAATCTTCCATACCCAAGGATAGTGGTCTACCACTTGAACCACTGCTCCACTTCTGGTTTTTTGGAGATAATCACACGTATTTTCATGATTTGACCTGCTTTGAACAGTGGTCTTCAGATCTCAGCCTGCCGAGTAGCTAGCTAGCTAGCTGATTCAGCCTCTGAGTAGCTAATTAAAATTCTGCCTGTTCTTTTTGCTTCACAGATCTTTTATTCTTTTCCTGAGGTAATCACAAACCTAAGTCATATATATGTCTAATTGCTTTAAAAATAATGTTACTGCTTGGCACCAGGGGCTCCCATCTGAACTCTTAACTATTTAGGAGGCTTGAGAACAGAACCCAGGTCAAATTTTAGGGGACTTTCTTCACAATCCATTGTACTTATATACTGATTTGTTGAATGGAAATTCTTTTGTACAACTATTTAATAACAATATAATTAAAAACAACAGAGACATCTGGATCTTTATTATTATTATTATTTTTGGCTCTGGTCATGGGGCCTGAACGCTGGGCCTGGGCACTGTCCCTCAGCTCTTCAGCTCAAGGCTAGTGCTCTACCACTTGAGCCATAGTGCCACTTCCAGCTTTTTTCTTTTTGCTTATGTGGTGCTGAGGAATCGAACCCAGGGCCTCAGGCATGCAAGGCAAGCACTCTACCACTGAGCCACCTTCCCAGCCTGACATCTGGATCTTAAACTGTGTTCTCTTAAAACATGAGTCAAAATAATAGTTTCTTCCACAGAAATTTTCTTTGCAGGTGTTTTCCTCATAATGACAGAAAAGTGACCAACACAATGAATATCAATACATCACATTGCATATCCTAAATGCTGGATGTATTGGATCATTTACACCATCCTGCACTATCTAGACACTAAGATTTGAAGGACTGCAGGATCCAGGCAAGCTAAGGTACGAAGCTAGACAAGGTGGTTTGCAACTCTGATGCCATTGATGATGGGAAGGATAAAAGGAGAGATCAGGTTCATGTTCTTGTGGAAAGGAATCCTTATCTGAAAATTAGCCACTGATATTATGCCAGCCTAGCAAGAACAATACCCAAAGTTGAAATCCCCACAATTTCCCACAACCAAAATAACTATATACATTAACATCCCAAAACTTAGTACAATCTGTTTTTTGTTTTAATATCATCTTTAACTGATTATCATATGATGTGACAGAATAGTTGTTTATTAAACTTATGATATATTTAAAAAGACCTAGAAAATTATTTCTCACTTATTAAGTGCAAATGAATGGAAAATTGCCTCATTTCTTACATATTTGACTACCACTAAAAATTTATATAATGATCATTATAGTAATATATTCTGATTTACTACTTTACTTTGTAACAGTTTTTAAACTTTTTGCTTCTCTGCTGAAATTTATGTATTTAAATATTATCGTCAAAATATATCCCTTCGGTAGGTGGGGCAGATTTTACAAAGTTTTTATCCAATGGTTTCTAAGAATTCTTAATTGGTATATTATTTGGTTCATTTTTAATTTCAATTTAATTTTATTATGAAGGTAATGTAGAGGGGGTTAAAATTACATAAGTAAGGTAATGAGTACATTTCTCATGGAAAGAACATTGTTATCTCCTCCATCGATTTTATTTATACACTCAACTACTGTACTTTTTCTTTCTTTGTTCATGTATTTTATTAAATTTGATATACAGATGGTTTGCAGTTACTTAAGCCAACAAACAGTACAATCCGTTTTATTGCATAAATTTCAATTTTTGTACTTAATTAATTACTTATTTTGTTTTGTTTCTTTAGGGTAATTCTTTTTTTCATGGTTGTAGGATTAGTTAATTTAATTTTGCATAATTTTCACACATGTAAATTATTCAGATATATATATATTTTTTTACTTTTAAAATATTTAACATGTGAATATCTAAAATTATTTTCTGAATTTTATATGGTTGGTGAATTTAAATAAATTTATTTTCTTATAGTGCTAAACATATTTTGAAGGTAACAAATACTTCTGTATTTCTAAGAAGCACATACTTTTAATAAGAAAGGCTTCATTACTTATTTACTTTTTGGTACTTGTATTTAGTATTTGTACTTGAATTAACAAAAGGTTTGACCTGGTCATGGGGATTTGTGGCTTCCATTTTTTAGCAATGGTAGGAACTGTGAATAGGGTTTGTAATTCGGGAGAGCCTGAGAAACTGAGACCTAATTATAAAAATATCCACATTGACATGATTAGAGATATAGCCATCCCTAGTGAAATATAGAGCAGCTGGTTATCACATTCTAAATCTTGAATTATAACACCAGTAACATCAATCTTTTGTCAAAATAAAAGGATAAATATTTCAAAATGTTTATTATTTAAAACTTGTTTGCAAAGGTTCTCATGTCTTCTATTTCTTAATTTTCAATTAACTTAATCTATAAAAATCCAAGTATATTGTGACTATTTTATTTCTACTAAATTTTTAAATAGTATGAGCAATATTATGATTTCATATATTAACTTACTTTACTATTTGTGATAATTTCCTCTGTTTAATATGATAATAACAATATTCCAAATGTGTGTATGTGGTGTTTGTGTGTGTGTGTGTGTGTGTGTGTGTTTATGTGGTTTTTGTATGTGTATGCTTTGTGTGTACTTTGTAATGCTTGGGAGAACACACCATTGTTTCACATATGCTAGGCCAAGGTTTAACCACTGAACTATACGGTGTAGTTATAATGTAAATAGTGTTTTAAATTATGACTTTAAAATTTTCATCCCTAGTATGTTTTTTCAAAATTATATATGATAAAATTTGATCCATATTCTATCCATGTTAGCAATTTTTATTGTTATTTTATTGTATTTAGAATATTTCCGATGTCTTTTCACTTCCAAACTCTTGCATTTGTTGTTGATAAAGGTTTTACTTTTCTTCTTTATATTTGCTTCATTTTTTTTCTCTTTACAGATTACCTATTCTTTCTCTTATTTTTTTGGAAATTATTTTTCATATTCCTATTAAATTTTCTTTACATTGTAAGTGATCTATACAATGCTTTATTTTCTATTTTATTGTTTCCCATCTTCTCTGACTCTCAGTCCATACTATTAGGTGGATTAAAAAGAAAATTGATTCAAGACGCTTTGATTATTTTCCTCCTTCTCTTCTCTGAAGATTTTCTGATTTTTTGAAACACAATACCAATGACATACAGCTCCTATGTGGTCCATCATTCTATTCTATCCCATCTCACTCTCTTCTGTAGTACAGCTTAAGTCATTATCATTCGGGTTTATTATGCTATAGTGTTATCTATATATCTAAATCTATATCTAAATTTTAACTAATTCCTAAATTAATTTTAGTTGTTTCAAGCATTCTCTTAAGACTTTTTCTATATATAATATCTGGGGTCTTGTGTTTTCACAAAGTGCACAATATGAGTGACTATCAAATATCTAGGTAACTCTGTAGAATATTGGTCCACCTGCTCAATAAACTCATTTGTAAATTCAAGGAATACAGGTCAGCCTGAACAATCTTGTAAAATGGTGTAGCTTTAGCCCCCATACTAGATTTGAATCTTATTACCATGTTTAGTGGTGAACACAACATTGCTCTACTATAAGGACAGACACATAGAAGAATGTAACAGATTTGTCAAAAATAAATTCTTAGATTTATGGTCAATAGATTTTGAAAAGGATGCCATGACTTTATGAAATAAAAATAGAATCTTAAATGGGTGTATTGGCACTATTGCCTTTCTAGATCTTAGACTACTTCCTCAAAACTTAAACAAAAATTTAAAATAAAATATGATTATCAAACTAAATGTGAGGTGTAAAAACCTATAAAACATAAATGTAAAAATTCATGACATTGGATCAGTAAAGGTTTCTAAAAATTTGACATGGAAAGCATTAGTGGCTAAAGAAAAGCAAGAATTAACTGGTTAATATCAACTGATAAGTTTTTATAATTCTATGAAAGAAGTGAAAACATATCCAACAGATAGAGGCCACATATTTGTTAATGTTACAATATTAAAGCTACAATGATACTGAGTGTTAAGTACTTTTATATCTTCTAATTTTATATAATTTTTCCCAAACAATATTTCTTTAAAGAATATATGTAAATTAATAGTCAATAGGAGGAGCATATGAAATAAGCTCCTCTTTAGTATCTTAGAAAAACTAAAATGAAAACTCACTATTATGACCATAATATAAAAAGATGACACAAAATATAGTGATGCATTTGTGGAGAAATTGACATACTCCACATATTGGATTGATTTTTATAATTCTGCAATCATTTTAGCAAGCAAGTTGTCAAGTCTTCAAACGGTCAAAGAGAATTGTATAAGATCCAGCCATAATACTTCTATGTATGTATTAAAGAGAATTTAAAAAAAAAAAACTTGTTTGGACAGAGAATGTGGTTCATTTACAGTGCACTTGAGTAGTCTGTGTGAGACCCCGGAAATAATCCCCAAAAACGAATATTGAAGAGACACACTAGAGAGAATGAATGCTAGACAAATTCTTGTAAGTGAATTTTATATCTATTTAATGTATGTTCTAAAATTTACAGCATTTCTATTGGAAGAAACGAAAGTTTGTGAAAATTATGCTTGGCAAAACTATGATTGTACAATTCACTTCCAAAGCATTAAAATGTATAGATGGAGATCATATATGGCATGTGAATTACATGTCAGACAAAAAAAAAAACCTATTGTTAAAAATACTTCACAAAAATTGCTGAATACCTAACAAGATGTTTTCGGTTTTGCCTAAAAACTATTTGTAAACTACAACTTTTTAAACAAAGATTTGATTTCTGTTTATTTTGAGTTTTTTGGTCTGTTTATTTTGAGTTTATGCAGAGATAACTCAATCAAAAAGTGTATGTGATAACTGGAATACCTAGGAAATGTGCATCACTTATAAGTAACTGATATCCTTTTCTGGAAGAAACTTTTAGCAAATGACAGAAGACCCTAATCTGTGCATCTGCATTTCATGAAAGCCATATGTTATTTGTTGAATCCAGTTGCTTTTCTCTACTTTGCTAGGAAAAAAAAATTATTCGCAAGGTAAGAGCCATTAGAAGTGAAAAGAAACAAAATACATAAACATCATAATTTATTTGTGAAAATAACAAATGAAACACATCAATTCCACTTAAGCGACTCCAATATTAGTACCTATGAAGATGTTCCTGAATATTAATATCCATTGAATTTTTGGAATTTTAATTCCTACGAATTAGGACAAACATAGCCTTAGCATAAACCTTGGACTAATTTTCTTAATTGTTTTGAAATTACAAAAGAATTGATACCATTAAGAAAATGATTCTTTCCTATGGAAATCACGTAAAAATATTTATCACTTATTATAATTCAAATACCAAATAAAACGAATTTACATAATCATTACAAATATCATTTTATTACTATTGTAATATAGAATAAAAGACCAGTCTCAATATATTATCATAATTCCTATTTCCTAATCATTACCTAAATATCTTAAACAATTTAAGTAGTCATGTATTTAACATAGATGTAAATATTCTATACTTTTACTTAACATTTTCCAGGGGCATGTATTCATGTTTTTTAGAAATGTTCACTGCAGTTAAAAGATGCTTTTGTGAAATTAATGTAATATGTTGTGTGGCTGTTGTTGTTTTGTTGTTTATAAGGCCTGGACATTGTCCCTAAGCCTTTTTATGCTCAGTTCCAGCACTATACAACTTGAGGCATAGAGCTAATTCTTGTTTTTAGTGGTAAATTGGAAATAAGAAGCTAACAAATACTTTCCTGTCTGGGCTAGTTTCAAAAACAATTCTAAGATCTCATTATCCAGAAAAGCTCGATTTATAGGCATGAGTCACTGGCACTTTGTTTGATGTATTTTTTAATTTTAATTATATTTTAAGATTTTTGTTTCAGTATAATGTACATTGTTCTATACATAAATTTAGATATATAATGATATATATGATGACAAATAATCTCTAAAAATGTATGTCTTTCTATACACTCATATGTGCATATATGTATATATATATATATATATATATATATATATATTTCTGAAGAGAGACACCATCTAAAACTTTGATGTTATTAATTTTTGACCTTTTTCACTTCAAAGATATACTGTCTATTTTTCCAAAACTTTCCTAGAATAAAATAACTAACTTTCAATAGAAAGTAGAGTTTATTATTTTCAAGGGAATTTTAGATATACACATGATATTGTAGTAATATTTGCAGTATATTACTTGAAATGATCCCGTTCAAACTCTTAAATATTTGTGTGTAGTGCTGGGAGAGAGGAATTTAATTCATACTGGTTAGGAATTTGTTCATAGGGAATTGTTCAGAAATTGTTCATAGGGAAATATAGAAAGAGAGATTTTTAGAAAGCAAAGGAGATCAGGTATGAAAGGATATAAAACTTATCTCAGAGAGATTAAGAACTAGCCGAAGAGATTTAGAATGCCAAAGGCAATGAGGAATAAGCCTAGTTGATAACTAGTTCTTCAAGAACTGAAAATTGTTCCCTAGAACTCTTTTTGTTATAACTTAGTTATTATTATCATTTATTCCTTCCATCTGGAGTTATTCCTACTCTTCTGTCAAAACTATTAATTATGCTGTGCCTTTTTGGTGCCATGCTTGACAAAAACATTTCCAAAATCTCACTTAGACTACCCTTCTCATTGTGATGATCATTGAACACTCAAAAGTTTGGAATCTTTGAATTTCCAGGATTATTTTTCAATTGATATCTAAACACATTCCTGTCATTACTTGCCGTGACCTATTAACAAAACTTTTTTTGCTCAACACAGTTTTTCTTTAAAAAACATGAATTAAGGACTATTGTCAGGTATCAGTATGGAACGAGCAATTATATATTCTATGTATGGGTTATTTTGCATTTACTAACAAAATGACTTTTTTTGCCAGTCCTGGAGCTTGAACTCATGGCCAAGGAACTGTTCTTGAGAGTTTTTTTTTCTCAAAGATAGCACTCTACAACTTGAGCCACAGTACCAATTCCAGTGTTTCTTTTTCTGTGTATGTGGTACTGAGCAATGGATCCCAGGGTTTCATGCACACTAGGCAATAACTGTACCACAAAGCCACATTCCCACAGCCATAAATGACTTTCTTAAGATGGCATTACTTTTTCATTCCATTCCTATGTATTATGATTTTGGCCAGGTGGTAGAAAAGAAGTGCAAAACAATACTAAGTTTAGTAAGCTGACATTCCTATCACATCACTAAAGAAGTACAATGTTAAGACCTGCAGGACTCTTAGGGCTGATACATATGACATTATTATGTAAAACACCATTAACAGTCATCTCCGACATCCATAACATTCTGCTTCCACTTTCAAGGTCAAGAGTTAAATACCTAAGACTTTTTATTGATTGGGTGTGTTTCCTAGGAAGGAAGAAGGAGGATGTGGAAGGTAATGGAAAAATATGTATATTGGCTTCCTGTCCATATTTTTTGCATTTTTAAAAAGTGCTGCTGATGAAATCCCACATACATACAATTGACTATGCTATCTGCACAAGATGCAGATAAATGAAGGCATTTATTCTGGTGGAGAGTCACATATGTTAACAAAATCCATTTCTGGAAAAAATACTAGGTAAGAAATTACAAAGTATTGTATATAAAATGGTTTCTACTCCAAGCAGAAAAAAATGTAGTATTGAAATGATTAATCGAGGTTTCTTTGAGATTTTATGATCTCAGTATCAAAATATTCTCTAATTCCTGTAACATCCAAGCATAAAATCATGATTTGAAGATCTCAGTAGTTTTAGAAACAAAGATATATAATACTTCCTTCCTGCAGAGACATATGATGGCAAGTATGATTGATTGTATTATAGTTATATTCTTTTTCCTCTTTATCTCAAGTGCTGTATATCTTGGCATATTTCTCTGTCATGCTTCCTGTAGGTGAGATTTACCTCTACTCTGCAATGTCAAGATGGGTCATGTGACTTACTTCAGCTTACAAAAATGAACCAGAAATGGTCAAAGGGTATTTCTAGGGGAAGATTTCTATCCCATTGTCTGTGTCTAACAGATGATTTGTTTTCCCTTAGCCATAAAGACAGCATATTTCTAAAGGGAGTCTGCTTTCAGCTTATACAGTGGAAGAATATAGAATGTGAAATAGAGGTAAAACTCAAATACAGCCACACACACACACACACACACACACACACACACACACACACACACACACACACACACACACACACATATAACAGGCAGAACTAAGCTAATATTAGAATATGATATTAAGATGTTAGTTTCTTACCATTCTTGTATACGTTTATGATAGATGAATATAACACTAAACAAATAGATAACATTTACTGTTTGAGGCTATTAATTTTTTATTTTATATATAAGCATTCTCTCCTGTTTGATGTTATTTTTTATATAAATAAGCATTCCCTGTGTGATCACTTGTGTGGTTATCTTTTTCTAAACATGTGTTTAATCACTATAGAACACTGTATCTAATATCACAATCATTCTCCAGACCTAGTCATTGAGATGAGGAAGAACAAAATGTCTAGATTTCTCCTTTTTTCTTCTTCTACATTTTCTCGTGTGAATTCTCATCCTTTCTCCAAATGCTCCTAATAATAAAGTAAGAATGACACAGAGTAGATATCAAGCAAAAGGCTTCAAAGCCAGAATTTCATTCTTTCAAAAATAGGTGAAGTAAATCAGTGTGGCTTAAGGAAGTATAAAAATATGAATTTTTTCCCTGTCTGGCTTCTACCATAGGGTGGGAACATGACTCTAAATATCTAATAAACAATTTGCCTTGGCTAATTTTTTAAATAGTTTTTAAAATAAATAGTAATTTTTAAAATTTTTTAAAAATAATTTTAAAATAAATATTAATTTGTTGTTTGAATAAGACTGCATTATTTTTTGAGTTGAGAGGCTAAATTTTATCAGAATCCAAACACAATGAAAAAAATGATTTTAAGATAAATAGCTGGTAGTTACATTTTTAACGTGAAATACACACAGAGACATCTTTTTTCTTCTTTTTCTATCCACACTGATTCAACTTCAATAAACAGTTCATGTAATTCAAATAGCTATGTTTCAGAAACAGATTAGACTACAAAAACTTAGAAAAAGAGAATCAGTATTGGGTGGTGCATTCTTTAAAAAATAGCTGTCAAATAAATATTAACCATAATTCCAAAATAATAGCAGTCAAATTTTCTTGAAAAGAGAAGATTTTAAACAGAATGTATCAGAAGTGACAGTGCCTGCACTGCTTCAGGAGATGCTCTCTGGGATTTAGAGTTTTTAGTACATGAGAATGTTTTAACCAAGATTATTTGCTTTCAGGGACTAAAATGTTTAGTTATATTTCATATAAGAAATATGTTGTTCATGAGAAAAGTGTGGCTGAAATTAGGAAAGCAACTCCATTTGTAATAGCCCCACAAAAAATAAAATACCTAGGAATTAACTTAACCAAAGAAGTGAAGGACCTCTATGATGAAAACTTTAAAATCTTGAAAAAGGAAATCAACACAGAACTTAAAAAATGGCAAAACCTCCCAAGCTCCTGGATTGGCAAGATTAACATCGTGAAAATGGCAATACTTCCCAAGGCTATCTACAAATTCAACGCGATACCTATCAAAATTCCACCCTCATTCTTCAAGGAAATAGAAGAGGCAATCCAAAAATTCATATGGAACAATAAAAGACCCCGAATAGCAAAAACGCTCCTCAACGGAAAGAACACTGCTGGAGGAATATCAATACCAAATTTCAAACTCTACTATAAAGCCATAGTAATCAAAACAGCTTGGTATTGGCATAAGAACAGACCTCAGGACCAATGGAATAGAATTGAAAACCCAGAAATGAACCTACAGACCTATAGCCATCTAATCTTCGATAAGGAAGCTAAAACAATAGAATGGAAGAAAGACAGCCTCTTCAGTAAATGGTGCTGGCAAAATTGGTTAACTACATGTAGAAAACTAAAGCTAGATCCTTATATATCACCCTGCACCAGAATCAACTCCAAATGGATCAAAGACCTTGAACTCAAAGCAGACACTCTGAAAACATTACAGGATGGAATAGGAGAAACCCTAGGTCTCCTTGGCTCAGGTCGAAATTTTCTGAATAGAGACCGGGAAGCACAACAAATCAAAGACAGGTTGGACAAATGGGATTGCATAAGATTGCAGAGCTTCTGCAGGGCAAATGACATAGCTGGCAAGATCAATAGAAAGCCCACCGATTGGGAGAAGATCTTTACTAGCCATACAATGGACAAGGGTCTCATATCTAAAATATACTTGGAACTCAAAAAATTAAACCACCCAACAACAAATCCTCAAAGAAACAACTGCCCAATAAATAAGTGGGCGAAAGACTTAAAGAGAAGCTTCTCTGAAGAAGAAAGAAGGATGGCCAATAGACACATGAAGAAATGTTCAACATCCCTAGCCATAAAAGAAATGCAAATTAAAACAACATTGAGATATCACCTCACTCCAGTTAGAACAGCAAAAATCAAGAACTCTAACAACAACAGATGCTGGAGGGGATGTGGACAGAAAGGAACCTTACTTCATTGTTGGTGGGAATGTAAACTTGTTCAACCACTGTGGAAAGCAGTATGGAGGTTCCTCAAAAGACTTCACATAGATCTCCCCTATGATCCAGTAATCCCACTTTTGGGCATTTACCCAAATGTTTACAAACAAGACCACACTAAAGCTACCAGCACAACTATGTTTATTGCAGCATTATTTACCATAGCTAAGATATGGAACCAACCCAGATGCCCCTCAGTAGATAAATGGATCAGGAAAATGTGGTATATATACACAATGGAATTCTATGCCTCCATCAGAAAGAATGACATTTCCCCATTTGTTAGGAAATGGAAAGGTTTGGAAAAAATTATATTAAGTGAAGTAAGCCAGGTCCAAAGAAGCATAGGTTCCATGGTTTCCCTTATTTGCAATATCTAGTATAGGTATGAGTCAAGCGGAAAAGGTCAGATAATGTGATGTTAGGAAAATGAACCCTTAAATATGTATTTTAATGTTTTCGTTTCTTTCATGCATGTGTTTTTAACGCATTTATAATATTATTTCTTTGTTGCTTTGTATGTCCCTCCCCCACAGTGTAACCCCCGCTTTCACTATATTTGATGTCAGTATAACATGTGGAGGAGATGGGGACAACCAAGTCATTTAAGGATTCAGGTGGACCTGTTGCAACAATGAGAAGTACAAAATGTCATGTCAAAACCAGCTTTACAATGTCGGTGTGTGTGGGGGGAGGGGGGTATAATTGGGTGGGGGGAGGGGGGAGGCGGGGAAGGGAGGTGAAGGGTAAACAAAGGAGGAGGCTGCAATGCTTGGTAAGAAATGTATGCATTATCCTGCCCATGTAATTGTAGCCCCTCTGTACAGTATGTTCTCAAATAAAATAAAATAAAATTTAAAAAAAAGAAACACTTGTAAAAAAATAAAAAAAATAAAAATAAAAATAAAAGAAATATGTTGTTCAAATTTAATGAAAGGATAACAGCATATAGTAGAAAGAATGCTACACACTTATTGTGGTAGGCAGCAAAATACCTTCCCAAAATGTCTATCGTCCTGAAATATCTAATCCCTCAAATGTAGATTTGCATTTTATACATACATGTATATATATATATATATATATATATATATATATATATATATATATATATATAAGTTTGTAAAATAATCACCCTTCATTACCCAAGGAACACAAATTTGAATAATTATCAGATGGGAAAAGTATATTCAAATGGGTACTTAAAAGTCTCAGCTGTAGTTGGAAAGGGACATGATTCTGTAAGAACCCTCAGAAAGATGTAAAGATGCTACATTAGAAGATAAAGGAAAAGACAACAACTCAGATTCTGAAGTTTCTGGAAAGCGGAAGTAAGTGCCTTTTCCACTAGAATCATCTGAAAAGTATTTCAGCTCTGTCGGTGGCTCGATTTTAATCTAGTGAGACTTCTTTTAGATCTCTGTCCTTTAGAACTGCAAAATGATAAATACGGGTTATACAAGCCACTTAACTTGTAGAAATTTGTTACAACAGATTTGACTGAGTAAACTAAGTCAACTACAGCCTTTTCCTGATGCAACTACAGGGACACCACATATCCCAGTTTCTGAGAATAAGAAAAAGTTGCCAATGGCTTTGTACACATGTGTGTTGTTCATACTACTAAGGGCTTTGCATTAATGAAGTCTTGAAATTATAAATAATATCTAAATAAAGAGCTCCCTATCTTCATTTTCACATTTGGGGATCATTAAGTACTAAAGTTATGTAGAAGATGAGGGTAAGAATATAGAAATGAAATCTGTCTCCTAATATTATAAAGATAATTTATGTCATTTTGAATTATAGTCTTTAAAGTAATAAAAAATAAGGTATAACAGAAACAGAAACTCAATTTTTTATCCTTCCTAACTTGCCAACAGAAAATAGAAAATCCAGTAAAGATACAAGAATCCCAGGATGGTATAGGATGTTATAGGATCACTAGATGTTGAAAAAGAAGATAACAAAAATGCGTCCCTTGGAACAATGGGAAACAAACTCCACACCGAAAGATTGTGATATAGCTAGAAAATAGTTTCCACTATTCTCTCTTTGATATTTAAGATTGTTTACCCAGCAAATTTCCTCTCTTAAGTAATTACTATTTATTAATACTCAAGGGTTTGCAGCATATATCCCAGCAATAAATAATGCTTCTAAATGTAAAAAAAGAATGATACTAAGAGTAACCAAGGCTATTGTGTTGCTATAGCTGATAAATAAGAATGATTTTTGTGAATAGTCAAACGATTTTGATTTTTTTCATACCTTTCCTCTTCTCCAACATGAGAAATCCTAGTCAAGCTATGCAAAACATTAATAAAGGATTTTATATTTTTATTGTTCACACTAAAGCAAATACACTTTTCCTCTTTGCAAGATTGATTTTGAAAGAGTCAGACCCTCACAATTATTGTATAGACAAAAGTTTGCCGCTTTGGCTTAGGTATTTTCCTGCCTTTGGGCATTGCTCTCTATTATTTTGGCAACTACACAGAAAAACAAGATAAATCCATTATGCTTATGTTGAATTGTTCAAATTCAAACTACCTCCAAACAAAGTTTTCTCTTCCCTTCTACACTGCTAGTTGAAGTTTAAATGATAACAAAAATGTCATACTTTAATGTACATTCTCATTGAAACCAGTGAAAACAGGAATGTCTGTGATTGCTTTTTTAAAATGCTTTCAAATATTTTCCTTGGCTATTTTCATTATTGTCTTTTTTCCATCTTCTAATCAGTAATACAGGGTTACACAAAAAGATCTTTCTAAGGAATACGATGTTCGTCAAAAAATAAATGTATAATTAAAGATTTTCATCACTTAAGAGATTGAAAAGCTCAGAAGACATTTTGCTATTACTGGAATGGTTCTTAAACTAAGTGAAATGCATTTAAATGTGACAGTTGTTCCAAACAATGATTATGGCTTGTACTTTTCTCCTTCAATGAGATGAGTAACTCATGAAACCTCTGAGAACCCTGGAGGGCATATCGATTTTAGGGTAGAAGAGTTAATGTTAGAAAGCCAAGGGAGATTCCTAAAACAGCACTGGCTATCACTTATCAGTTAATTATACTTATGACATATAAGTATACAAACATGTAAATATGAATTGAGTGAGAAATGTGTGATTTACACAGTTGATTCAATGACAACTAAAACTAGAAAACAATTCTCTACATTTATGTAAACTATTATATCTAGTGAAGATTTAAAGTTTTAGATAGATATTTTAACATTTACATCAAAATATTTGTTTATTTCTTATTTTTGTCGATCCTAGGGTTTGAAATCTGGGCCTGGACGTTTTTCTCAGCTGTTCAGCTCAAAGCTAGTGCTCTATCACTTGAGCCACTGCCAGTTTTCTGGTGGTTCATTGAAGATAAGTGAATCATGGACTTTCCTGTCTATGCTGGTTTTGAACCATGATTCTCAGCTCTCCGACTCCTTAGTAGCTAAGATTACAAATATGAACCACTGGCACCTAGCCACATAATTACTTTTTACACATTTATGAAGTAGGGAGTGGTAATCCCATTCCTTTATAACTTGTGTAATGATCAAGCTATATCATATGTATTAGTTTCTGTATGTAACATTTCTTTTTAGTGAGGCTGCTCAAAACCTTATCTTTTGGCTGTGATGAAATGTCTATTCTTAGCTATAATCACTTTGTTTCTTATGGTATATAATTAATATATTATCTTTTAGTCATGGAAGTCTGCTAATTAAAGTTATATAAAACATGAATTCTAATGTGAAAGAAATTCATGAATCTATTACTTGTTTTTGGAAAACAATTATGCCTCTTGTTTTCAATTATATTCTGTGGGAATGTGTAGTATTTATTGATAGTTATATTATATCAAGTTGATTCAAACTTGTTTTTGAAAATTGCACACTTAACACAAATATACTTCCACTTTCTTCTACCACATAATTAAAATAACAGTAAAGATAAGATAGGTATTAGTGGCTCATGAGTAGAATCCTAGAATCTCAGGAGGTAAGACCTGAAGATTTTGGTTCAATGTCAGTCCAAACAGAAAAAAAAAAGTGAAAATTTATCTTCAATTATCCATCAAGAAGGAGAAGGTAAGGATGTGGCTCAATGAATAGTGTCATCACCCATGTGCAAAAAATACAATGGAGATCATTAAACATTGAGTTCAAGCCTTAAAAATGGCATATGCGCAGAAGACAATAATAAAAAGTACTATGATCATCAATAATGAAGAAAAATAGTAGAAAAGTTACTGAGAAATGTTGTGTTAACATCTGCAGGACAGAAATCATTTGACAGAATTTTAATTCATGAGAGGGAAAAATCAAAGTCTCATTTGGACAATCTTATTGTACTCATTTGTGTTGAAACCTGGTTATTGGGAAACACGTGAAAGAGTAGATTGGATTACCTGTCATAGTAGACATTGCGTGTGAATATGCACAATCCCACTCTGCAAAAATCTAAACTTGTGCTTTGTAATTTAAATACAACCTCATGTTAGAGATTGTTTGGTTCACATAGACAAGGGTCTTTATTTTGAGGTTTCAGACCAGAGCTTTGTTTATAACCACTCCTGCTTTAACCCCTTCCCTTGCCTTACTTAGCTGACACCAAGCCAAGTTTTTGAACTAAACCCCACTGCCTTAATCACTCTCTTTCTCCAGCTACAACTCATTTCACATGCTATTTATGTCTTAGCATTACTTGTTTTCATTATAATCCCCACCAGAAAACTCATATATTCATGTAAACCCACTTTAAATAACCTAATTAGAAAAGGGAGTAAGTGTTTAGCATTGGCTGAGGCTCTCATCACTAGGTTTGCTCCCACAAATCTGTGCTACACTATCTCTTTTTTCTCCATGGCTTTTGAGTCTGACAAATGATTGATTTGGTTTGATGTAATTCCATTTATCCAGACTAACTTTGATATGTTGTGCTTCGTGATCTTTGGAAGTTTTGACCTATGCCAAGGGGCCCTCATGTTTCCCCTAACCCTTTCTGTAACATTTTCAAAGTATCTGACTTACATTGTGGTCTTTGATCCATTTGGAATGGATTCTGGTGCAGGGAGGTATACACGGATCTAACTTCAGTTTTCTGTGTACAGCCAATTCTACCAGCACAATTTTTTAAAGAGACTGTCTTTCTTCCATCCTGTTTCTGGCTCCCTTATCAAAGATAATGTGCCAATAGGAGTGGATTCATTTCTGGGTATTTAATTCTGTTGTATTGATGGAATTCTGTGCTTCTATTGGAAAGAATGGCACTATCCCATTCATGAGGAAATAGAAAGACTGGGAAAAATGATGTTTAGTGAGATAAGCTAGATCTAATTAAATATATGCTGCATTGTTTTCCTCATTTGTAATAACTAGAATATGTCCATAAATATACAAGTTAATCCAGTAGTTAGTAAACGACAAATACATATAGTTGGACATGATTAAGTAACATCACTTTAAGCATTCACATGGTGAAAACAAGTGAAGCTATTGTGAGGAGATGATCACAATGACTCAATATCTATGTGCCATATTGTAATGAACTCTTAAAATCAATCATGCATGTGAAATACATATATCTGTATATAATTTTAATAGGTGTCATAAAAATAGCCAACTTCCCTGTAATCTCGAAGCAAAATTCTAAGTTTAGAAGATAAAATTGAGGAAAGTTTTAAAAACCAAAACTAAAATACATAGAGGAAAAAGTGGAAGAGAAAAGAAAAAATAAGATGAAAAGTAGAGTAGCTATCTATTGAAAAATTCATAAACAATTTCCAGAACTATACAAGAGAGCTTGGGTAGAGCTCAGTTGTAGAACTAGAATAATATATACAAAGCCATGGGTTCAATCTCCAAGAAGTCATAATAAGTTAATAAATAGTAATAATAAAATAATTACAAATGCTTTCATGTTAGAGATGCCTGAATCCTAAACAATATACAAATTACTCTCAATTCTTGTATATAATGACATAAAATTACAAGAATAAAGAGGTAATAGTTTTCCTTTTCTATCCTTTCCTTTTGTTTTCTATTTTCTTCTTCTCTTTTTTCCTTTGGCACTACTGATGCTTGAAGCTGCTAAGGCTCTGACTGCTTTAAATTATTTTTCAGATAAGGTCTTACCTTTTGGCCAAACCTTCCTTGAGCAATAATCTCTTACCTCTGGCTTCCACAAATGTGAGATATCAGGGAAATTACACTATATCTAGCTGTCTTTGTTTTTGTAGTTTCTCACGATTTTTTTGGTCAGAACTGTCCCTGGATGTCAGTGTTCTAAAGTTCTGCCTTCTAATTAGCAAAGTACATTTCATTCCAAGTTTGGACTCAGACTATTTTTCAATGTATACATTCAATATTGACTTCTATTTTCTAGATATTAAATTCTATTGAGGTTAGTATGGATTTTTATGATGTTATAATAAAAACACAGAAATCCATTGAATATTTTCCCAGTTTCTTTAAATATTTATAACTATGACATGACAAGTAGGACATTAATATTTCACAAGTACCTTATGCAGACTTCAGTTGTTTTAATAATTTTGTGCACATATTAATCCAATAAAATTTTATCAACTCTATATTAATATATATTTACAGATACGTTTCTTTACCAAAATTGAGTCTCATTTTTCCCTTTTATAATTAAACCCACTACTTCTCTTTGTCTCATCCAAAACCTGTTTCATTCTGGAAACCAACACATTTTTTTTCTCCAGCTTCTAGATCATGCAATAAATAAGCTTTTAGGATTGCCTTCAAATTTTTGGTAGATTATTGCCAGTTGTTTTATGCCTTAATAGTGTATTCCGACTAGTTGCCTTTGGTTCTGTCATTATAAAATGTAACACAATTCATTTCTCACTCACCTGAGGAAAGCCTGAACTGATTTCCACTTCTATGACTAGAGGAAATAATGCTGCTATAAACATCTGTGTTTTGGTCTTTGGGTGAATGTTACATTTCATTTCCATGAGACAAAGCCGGAAGAGCTCCATTCCTGTGCTATACTGTGGGTGGTTGCATATTTCATATTATAGGAAACTTTCAAACTGTTTTCAGAAGTGGCTTTCCCATTTGACATTCCTGCCAGCATCCAGTTCCTCTGTTTCTTTATAGCATTTATTATGGACATTATTGTATTATGTGAAGTAATTCTCATGCATGTTTTATGATTTCATTTTAGCTTTAATGTGCATTCATTTGATGACTGATGATGCTTTTCTTGTCCTTATTTTTCACAAGATGTACTTTGCTAGGTTCCAATTGATTTTTTTTTTTATGTTCCAGTCGTGGGGCCTGAACTCTGTGCCTGGGCGCTGTCCCTCAGCTCTTCAGCTCAAGGCTAACACTCTACCACTTGAGCCACAGGGCCACTTCTGGCTTTTTTTTGTTTTTGCTTATGTGATGCTGAGGAATCGAACCCAGGGCCTCAGGCATGCAAGGCAAGTGCTCTACCACTGAGCCACCTACCCAGTCCCCCAATTGATTTTTTTTGACATTAGGTTTTTAGAGTTCTATGTAAAGTGTAGATTTGAGGCATTCTTCAGGTACAAAATTTGCAACTATTTTATCCTTAACTATTGATACCCTTCATCATCATCAGCAGCAGCAGCAGCATCATCATCATCAGCATCATCATCACTATTAGTATTACTACGATTAATTTTGTACGTGTATGTATGGTCCTGGGGATTGAACTCAGGGCCCCTGAGATTTGTTGCATTTTGTTAACAATTTATCATTTGAGTCATGCCTCACTTCTGGCTTTTTTGCTGATTAAGCAGAGATAAGATTCTCAAGAACTTTATTTTTTGGATGCCTTCAAGCAGAAATACTCAAATCACAACGTAGGTTGTTATATATGAGCACCCTGCTCCCAACATCTATTCACTACTTGTATGACCTTTCATAGACTAAATTATTTTTTTTTCTTTTTTTTTGTTTTTGGTCGGTCGTGGGCTTGAACTCTGGACCTGGACACTGTCCCTCAGCTCTTCAGCTCAAGGCTAGCGCTCTACCACCTGAGCTACAGTGCCACTTCCCCTAGACTAAATTATTTTACAATTTCATTGATTACTACTATATAAAGTTTTCCTTTCATATAATTTTAATGCCATATTTAAGTATGCTTCATCTCCAAAATTGTCAAGACATCTTCCTTTGCTTTATATTTACATCACTCTTTTTGTTTTATATGCCATCTTCAAAACCTGCTTTAAGATAATATTTGAATAAATTGTTATATTTAAGTCAACGTTAACTTTTTAATTCTCCCCAATATTGTCTAATCTATCACCACTTATTAAAGAGAATGTCATTCCACAAGTGTTTGGTTTTACATTCTTATTAAATATTCCTTGATAATATGTATGTTCCTCTAATCTGGTGCCCTATAGACCCATTGAACTGTATAATCTTTCCTATACAAATATAACAATTTTACACTAACAGCTTTAATAGTAGACAGAGAAATATATTCCAGTTTATTTTCCTTTGTCAATGAGTCAAAGAGTGTTGGTCAGGTGTTTTAAGAAATTGTCAAAAACTTATAAATAAAATTGTGAAGCTGTGCACTGATGGCTCATGCTTATAATCCTAGCTGCAAAGGAGGCTGAGATCTGAGGATTGTGGTTCAAAGCCAGCTGGAATGGGAATGTCTGTGAGTCTTTTATCTCCAATTAACCACCAGAAATCCAGAAGTGGCAAAGTTGCTTAATGGGTAGAGCACTAACTTTGAGCTGAAGAGCTGAGGGACAGTACCCAGGCCCACATTTCAAGCCCCAAGAATGACCAAAAAAGGGGCGAGGAAGTAGGAGAAAATATGTATCCTCCAATCCATAAAAATTACATGTCTCCATTTATTCAGATTTTTGCCTTTATATTCAGCATCTTATAATTTTCAATGATGGTGGGTGAAATACATTTTGAAGATGTGTGGAGATAGCACAAAGTCATTCACAGAAAACCATTGAAAAATAAGGGGCAATGGGAATGGAAAAAGAGAGAAACAGCTTAATCAGGCCATTGATCAATATATGCGTGTGAAAATATTTCAATAAGATTTCTTCATGCAGTTAATATACACCAATTAATAAATATCTTCCAAAAGCATTGGTATTCAAGTATGACATAAAGGCTAAATACAGATTGCGTGGTGAATGAAACAAAGATAGATGAGAAAATACATACTTATAGTAATTGTGTAAACAAACTAAGAAATTTGGTCAACTTACTGAAGGCTCATGGCTCATTAGAGTAGAAGGCCATTGGTATCTAAGATAATACTAAAATGTTAGACTTGAACCTGTCTTTAAGATTGCTTAATGATGAAGTAAAGTCAATAAAGGACATGTTTGGCAAATAAAGTCAAATGATAATTTAGAGACAAATGAAAATAAATAATATATATCTATAAACATGTATGTACACATCTGTATATTCATATATATGTATATTTAGGTATTTGTATATATACACCTAAGAAGTATGAATATATGCATATGTACACATAGTGTTTATACATATATATTTATTTAAAGAGACTTGAATCAGAAATATATAAAGATCATATTAATGCCAATGAAAAACTTTAACCATCCTGAATAAGTTATCAAGAAGTCCAAATACATATCTCTGTAATATACCAACAACCAAAGAACATATGGAAAGATCATAACATACCTAGACATTGCATACATATAGAGATTAGTGGAAATAGAAACAATAATATGATAGCACTGCACAACCACTATGTAGAATTTGGAATCCTTATACATTGGTGTTTAGAACGTAAAATTATATAGTCAGTTTGTTAAACATACTGGAAAACTTTAAGATATTACACATATACTTGCTCTTATTTTCCAGCATTTTGAATCATAATTTGATATCCAAAATAGATTTAAACACATGCCCAATGAGACACATGTACATAGAAAAACCTTTTACAATAATATATAATAAAATATTGAACTGACCATTGAGGACGTTATACAATTTTACACATGCATACAAAACCATAGGCTCTATCCGTGAGAAAAATTTACTTGAACTTACTTGGGAAACACTAATATTATATGGGAGAAATGGATGAAATATACTGCATTTTCTAATTAAATGAGCTTTTTTAAATTGGCACATCTGTAGTGGTAGACTATGAAGTAATGATTGGTCAATGGAGGGTAGGTTGTAATGATTACAGGAAGTGACTGCTAATAAATATTGGAGTATTTGAGAGGATAATGACGATAAAATGTTCTAGAACTGAAGGTGATATTCATAGTCCAACTCTAACTTTCTAAGAATCATTGTACTTTATCGAAGTATTACAGAATGCATTTGCATTAACCGTACGAAAAATTTTAGAGTAGTAGTGGGTGAATCTGTGTGGTAATTTAGGATTTAAATTCACAGAATTCTGTAATAAGTTTAGTATGTTGATGAATGAGACTATCAATAAAATATGATCTGTGACATATCCTCTAAGTGACTATATGTGATATTGCGAGTCAGTGAATATTCTACAAAATTGTGTAAATTGAGGGATGAGATAGGATTGAGAAGGATGAGGGAAAATGAACATCAAGATGCACTGTACTGGGCTGAGAATGTGGCTTAGTGGTAGAATTACTGGTAGTGTGAAGCTCTGGTTTGATTCCTCAGTACTACACAAAGAAAAAAGCTGCTATTGGCACTGTGACACAAGTTGTAGAGTGCTAGTATGAGGAAAAGAAGCTCAAGGACATTGCCCATTGTCAAGACCCTACGTTCAAGACCCAGGACTGTCCAAAAAAAAAAAAAAAAAGAAGGAAGCATTGTATTAAGACAGGCACTAGTGGCTCATGCCTGTAATCCTAGATACTCAGGAGGCTGAGGATTGAGGTTTGAAGCCAGCCAGGAAAGTCTGTGAGATTCTTATCTCCAATCAAAGCTCAGAACAATCTGAAAGTGCTGCTGTTCGTACAGTCATAGAGTTCTAGTGTTTATCCATAAGAGCTCAGGGGCAGCAACCAGGCCTACAGTTCAAACCTCAGGAGAGAAAAAAGGAAAACAAAATAACTCACTAAACACTATTTATAAACTGCATGGTCAAAGATGATTAGAATAAAATACAAGTCATTTTAGGGACCAAATACAGATAGAATTCACAAGTTGTTTACAGGGGCAAAGTAAATTTTATATCACGCAGTTTGAGTTGAAATTTGTTCTTCAGTCTTATTAAATCATTCTTAAAATTGACAATACTGCCAATTATAGGTCAATTTCATTGAGGAACAGATTGAATTCTGCTGTCTTTTCATAGCAAATCACAGTGGTGAATTTTTTGGCTCTTGCTGATATATATCTGATATTTTAAAGTAGATTTGCAATTCTATAATATTAATTTAATCTATCAATTCATTAGGGTAATATTGGTCAGATTTTTTTCCAGTAAATCTTATCCCTTATAATAAATGAGAGCATGCTATGTCAGTCTCCTATTAATATGACAAAACAGTTTATAAAATCAACTTAAATGGAGGAAAGATTAATCTTGGCTTCTGATTTTACACATTTCAGTTTATGTTTTTTATCCTCATTGCTTTGGGTTGGTGGTGGAACAGTACCCCATGTCAGGAACATGAGATGGAGTATGTGTATTCATGGAAGCCAGGAAGTAAAGAAGAGGAGGAATAGGAGAGGGAGAGGGAGAAAAAGGAGGAGGGGAAGAGAGAGGTGGAGAAGGAAAAGGAAAAGGAGATAGGGAAGAAACAGAAGGAAAAGGAGGAAAGGACTTTGATCTTATTGTCCTCTTTGATCACAAGTTCTTAGTGACCAAATCTCTACAATTGTGCCCACTTGAAAATGTTCACCACCTCTTTATGGTAATATAGTGAAAACTAATTATTAATCCCAATACTTTATGATTTCAGATTTAATTTCTAGAATGGGGGTAGATATTTCTGTACAATTGTGAAAACTTCTGTTTCTAAATATTTACTTGAATTAATCAGAGGAGCTATTTGGCATGGAGTTGGTTTGGTTATACAATTGTTGGAGAGATGAATGAAATGTTTAGAATGCAAATACATTTTATTTAACAGATAAAGAAACTTCAAGATATTTCATTTTTGATTTTCAAAAATGACTATTTCATTCAACTCATAATGAGTTGAATTTTTCATAACTTTATGGCATTTTTATTCAAGTTTTTTGTCATCTTTAATGAGGTTCATTCTTTCAAGTTGAAAGAAAAATGAATACTATAACTTATAAGGAGAGTCGTTATAATATGGATTTTCTGCAATTCAACAATAAGATATATTCAAATCTATAGAAATAATTGGATAAGTCATATATCTTGCTTTAGTTATCTCATATTGACATTGATTCAATTTCTTAAAATCAGTGTTGACATAAAATACATAAAATTCAGTGTTTCTCTGAAATGACTTGGTACTTGAACCTCAGAAAAACATGACCAGTAACTAAGATTTCTTCATATTCAAAAAATATATGAATATACATTTTTTTTGGGTCCAGTCGTGGGCCTGAACTCTGGGCCTAGGTGCTGTCCCTCAGCTCTTCAGCTCAAGGCTAGCACTCTACCACTTGAGCCACAGCGCCACTTCCGGCTTTTTTCTTTTTGCTTATGTGGTGCTGAGGAATCGAACCCATGGCCTCAGGCATGCAAGGCAAGCGCTCTACCACTGAGCCAACTTCCCAGCCCCTGAAACTACATTTTTATGTCAAAAAAGTTTAGGGTACAAACAATAGAAAATCATGTAGCCACAGTAGAAAAAATTTAAAGTTAATAACAAATTGTTTCATTCAGCTTGACAGAGACTATTGATTTTAGCTTACATGAGACATTTGATTAATGATCCTTTTGTAGCTTTTGAATAATAGAGTATTTCAATTTGTCCAAAGATTATGTCATTTAAACCTTCGAGTGTATATTTTTTTAATAAAAATGAAAGTATTTTTCCACAGTGCAGGTTCAGATTTAGTAACTAAATAAATATCTAAATGTTAATTTGTTAAATTGACCTGTGAATTTCAAATTATAAGAAATTTATTTTATTCTCAGATATATTATGTGCTGAATATGAGTATCTCAATCTTCTAATCCTGGCTACACTGGAAACTGGGGTTCAAAGCCAGCCTCGGCAAGAAATTTTGTGAGACACATCTCAATCACACACACACATAAACACACACACACACACACACACACACAAACACACACACACACACACACACACACACACACACACACACACACACACACACAGAAAGCCAGAAGTGGAGTTGTGGATCAAATGTTAGGGCACTATCCTTGAGTGAATAAAAGTAAGGGATAGGCCTTCAGTTCAAATTACAAGAACAACACACATACACACACACTCACACACACACATACACAGAGACGCATACAATCCAATATTATGTCTAAATTCTTTTTTTAAAGTAAATTGTTATTTTTTATTGTGAAAATACTGTACAGATGGGTTACAATTACATGGGCAAGATAATGAGTACATTCGTTATCAAGCATTGTAGCCTCCTCCTTTGTTTCCCCTTCCCATCCCTTCCCATCCTCCCTACATCCCCACCCAATATTCCCCGCTCCCCCATCCCGCACCAAAGTTGTAAATTTCCTTTTTGACAAAACGACTTGTACATTTCATTGTTGCAGTGGGTCCACCTGTATCCCTAGTTAAATGATTAATTCTTATTTTAGTTTGAAGAAATAAACAATATCATGAAAAGTAATATTTGTTACATATACTGCAACTTTTGTGAAGTGGTTTTTAGTACAACATGTTTTAAGGTATAGCATAGGTTATTAAAATTAATGTCAATCTATTAAGAGTTATAATTCCTCATAACACCTTGGAGTGAAACATTTGGTAGGTTTTCTATAGTCTTTAGAATTATTCAGAATAAAAGAAAGAAAGGAAGGGAGAATGGGAGAAAAAATAAAGAAACCAAGAAAGAAACAAAGAAAAAGAAAGAAAGAAGAGAGAAAGAAAGAAAGAGGTGGGGATGGAGGGAAGGAGGGCAGGAGCAAAGAAGAAAAGAAAGGAAGGAAGGAGCACACAAATTCCCAGCTCCTCTGGGACACAGCAAAGGCAGTACTCAGAGGCAAGTTTATAGCTCTGAATTCCAACATCAACAAATTGGAGAGTTCTGAAACCAACAATTTAATGAGACATCTGAACCTCCTTGAAAAAGAGCAGCAAGATAAACCCCAATCCATTAGACGGAAAGACATAATTAAAATTAAATCAGAATTAAATGAATTAGAATCCAAAAAATATAGAAAGAAGGAACAAAATAAAGAGTTGGTTTTTTAAAAAAAATTAAAAAAATTGACAAACCCTTAGCAAATCTTATCAGAAAAAGAAGAGAACACACCCAAATTAATAAACTCAGAGATGGGAATGGAAACATAACCACAGATACAACTAAGATTCAGAACATTGTAAGGGAATAATTCTCAAAACTTTATGCTAATAAGTCTGAGAAATTGGCAGAAATGGACCTTTTCCTAGCAAATATTGACATGCCAAAACTAAACCTAGATGAATTTAACCATCTTAACAGGCCCATATCAAGCATTGAAATAGAAACAGCAATAAGAGACCTCCCATCTATGAACAGTCCAGGACCAGATGGTTTTACAGCGGAATTCTAAAAGACCTTCAAAGCAGACCTCACAAAAATACTCCTCAAACTCTACAATGAAATTGAAAGAGAAAGTTCACTACTGAACTCATTCTATGAAGCCATCATAACCCTTATCCCAAAACCAGGCAGTTACTCATCAAAGAAAGAGTACTATAGACCCATTTCTTTGATGAACATTGATGCAAAACTTCTCAACAAAATTTTGGCTAATCGACTTCAACAATTCATCCAAAAAATCATACACCACGATCAAACAGGATTCATTTCAGGGATGAAAAGTTGGTTCGATATACACAAATGAACTAATAGTATTCATCACATCAATAGGAGCAAGGATAAGAACCACATGGTTATCTCAATAGATGCAGAAAAAGCATTCAACAAGATCAAACACCCCTTTATGATGAAGGATTTGGAAAAATTAGGAATCCATGGAACATTCCTCAATACAATAAAGGCTGTATATGACAAGCCTACAGCCATCATTATACTTAATGCTGAAAAACTAAAGCCATTTCCTCTTAACTCAGGAAAAAGAAAAGGATGTCAACTCTCTCCACTTCTCTTCAATCTAGTATTAGAATGCATTGCTACAGCAACAAGACAAGATGAAAACATAAAGGTAATCCAAATAGGGAAGGAAATAAATCTCTCCCTCTTTGCAGATGATATGATCTTTTATTGAAGAAATCCCAGAGACTCTACTCACAAATTACTCAAGCTTATTCAAAACTTTGGCAAAGTAACAGGGTATAAAATTAACCCCCCAAAATCTCTGTATGCCAAGAATGAGAAAAGTGTGGCTGAAATGAGGAAAGCAACTCCATTTGTAATAGATCCACAAAAAATAAAATACATCGGAATTAACTTAACCAAAGAAGTGAAGGAACTCTATGATGAAAACTTTAAAAACTTGAAAAAGGAAATCAAAACAGAACTTAGAAAATGGCAAAACCTCCCATGCTCCTGGATTGGAAAGACTAACATCGTGAAAAAGGCAATATTTCCCAAGGATATCTACAAAGTCAATGCAAAACCTATGAAAATTCCAACCTAATTCTTCAAGGAAATAGAAGAGTCAATCCAAAAATTCATATGTAACAATGAAAGGCCCCGAATAGCAAAAACGCTCCTCAACGGAAAGAGCACAGCTGGAGGAATATCAATACCAAATTTCAAACTCTACTATAAAGCCATAGTAATCAGAACAGCTTGGTACTGGCACAAGAACAGACCTCAGGACCAATGGAATAGAATTGAAAACCAACAAATGAACCTACAGACCTTTAGCGATTTATTTTTCGATAAGGGAGCTAAAAAAATAGAATGGAAGAAAGACAGCCTCTTCAGTAAATGGTGCTGGCAAAATTGGTTAACTACTTGTAGAAAGCTAAAGCTAGATCCTTATATATCACCCTGCACCAGAATCAACTCCAAATGGATCAAAGACCCCGGAGTCAAATCAGACACTCTGAAAACATTACAGTTTGGTATAGGAGAAACCCTAGGTCTCCTTGGTGCAGGCTGAAATTTTCTTATAGAGACCAGGAAACACAACAAATCAAAGAAATGTTGGACAAATGGGATTGCATGATGTTGCAGAGCTTCTGCATGGCAAAGGACATAGCTAGCAAGATCAATAGAAAGCTCACAAATTGGAAGAAGTTCTTCACTAGCCATACAACGGGGAAGGGTCTCATATGTAAAATATCCTTGGAACTCAAAAAATTAAATCCCCTAACAACAAATCCTCAAAGAAACAACTGCCCAATAAATAAGAGGGCTAAAGACTTAAAGAGAAACTTCTCTGTGGAAAAAGAAGGATGGCCAATACACACATGAAGAAATGCTCAACCTCCCTAGCCATAAAAGAAATGCAAATCAAAACAACATTAAGATACCACTTCACCCCAGTTAGAAAGGCAAAAATCAAGAACTCTAATAACAACAGATGCTGGAGGGGATGTGGACAGAAGGGAAACTTACTTCATTGTTGGTGGCAATGTAAACTTCTTCAACAACTTTGGAAAATATTATGGAGGTTCCTCAAAAGACTCCACATAGAGCTCCCCTATGACCCAGAAATCCCAGTTTTGGGCATTTACCCAAATGTTTACAAACAAGACCACACTAAAGCTATCAGCACAACTATGTTTATTGCAGCATTATTTACTATAGCTAAGATATGGAACCAACCAACTCAGATGCCCCTCAGTAGATTAATGGATCAAGAAAATGTGGTGTATATATACACAATGGAATTGTATGCCACCATCAGAAAGAATGACATTGACCCATTTGTTAGGAAATGGAAAAACTTGGAAAAAATTATTTTAAGTGAAGTAAGCCAAGCCCAAAGAAACATAGGTCCCATGGTTTCCCTTATTTCTTTGTTGCTTTGTATGTCCCTCCCCTACAGTGTAACCCCTGCTTTCACTGTATTTGATGTCGATATAATTTGTGGAGTGGAAGGGGAAAAACAAGTCGTTTAAATAAGGATACAGTTGGACCCGTTGCAACAATGAGAAGTACAAGTTACTTTGGTGGGGTTGGGGAAACTTGGGTGGGGGGCGGCGGTAGGCTGGGAAGGGATGGGAAGGGGAAACAAAGGAGGAGGCAACAATGCTTGATAAGAAATGTACTCATTATCTTGCCCATGTAATTGTAATCCCTCTGTACAGTATTTTCATAATAAAATATTTTTAAAAAATGAAAAAAGAAAGGAGAAAAGGAAGGAAGGAAGGAAGGAAGGAAGGAAGGAAGGAAAGAAGGAAGCAAGGAAGGAAGGAAGGAAGGAAAGAAGGAAGGAAAGAAGGAAGGAAGGAAAAATGAAGGAAGGAAGGAAAGAAAAATGGAATGAATGAAGGGACAAAAACAATTTATTTTATAAAATCTGCTATTTATCCCAAAATAAATTTCATGTAAGTTAACCCTTTAATAAATGCAAGTTTGCAATTGTCACTTCTCTGCCTGTTCTCTATCCATGAATGAAAGCAACAAATGTAGTATCAGAAATAACCACGTGAATATGTTTGCATCTGTAGTAAATATGCACAGAAATCGTTTTCTCATTTTCTATACATTATCAAGTAACTATTTACAAACAATTTACATTTAGTTATAAGTATTCTAAAAATTGATGTAACCAAAGTATGTCAATGTATTATATAATGTGAACACTAGTATTTTTAATGTTAATAATAGTACAGTCTTCATGTTATACTAATTATAGCAATTATATTATGTATTTTATCAGAGAAATTAGCATCCTCTAATTTTGTTGTCTGTGGGAGCCCTAATAGCAAACATTATTAAAATCAAAGGAGATCTGTATTTCTGAAAGCAATTAAATCAATGGAGATTGTTCAAATACGTCAGAAGGGCTTAGAAAGGTTGCACCATGTTTAAATGTTTACCTCTGATGTAATTCAAGAGCCACTAAACAATCATGCTTCACTTTGCCATCACTAAAATTATTCCCATTGTAAGAAGAATCATTCACCTAATTGACATGATATAGGTTTGTCCTTAAGATATTATATTCTATGAAATAATATCCAAATGATAAACTACACTAAGAGTTAAAGCAAAAGTTGCAAAATGTATTGGATGATGTAACTCCTTCCAGATACTCATTTTGTAATTGTATTCCCCTGTCTGGTTACATTATAATCACCCTTTCAGAGATGACCCTGAAATAATGATCCTGATAAACGAAGCCTAATAAAACTACTCTGCCATGTGAACATCCAGCAAATAAAGTATAATGAACCAGAAATTAGACCGCCATATGACAAGGAATTCATTTGAATAACCATTTTTATAATCAATGTTCAAGCTTCTAGAGTATGGGTAATATACTCCTGATGTTTTTAAGCCACTTACTTTGAAGTATTCTCTTATAACAGCCCAATGGTTGACAAAACACAAAGTAGTTTTGATTTAAATTTGAATTTTTCAGAAAAAAAGTTTCATAATGTTTTATTATTTGAATTTTATTATCCAAACCTCCAGGTTAAAATATGTGTAAATGAGAAATTATTGAGGGGCAACTCTCTATTCAACTATCATAATTTTTTGAATATTTTAGTATCTTTAAGTAGTTGTACAAAGGACTTTCCATTCACTGAAACAGTTTATGGATGCAGTGCATCTTGATGAATGTCATCTCTTTCAATATTCTCATCCACTCCTCCCAATTAACCCCAGTCTTTAGGTATCTAAATATTATGTTATGTATGGAATTATTTGCCATTTAACAAAGCAGTTTATGTGTACAATGCACCTGGAATTGTGTTACCACTTCAACATCTTCATTCCTATTTCACACTACCCCTTGCTTTGTATGTTTCAATTCTGGGAAGTATGCAATGGTTTCTTGCCTGTAATCTGTCCTTTTCCCCATCAATTTCCTACCTCTCTCACACTGCCACTCACTGTCCTCTCTTGCAGTACACATTTAATGGTATTTATTTTGTTGGGCTTTGACTTAATCTTTTAAGAGAATAATAGTATTTCCACTAACTATGGACTCTGACACTTCAGATAATTCATTTGTACCTGCTTGCATACAATCCAGTATGTTTAACCCCAACGGTATAACCCCCGTTTTCACTGCATTTGATGTTGGTATAATTTGTGGAGGGGAAGGGCAAAAACAAATCGTTTAACTAGGGATACAGGTGGACTCATTGCAATAATGAGATGTACAAGTTGTTATGTCGAAAAGGAACTTTACAACTTTGGTGTGATCAGGTGGGGAGAAGGGGGAAGTACGGAAAGGATGAGAATGGGAAAAAAGGAGGCAATAATGCTTGATAAGAAATGAACTCGTTATCTTGCCAATGTAACTGTAACTCCTCTTTACGTATTTTCACAATAAAAATTTAATTAATTGATTAATTAATTAAAAATAATTTTACCTTTATGAGCCGTTTGTATCTACCACAAATGAGGAAAATCATGCAACGTAAGTTTCTCTGGGTGCAATTAATTTCACTTAACATTATTATTTCTAAGTGTTTCATTTTCCTTAAGAATAGTGCAATATTATTCTTTCTGATGGATTAATGAAATTTGATTATTTATGTATATATATATGCATATATAAGTGTATACATACGTACATATATACATACTTGTAAATAGGGATCAATAAATTTATATACATATGACTTGTATATATATGTATATATGTACATATATGCATATGTATCTGTGTGTATGGGTATGTGTAAGTTGCCTGATTTCGCTCATTTGTTGTATTAGAATGTGGCTATAATTTTAAAAGTAAACAAACTTGGATGGTAAAAGAGAAAACATTAGACTTGAACAAGATAAATTATATGGGAGTCTAAAAATTTTTACAGTGAGATCAAATGGAGGATACCCTTGGGGGAGGAACACAAATGCTCAATAGCTATATGAATAATATCATATAAAATAATATTCAGCAAAATGATCTCCAAAAAATGATGATAGTTTTATTATTTTGCTTTTTCCTTCTGTCTTCTGTTGCTATTTTGATTTTTGTACCTTTGGTCTTATATGTAAGTTTTTAAAGGGCAAGGGGAAACACAAATGGTTGGACAAAGGGTGAACAAATGTAGCACTGCTATTCAATAAACACTACATTCAAAATGAACTATACTACCAGCATCCTTCAGTGTGAAGTTACTCCCTTTTTCCTTTTGTAATAATGAAAAACTGGGAAAGGTACTTTGAGATTATGTAAATATCTTATGTCTCATTAAACGTTTACTCACTAATTATAAAAATTAAAATTAAAAAAATGAACTATACAACTTATGGGGGAGGAAGGTTGAAAGGGAAAATTTGGGAGGTGACACTGTTCAAAAGAAATGTGCCCGAGCTCCGGGAAGATGGCGGAGGAGAAGCTGGAATCTGAACAAGCTCTTGCATAGAAAGCAGCTTTAGAGTTCCAGTGAACAGTCCTAAGCCAGAGAATCACACCAAGTGTGCCATCACAGGACAGAGAGTTAGACAAGAGAGGGGAAGCCAAGGCAAAAAGAAGCACCCGAGTGGTCGCCAGCAGCCGCCACCGCGGCGGCGGCGGCGGCAGGGTCGCAAGCGGCAGAGTCCACAGCCGGGGGCCATACCTGAGCGCTCACACAGAGAGTCCGGGACGAAGGAGCCAGACGCAGCGGGCGAGCGGATTCTACTCAACACCAGCCAGAACCAACAAAGAGCGGACATCTTCACCCTGCAGCTTGCAGACCAGAGACGACCCAGGATCCAAGACTCGGCACCAGAGACGACCCAGGATCCAAGACTCGGCGTGAGTACAAGCCCGACATCCTCACTCCTCAGGGAGCAGAGGAAGGAAGGCCACCCCTCCCCCCCCAGCACCGGTGATCTCCATCTTGGATACCGACAAAGCTCGGAGTTGCTGCTAGCTCCAGCTCAGGCCTTGGAATAAAATGAGTCATTTAGCAGGTCACAAGAACTTAACGCCGAAGTGACCTGCCAGACTCAGCTCCATCCAGGGAAAAGTCACCCAGCTCAGGCGCCAGCCTAGCCTCACTGGGTAACCAGAGCCAGAGGCTGCCCCTCCCTCTAGCAGCCACCACAATCAATTGAAAAACAGAAACCCTGAGAATGGCTCCAGCCTGGGCGCTGTGAGCTTTATCACAAAATAGCCCCAGGGAAAAGCTACTGTTTGTTGAAAGGCCTCAACTCTACTCAGAACCTAGCCTCATCACCACATCCCCCTCTTTTGTGACTCTCAAAGCAGACCACCCTCCCAGAAAACTAACCTGGGAGGGGGATCTCAAAATCTTGGGTAAAGCAGAGCATTTTTCTGCCTCTTCCAACCAACCGACTTAAGAAACCAATCAAGCCACAGGACCTCAAGCTGACCAGAGACTCCAACAAGAGACTGGTTGCAGACAAAAGGGAGATACAGGATTCTTCCCACTCCTCCCCCCCCCAAAAAAAAAATCAAAAGACTTTTTTTTTTTTCTTCTTCTTCTTCTTTTCTTTTTTTTTGCTTGTTTTTTGTTTTTTGTTACCTTATATATATATATATATATATATATATATATATATATATATATATGTATATAAATTTTTTTCCCTTCTAAAACTTTTATTAATCTTTAATTTTTGCCTCTTCTGAAAAAATAATTGTTTTCCAGTAACTTTTTTTTTTCTTTTCTCATCTTATAATTTTTATTTCAGAATTACGTGAATGAGTTTTCCTTTCTTTTCTTGTCTTCTTTCTCTTTTTCTTTCTTTCTTAATTATCTTTTAGTTTTTTATCTAGCTCTACTGAACTTCTGATCTTTTCTTCTCCCTTAAAGCTTTTCACATCTCCTCTATGTCCCTCCCCTTCTCTGAACATATTCACATTCCTCTCTAAATAGACGGTCTTTTAACCTCTATAATAACATTAATTTTTACGTTTCTATTATTTTTCTGGTCTCTCTTTATTCCCCTTTCCGTCTCTTCTTTTTCTCTCTCTCTCTACTTGCATCCTACCCAACCCATTTTCTGCACTGTGATTAGGACATAGTTAACTCTCCCTGTGCCTCCCCACACCAATCTATTCCTATTTTTTACCTACATCTCTCACTAATCCTAATAATTTCTGGTTTTCCAAATTCTTTTCTGAGGTTCGAAGTCCTTTAACATATAGTCGTTTGATGTTGAATAGATGTATCTGTTGAACTAGATTGTATCTGTAGACTATTGACTGTACAAATGCAAACTTTGGTTGATGGTTGCCTTAAGATAGTGTTCTAGCACAAAACTGGTGCAATCTTTATCTCAAATGGGCCGAGTAAGCCGGAAAAACACAAGAAAAATGGCAAATTCGGGTATCTCAATTCCCAAACTTGATAATCAGGGATTAGAACAGATAAAGAATAATCCAGAGGAGAGTACCCAAATAGCTCTACAAACACTAATAGCAAACATGATAAATGAGAAGTTTGACAATGTACAAAGGACTCTGTCTGAGCGTGATAGGGAGAGAGAGGAGGCATCCCAGAAGTTTATACAGGAATATCATAAGCGTGAGGAAGCTTCTCAAAAACTGATACAGGATTTGCGTGAACAACTTGAGAATACTCAAAGAGAAAGGGAGGAATGGCGTGAGCAGGCAGAGAACACTCAAAGAGAACTGCAGGAATCCCACAGAAGGGAGGAAACTAATCAAAGAGTAATTCACGAATTAAGAGACCAGGTAGAGAATACACAAAGATCACTAAAGACATTCATGGAATCCATTAACAAAGAGCTGAAGGAAGTCAGGGAGACCACAAAGGGAATGCTGAATGGAACCCAACAGAAGGAATGGGAGTCCAAAGAAACCATAACCAATCAACTAAGTGATTTGAGAACAAACACTGAACACCAAATTAAGGAAGTAAAGAAATTCATACAAGACCTAAAACAGAGCTTCAACAAAGAACTTGAAGCTATCAAAGCTGACCAATTAGAAGGAAAAGAGATAAAAAAACAAAGTAGAGAGTCTTGACAGCAGGTTAGACCATGCAGAAGATCGAATCTCAGGGATTGAAGACAGCCTAGATATTATAGAGAAAGAACATACAACCATCCAAGACAAGTCCAAGAAATATGATAGGTCTATCCAACACCTGGAAGACACCAACAGAAGGCCCAATCTAAGGATAATGGGTGTAGAGGAGCACCTAGAAACAGAAGTTAATGGTCTAGGAAATTTGTTTAACAGGATCCTAGCAGAGAACTTCCCAAACATACAAAAAGATAGGCCTATTCAGATACAAGAAGCTTTTAGAACCCCAAATAGACCAGACCAGAATAGGACATCCCACTGTCACATTATAATCCACACAGGATCAACCCAGACCAAGGAAAAGATCCTTAAAGCTGTCAAGGAGAAAAGGTTAATCACCTATAAAGGGAAACCAATTAGAATCACCTCAGATTTCTCAGCAGAGACAATCAAAGCAAGAAGAGCCTGGAATGAAGTATGCCATGCCCTAAAAACCAACAACTATCAACCAAGAATACTGTACCCAGCTAAATTCTCCTTCATTACTGAAGGCCAAATAAAAACCTTCCATAGCAAAGAAAAATTGAAACAATACATCTCCACCAAACCAGCCCTGCAAAAGATTCTTAAAGATGTCCTACACATAGAAAACCAACAAGAACGCAACAAAGGCCAAGAAACTGCACACAAACTGAGAATCCAAGAACCTTAGGAAGAACCCAGTTTTCACAGCCCCCAAGAAGGTGGATAACATGGCAGGAACTCCCAAATACCTCTCAGTCCTATCTCTTAACGTTAACGGACTGAACTCTCCAATTAAGCGACATAGACTGTCTAGTTGGATTAAAAAACAAGACCCTTCTATCTGCTGCCTGCAGGAGACACATCTTGCCCGTAAAAACAAACATATTTTCAAGGTTAAAGGCTGGAACAAAATCTACCAAGCAAACGGCCCTCATAAACAGGCGGGAGTTGCAATCCTAATATCAGATAAAATAGACTTCAAATTAAAATTCGTGAGAAGAGATAAAGAAGGTCGCTACATATTAATTAAAGGATCTCTCCTCCAGGAGGATATTACAATTCTAAATATCTATTCGCCAAACAATGGAGCACCCAAATTTATCAAAGAAACACTACTTTCCCTCAAATCCCAGATAGATCCAAAGACATTAATCGTTGGGGATTTTAACACACCACTCTCCGCACTAGATAGATCAACTCGGCAAAAACTCAACAGAGAAACCGTAGATCTAAACAGCTGCATAGATCAACTAGACTTAACAGACATTTACCGAACATTTCACCCAGCAGCATCAGAATACACGTTCTTCTCAGCAGCACATGGAACGTTTTCTAAAATAGACCACATTTTAGGCCACAAAGCAAACTTGTCTAAATTCAGAAACATTGAAGTTATACCTTGCATTCTCTCTGACCACAAGGGAATAAAATTAGAACTCAACACCAAAAGCCACCAAAGAAAGTCCGGTATCACATGGAGGCAGAACAACACACTGCTGAATCATGAGTGGGTCATGGAAGAGATTAGAAAGGAAATTCAAATGTTCATGCTATTCAACAAAAATGAACACACAAATTACCAGCTCCTCTGGGACACAGCAAAGGCAGTACTCAGAGGCAAGTTTATAGCTCTGAGCTCCTACATCAACAAATTGGAGAGATCGGAAACTAACAATTTAATGACACATCTAAACCTCCTTGAAAAAGAGCAGCAAGATAAACCCCAATCCAGTAGACGGAAAGAAATAATCAAAATTAAATCAGAATTAAATAAATTAGAATCCAAAAAAACTATAGAAAGAATCAACAAAACAAAGAGTTGGTTCTTCGAAAAACTTAACAAAATTGACAGACCCTTAGCAAACCTTATCAGAAAAAGGAGAGAACACACCCAAATTAATAAACTCAGAGATGAGAATGGAAACATCACCACGGAAACAACCAAGATTCAGAACATTATAAGGGAATACTTCTCAAAACTTTATGCTAATAAGTTTGAGAACTTGACAGAAATGGACCTTTTCCTAGCAAATATTGACATGCCAAAACTAAACCAAGATGAGTTAAACCAGCTTAACAGGCCCATATCAAGCATTGAAATCGAAACAGCAATAAGAGACCTCCCAGCTAAGAAAAGTCCAGGACCAGATGGTTTTACAGCGGAATTTTACAAGGCCTTCAAAGCAGAGCTCACACCAATACTCCTCCAACTCTTCAATGAAATTGAAAGAGAAAGCTCACTACCGAACACATTCTATGAAGCCATCATAACCCTCATCCCAAAACCAGGCATGGACTCATCGAAGAAATAAAACTATAGACCCATTTCTTTGATGAACATTGATGCAAAACTTCTCAACAAAATTTTGGCCAATCGACTTCAACAATTCATCCAAAAAATCATACACCATGATCAAACAGGATTCATTTCAGGGATGCAAAGCTGGTTCAATATACGTAAATCAATTAATATTATTCATCACATCAACAGGAGCAAGAATAAGAACCACATGGTTATCTCAATAGATGCAGAAAAAGCATTTGACAAGATCCAACACCCCTTTATGATGAAGGTTCTGGAAAAATTAGGAATCCAAGGAACATTCCTCAATACAATAAAGGCTGTATATGACAAACCTACAGCCAGCATTATACTCAATGGTGAAAAACTAAAGCCATTTCCTCTTAACTCAGGAACAAGACAAGGATGCCCACTCTCTCCACTTCTCTTCAATCTAGTATTAGAATGCCTAGCTACAGCAATAAGGCAAGATGCAGACATAAAGGGGATCCAAATAGGGAAAGAAGAAATAAAACTTCCCCTCTTTGCAGATGACATGATCTTGTATTTAAAGAATCCCATAGACTCCACTCCCAAATTACTCAAGCTGATTCAAAACTTTGGCAAAGTAGCAGGGTATAAAATTAACCCCCAAAAATCAATGGCTTTTCTATATGCCAACAATGAGAAAAGTGTGGCTGAAATTAGGAAAGCAACTCCATTTGTAATAGCCCCACAAAAAATAAAATACCTAGGAATTAACTTAACCAAAGAAGTGAAGGACCTCTATGATGAAAACTTTAAAATCTTGAAAAAGGAAATCAACACAGAACTTAAAAAATGGCAAAACCTCCCATGCTCCTGGATTGGCAAGATTAACATCGTGAAAATGGCAATACTTCCCAAGGCTATCTACAAATTCAACGCGATACCTATCAAAATTCCACCCTCATTCTTCAAGGAAATAGAAGAGGCAATCCAAAAATTCATATGGAACAATAAAAGACCCCGAATAGCAAAAACGCTCCTCAACGGAAAGAACACTGCTGGAGGAATATCAATACCAAATTTCAAACTCTACTATAAAGCCATAGTAATCAAAACAGCTTGGTATTGGCATAAGAACAGACCTCAGGACCAATGGAATAGAATTGAAAACCCAGAAATGAACCTACAGACCTATAGCCATCTAATCTTCGATAAGGAAGCTAAAACAATAGAATGGAAGAAAGACAGCCTCTTCAGTAAATGGTGCTGGCAAAATTGGTTAACTACATGTAGAAAACTAAAGCTAGATCCTTATATATCACCCTGCACCAGAATCAACTCCAAATGGATCAAAGACCTTGAACTCAAAGCAGACACTCTGAAAACATTACAGGATGGAATAGGAGAAACCCTAGGTCTCCTTGGCTCAGGTCGAAATTTTCTGAATAGAGACCCGGAAGCACAACAAATCAAAGAAAGGTTGGACAAATGGGATTGCATAAGATTGCAGAGCTTCTGCAGGGCAAATGACATAGCTGGCAAGATCAATAGAAAGCCCACCGATTGGGAGAAGATCTTTACTAGCCATACAACGGACAAGGGTCTCATATCTAAAATATACTTGGAACTCAAAAAATTTAACCACCCAACAACAAATCCTCAAAGAAACAACTGCCCAATAAATAAGTGGGTGAAAGACTTAAAGAGAAGCTTCTCTGAAGAAGAAAGAAGGATGGCCAATAGACACATGAAGAAATGTTCAACATCCCTAGCCATAAAAGAAATGCAAATCAAAACTACATTGAGATATCACCTCACTCCAGTTAGAACAGCAAAAATCAAGAACTCTAATAACAACAGATGCTGGAGGGGATGTGGACAGAAAGGAACCTTACTTCATTGTTGGTGGGAATGTAAACTTGTTCAACCACTTTGGAAAGCAGTATGGAGGTTCCTCAAAAGACTTCACATAGATCTCCCCTATGATCCAGCAATCCCACTTTTGGGCATTTACCCAAATGTTTACAAACAAGACCACACTAAAGCTACCAGCACAACTATGTTTATTGCAGCACTATTTACCATAGCTAAGATATGGAACCAACCCAGATGCCCCTCAGTAGATGAATGGATCAAGAAAATGTGGTATATATACACAATGGAATTCTATGCCTCCATCAGAAAGAATGACATTTCCCCATTTGTTAGGAAATGGAAAGGTTTGGAAAAAATTATATTAAGTGAAGTAAGCCAGGCCCAAAGAAGCATAGGTCCCATGGTTTCCCTTATTTGCAATATCTAGTATAGGTATGAGTCAAGCGGAAAAGGCCAGATAATGTGATGTTAGGAAAATGAACCCTTAAATATGTATTTTAATGTTTTTGTTTCTTTCATGCATGTGTTTCTAATGCATTTATAAGAATATTTCTTTGTTGCTTTGTATGTCCCTCCCCCACAGTGTAACCCCCGCTTTCACTATATTTGATGTCAGTATAACATGTGGAGGAGATGGGGACAAACAAGTCGTTTAAGGATTCAGGGGGACCTGTTCCAACAATGAGAAGTACAAAATGTCATGTCAAAACCAGCTTTACAATTTCGGTGTGGGGGGGGAGGGGGGTATAATTGGGTGGGGGGAGGGGGGTAAAATTGGGTGGGGGCAGGGGGGAGGCGGGGAAGGGAAGTGAAGGGTAAACAAAGGAGGAGGCTGCAATGCTTGGTAAGAAATGTATGCATTATCCTGCCCATGTAATTGTAGCCCCTCTGTACAGTATGTTCTCAAATACAATAAAATACAATTAAAAAAAAAAAAAAAAAGAAATGTGCCCAATATCCGATTATGGAATTGTAACGCTTCTTACATAATCTTTTTTATTTTTTTAATTGTGAAAATACTGTCCAGAAGGATTACAATTACATGGGCAAGATAATGAGTACATTTCTTATCAAGCATTGTAGCCTCCTCCTTTGTTTCCCCTTCCCATCCCTTTCCATCCTCCCCTCACACACCGAATCAACCTTCACCCCTTCACCCCCTCACCCAATTTGTAAAGTTCATTTTTCGACATAACGACTTGTACATCTCATTGTTGCAATGGGTCCACCTGTATCCTTATTTAAACAATGTGTTTTTTCCTTCCCCTCCACAAATTATACCAACATTAAATACAGTGAAGTCAGGGGTTATACCGTGGGGGAGGAACATACAAAGCAACAAAGAAATAATCTTATAAATATGTTGGAAACAATCGCAGAAAGAAAAAAAACATTTGAATACATATATTAGGGTTCAAAAATTAAAAATGAAGTTCATAAGCAGGCCAGAGTAGGTATGTAAACATTAGATAAAATAGGCTTTAAATTAAAAATGGTATGAAAGTAAAAAGAGACAAAGAAGGACATTAAATATTGACAAAGAAAACTCTCCATCAAGGGGATATAACAATTCTAAATAAGAATGCCCTGAATCCTAGGGCTTCCAAGTTGATCAGGCAAATACTACTTAACCTAAAAATATGCATACATCCAAACACATTGTTTGCTGCTTGAGCACATCATTCTTAACTCTGGACAGGCCAGCCAGGTAAAAATGTAGCAAAAAAAAAAAAAAAAAACAACTTCAGAGCTAAATAACCGCAATGACAAGCTGTACCTAATAGATAGCTACAGAATATTTCATCTACCAGCATCACAACATATATCTCTCTCAGCAGCCCATGGAATGTTCTCATATATATATATATATATATCTTAAATCACAAGGAAAATCTGTGAAAATTCCAAAATAAAAATGAAATTACTCCTTGTATCCTGTCATACTACGATGGGACCAAATTAGATGTTGGCATCAAAAGGCATCACAGAAAATTCTGCAACTCACAGAGACTGAATGACATATTGCTAAATCATCTGTGAGTCACTGAAGAGATATGAAGGGAAGGTCCAACGTTTATGGAATTCAGTGGAAGTGAACACACAAAATACTACCTGCTCTGGGACACAACAGCACAGGCAATACTCAGAGGAAAATTTATAGCTTTGAGTATGTACAGGAATAAATTAGAACAATCTTGTATCACAGCACTAGGTCATTGAAAAAAAGGAACAAGCCAAACCAAAAACCGGAAGACAAATAATACAAATTAGATTAAAGAAGTAAATAAATCAGAGTCTAAAAAAAACATACAAGCAATCATAATTGACTTTTATCTACTAGTAACTCAGAAATTTGCCCAATGAATGTCAATGTAGCTATTTTCAGAGATAGACTCAACCAGCTCAAACTAGTGAACAAAAAATCTTCTAGAATTCTAAGAAGCAACATTCTATTTGACTTAAAAAAATTCTCGGTTGTTATTATTAAGCTGATTCATAGAGGGATTATGATTACATGAGTCAGGTAATGAGTACATTTCCTTTTATGAAATGTCTTTGGTTCCCTCACTTGTTCCTAGTCCCTCCCTCCTGTCCCCATCCTTGTGTTAAATAGTTCACCTTCATCAATGTTCAATTAACTCCACTGCTGCAATTTTTCACCATTTTCCCTAAAGCTCTGTCTCTACCCCTCACCTTCCTGAAGACCTTCAATGAATATATCTGCATAAGGTAAAGACAGAATCATCACAAACTATAAAGAACAATAAAAACAAAACAAAAAAGGAGACTTCTGTTTCCATGTCTTATAGTTTGTTTGAGTATGTATATCATGTTATATAAATATAATTGTTTTTTATCATAAAGTCAACTAAGGCACTAAAGTATGATAACTTATAATGTTGCTTTCTATTTAATAATGCTTTTTATTTTAACATTAAAATTGTAAGTAACACAATTCAAGTCCTAGTGAAATTTTCAGATTTAATGTTAAATTTTCAAAATGTCTAATAGTTCCATTTTGGCAACCAAAATGAAAAACAGGGATGTTTTATCCTCAATAATGTCATTATTTCATACGCACAAAAGTAAAATAAATGTAATATTAATTCAGTGGAAATAAGAAATCAAATACATATCAATGAATCAATTCCATACATTAATAGATCTATTGATAAAATTAATGAAACTAGTAAAGTTGGTTTTTCGACATAACATCTTATACATTTCATTGTTGTGATGGGTCTGCCTGTATCACTATTTAAACAATTTATTTTTTCCCTTCCCCTCCACAAATTATACCAATGGGGAGATGGGAATTAATTGGAAATGGAAACAAAGGAACAGGCAACAATGCTTGATAAGAAATGTACTTATTACCTTGCCAATGTAATTGTAACCCCTCTGTAGGATATTTTCACAATTAAACATAATAAATAAATAAATAATAAAACCCAGTACTGGCAATATAAATTATTTTAAGAGAAAAATTAATAAAACTTGTTTTAAGTAGATTACTTAAGACATGAAGCAAGTGATAATTTTCTTTTCCAGGTGAAGTTGATATACAAATCAAAACCCAAAGATTTCAGAGTTCTGTGTGCTTAATACGTGTCAATTTACACATATACTTGACTCATTTCAACATTATGTGAAGATAACTGAGAACAGGACTATAATAAAAAACATAATTGAAAATGTTTATTGTGTGAATGAATATGTCTTTTTTATATATCTTTATTTAATTTGAAAAATCTGGTAATTAATTGAAGTCACATCAACAATAATGAGAAATAAACATCCTCTAGCTCCTTAAAAGACAATCAATAAGACAAAAAGGAAACAACAAAGAAAAATATTGAACCTCATTTTGCACGTAGTCTTTGTATATTGTGGTGGCTTGTAATTGTAGAGTATGTGCCTATCCTATGAATATGGGCTCAAATTACTTGGATTACTGGAAGAAAATTTCAAAATCTAGAGCAGCTAACATAGCTGTGCAATTGTTTGTGGGTTTCTCTACAGTAGCAACTGGGCATAAACTGTACAAGGGAAATAATTTTAGTGCTTTGCAGGCAAGAATGTGATGAAAAGCATACTTTTATCTTCTTAGATGAAATAAGAAGACCACACATTAAAAGCTTACTAAATGACCAGCCTTTTAAAGAACAGTGCCATTTTTAAGGCACTCTAGATGATTCAAGTCCTTCATTCCAACCACAAACATTGCTGCCATTCACAAATCATTGCCAAGATGAATTTCCAGTTCTTTTTGATATTTCAAATGGTTTAGGAGTAACATAAGCAATAATTCAAGTTGTTGAGAAAATATAATTTAGAATAAGCGAACAAATCAGATTCAACTCCATAGCATAACCTTTAGGAAAAATGAACTAAGGAATATGGGGTGTCCTTTGTAATGTAATATTAGACATTAGGGAAAAATGCCAGAAAAAGACTCTGCAAGAAAAAAAGAAGTCTTTGATAAGATATACAAAAGATTACCCAGGTAAAAGTAATTTTACCTACATGTTCTATTATATAACATATTTTTGTCTGCTAATCAGAGAGACTCAAAAATATTTTTAATTATGATATGGAAAATGCATTGTCATAAATGAATTAAATCAGGGAGTTGATGGCACAGGAACTGGGTGTGGACAGATGCCAATAGCTGAAGGTGTCCTATTCCTAGCTCCTGGAGGGCTTAGATGTGAGGATTACCATGCAGATACAGTCTAGCGAAAAGAGTGTGTGAGACTCTCTTCTGCAAATAACCAACCAAAAGCTGTAAGAAAACTCTGGCTCAAGTGGTAGAGTGGTAGCCTTGAATGAAAAAACTGAGGGACAGAGCCCAGGCCCTGAGTTTAAGCCCTAGCAACAAGATGCATGGGTGCCCGTGCACGCACACACATGCTCACACACACACACACACACACACACACACACACACACACACACACACACACACACACACAGATACACCCCCCACACACACACACACAGAGGAAGGTGGTAATGATGAGCTGAGCTAGAACTGGGGCCAGTCCTGAGGCATAGTCACAGTAAACTCTCAAGGCAGATCAAGTGGTTTCTCCCTAAATCCTTCTTGGGCTGAGTGGGTCTGGGCCATGGCAGTAAGTTCCATGGAATCTGCCTCTCCATCCGTGCATGGTGCCATAGGACTGAGGGTAGGACACTATGGGTGCTCCTTTGTAGTCGGTCCACAATTGCAAACCTTTATCTACCCCCAAGCACTGGAGAGGAAAGCAGGGCTCCAAGCCCTGGGACTCCTGTCATAGCGACTGCTACAAGCATCAGGTAGCCGGCTGTGGATTCCTGAGCCTACAAGTCTTTCATGAGCCCAACTCAACACCTGCCCAAAGTGTGCCTACAGATTCGCACTCTTGTGATACCCACATGAGTGGGCATCACCAGTTATGCCATCTTGCAGCTCCTGCCCCTCCTTTGCCCAGAACTATGATCTGAGATGTCAGTTTACTGCTCAGATACACACTGCACCCATGACTGATGCCATTCTGATGACCCAGGTGATGACCTCCATGCACCAAGGCTGGACCCTTCTCTGATATTCTGGCCTGTTCCATACACAAAGGCCGCCAAAGAGGCTGCTCTGAAGACACCTAGACATTGGGTGACCCGGCCCTCAGGGGCCCATTGGAAAGTAGTCTGCCTAGAGCCACAGAGTGAGGTCCAAGCAGGTGTTGGTCACGGGGCTCGAACTCTGGGCCTGGGCACTGTCCCTCAGCTCTTCAGCTTACCACTTGAGCCATAGAGCTTCTTCTGGTTTTCTGGTGGTTCCTTGGAGATCAGAGTCTCCTGGATTTTCTTGCCTGGGCTGGCTTTGAACCACGATCCTCAGATCTCAGCCTCCTGAGGAGCTAGAAGGACATGTGTGAGCCACATGGGCTTAGCTGATCTGGCCTTTCACCACAGTGGGCTAGGAGCTTCTGAAAGCTTTTCTTTATTTTTTTCTCTGCCAGTACTGGGGCTTGAACTCAGAGTCTGGGCCCTGGTCTCTTAATTTTTTCTCAAGTCTGGCACTTTACCACTTGAGCCACATTTCCATTTCTGGCTTTTGGTAGTTCATTGGCAAAAAAAAGAGTCCCACTACCTTTCTTCCTCTGAGCTGGCTTTAACCCAAGATATCTGATCTCAGTCTCCTGAGTAGCTAGGATTTACAGAGGTTAAGCCACTGGTGACATTGGGCTAGAAACTTTTCTTAAAGAAGAGTTCTTCCCTGCATTTGCCCTGACTCCTCCATGCAAAGGAGGCCTCTAAGAGTCAGGAGCTGTGAAAAATAAGCTTCCAGCCACTGGAAATGGCTGGGGTCTGTGGTGAAAAGCCAGGCTAATCTTTCCCCTGGGCCCCATTCTGGGACCCAACCCTCTGCCCTACCTGTGACTCAAGTACAAACTTGACCCAGTCTTGAATGTCCTGCCAGACTTGTCTGAAGCCACAGAACTTACATTCCACCCACACCACCTGCTCTAAACCACACCCCAGGAACTTTGCCCATGCTGTACCTTCTGCCTGAGGATCTCTGTCCTGTTCCACATCTTAGAACTCTTGTGGAATTTTGCCACTGTTTTTTCACCTCCTGGAGCAAGTTTTTCCTTCCCTTTTCCCTCTTTTTTAAAATATTGAATTGCTAGAGATGGAACTTGTAAAGACTGACTGGCAAATGCTCTATCTTGGTGTGTGGTTATGCCAGTCTGGGGGTTTGAATTCATGGCCTTGACAGTATCCCTGAGATTTGTGCTCAAGTATAGCACTCTAGTACTTGAACCACAGTTCTACTTCTGCCTTTTTGGGTGTTTAATTGGAGAAAAGTGTCTCATATAATCTTTCCTACTTGTAATTTTGATCCTCATATCTCAGCCTCTTGAGTAGCTAAGGTTACAGGGCACCTGACCTCTACCTCACTTCTAACCTCAGCCCTCCTCTGAGTGCTAGAAGAATACGTCTCACCAGGGTCCCTTTTTTGCCAGTGTTGGGGCTTAAAATCAAGGTCTGGGCATGTACCTGAGCGTCTGTGTTTAAGGCTAGCGCTCTATCAATTAAGTCACAGTGCCAATTTTGGATTTTTCTTTTTCTGTGGTACTGTGGAATTGAACCTAGTCTTGGAAGGGTGCTAGTTAAATTTACATAGAACATGAATTATAATGTGAATGAAATTCATGGTTCCATTACTTGTTCTAAGAAAACAATTATGCCTTTTGTTTTCTTATATTTCTTTAAGAATGTGTAACATTCATAGATTTCACTGTTAAAATTGATAACAATTATATTATGTCAAGTTGATTCAAACTTGTATTTGAAAATTGGACACTTAACACAAATATACTTCCACTTTCTTCTAACTCATAATAAACGTAACAGTATAACAAAGCTTGGTGTTAGCCGTTCATGTGTAGAATCCTAGAAACTCAGGAGGCTAAGACCTCAATATTTTAGTTAAATGTCAGTGCAAACAGACAAAAATGTAAAAACTTATCTCCAATTATACAGCAAGGTGAGGATGTGGCTCAAGGAATAGAGTGTTATCAGCCATCAGCAAAAAATATAAGAGAGACAATTAAACATTGAGTTCAAGCCCTAAAAATGGCACATACACACAAGACAACAACAAAAAAGTAGTATAGCATCAATAATGAAGACAAAATAGGAAACATCATGAAAAATGTGTAAACATCTTGCAGACAGAAATCATTTGACAGAATTTTGATTCATGACAGGGAAAAGTCACAGTCTCATTTGTACAATCTCATTGTAGTCATTTGTGTGAAACTTGGCTATTGGGGAAGATGTGAAAGAGCAGACTAGACTACCTGACAATGCAGACATTGCCTGTGACTATGCACCATCCCACTCTGCAAAAATCTAAAATAGTGCTTCTTAATTTTTTTTTAAAAAAACCTCGTTAGAGACTGGTCCACACAGACTGGGGTCCTTATTTTGAGGCTTCAGACCAGTGCTTTTGTTGATAACCACTTTTATTTTACGCCTCTTCCATTGTGCAGCTATACTTTACTTAGATGGCACCAACCCAAGGCTTTGAACTAGACACCCTGCCTAAATCCATCCCTTTTTTCAGCTACAACTCATTTCACATGCTATCTATGTTTTAACATTGGTAAACCCACTACAAATAACCTAGGTAGATAAGGGAGTAAGGGTTTAGCATTGGCTGAGGCTCTCATCTGTAGGTTTGCTCCCTAATAAATCTGTGCTACATTATCTCTTTTTTCTTCATGGCTTTTGAGTGTGACAAATGATTGATTTGTTTTGATGTAATCCCATTTATCCAAACTTACTTTGGAAGTTTTGACCTGTGCCAAGGAGCCCTCGTGTTTCCCCTAACTCTTCCTGTAACATTCTCAAGTTATCCCGACTTACATTGAGGTCTTCGATCCACTTGGGATCAATTCTGGTGCAGGGGTATATATAAGGATACAATTAAAGTTTTCTGTGTACAGGCAATTCTTTCAGCACAATTTTTTGAAGAGGCTGTCTTTCTTCCATCCTGGGTTTCTGACTTATCAAAAATTATGTGCATATAGGAGTGGCTTCATTTCTGGGCCTTCAATTTTGTTGTATTGATGAAATTCTGGGCTTCCTTTGGAAAGAATGGCATTACCCATTCCTGAGGAAATGGAAAAACTGGGAAAAAAACGATATTAAATGAAATAAGCCAGATCCAATTAAATATATGCTGCAAGGTTTTCCTCATTTGAAATAACTACACTATTTCCATAAATCTACAAGTTAATCCAATAGATAGTAAAAGAGAAATAATTCCTCTTGGACATGATTAACTAACTGCACTCTAAGCATTCACATGGCAAGAAGAAGGGAAGCTATTCTTAGGAGAGGATCACAATGGCTCAATATGTATGTGCTTATGACCATATAAATGTTGCTGTTGCCATGAACTCTAAGAATCAATCATACATGTGAAGTGCATGTATCTGTATATAATTTTAAAAAGATGTCAAAGAAACAACCAACTTCTCTGTAAACTCAACAGCAACATTCTAAGTTTAGAAGATAAAATTGAGGAAAGTTTTCAACACAAACTAAAATACACAGTGGAAAAGGGGGAGAGAAAAGATAAGATGAAAAGTAGAATAGCTAACTATTGAAGAATTCATAAACAGTTTCCAAACTATACAAGAGAGCTGGGGTACAGTTCAGTTGTAGAAACAAACTAATATATACAAAGCCATGGGTTCAATCTCCAAGGAGGCCTAATAATAAGTGAATAAATAGTAGTAATACAATAGTCACTTGAAATATATGCTTTCATATTAGAGAGGCCTGAGTCCTCAAAAAGTAAACAAAATATTTTCAATTCTTGTACCCATTGACATAAAACTACAAGAATGAAAAGGGAATAGTTTCCTTTTCTATTCTTTCTTTTCCTTTTCTGTTTTCTTCTTTTCTTTTTTCCTTTGGCACTACTGATGCTTGAATTTGCTAAGACTCTAACCACTTTAGATTATTTTTCTGGCCAAAACTCTCTTGAGCAATGATCTTTTCCCTATGACTTCCACAAACGTGAGATAACAGGGAGATTACACTATATCTAGCTTACTTTGGTTTTGTAATTTCTCACTATTTTTTGTCAAAACTGGCCCTGATATAAGTCTTCTACATCTCTGCCTTCTAATTAGCAGGGTATATTTCATCTGAAGCTTGGATCCAAACTATTTTTCAATGTAAACATTCAATATTGACTTCTGTTTTCTAGATATCAATAAATTCTATTGAGGTTAGTATGTATCTTTATGAAGTTATAAGAACACAGAGATATCCTTGGAATAATTTTCCCAATTTCTTTAAATATTTATAGTATGACATCACAAGTTGGACATTAATATTTCACAAGTACTTTATGCAGACTTCAGTAGTTTTATTTTGCACACATATTAAGTCCAATATAATTTTATCAACTCTATATGAATATACCATATTTACAGATACGTTTCTTTACCAAAAATGAGTCTGTCTCATGCTTCCCATTTATAATTAAACCCACTACTTCTCTTTGTCCCATCCCAAACCTATTTCATCCTGGCAACCAACGCAATTTTTTCCTCCGAATTCTAGATCATGCAATAAATAAGCTTTTAAGATTGCCTTCAAATATATGATAGATTATTCCCAGTTATTGTATGCTTTAATATTGTATTGTATTCACTCGAGTTGCTTTTGGTTCTGTCAATAGAGAATGTAGCACAATTTGTTTCCCATTCACCTGAAGAAAGACTGAATTGATTTCCATTTCTTTGACTAGAGGAAGTAATGCTGCTATAAACCTCTGTGTTTTGGCCTTTGGGTAAATGTTACATTTTATTTCTATGAGACAAAGCCTTAAGAGCTCAATTTCTGTGCTATACTGTGTGTGCTTGCATATTTCATATTCTAGGAACCTGTCACAATGTTTTTAGAAGTGGCTTTCCCATTTGACATTCCTTCCTGCATCCAGTTTCTCTGTTTCCTGATAGCATTTAGTATGGTCATTATTGTATTATGAGGAGGAATTCTCATACATATTTTATGATGTCATTTTAATTTTAATCTGAGGATGTGCAGAACAATTAAGTAACATAAAGAAGAACGAAAGAGAAGAAAAGGTGAAAAGGATAAGAAAGAAAGAAAGAAAGAAAGAAAGAAAGAAAGAAAGAAAGAAAGAAAGAAAGAAAGAAAGAAAGAAAGAAAGAAAGAAAGAAAGAAAGAAAGAAAAAGAAAGAAAGAAAGAAAGAAAGAAAGAAAGAAAAAGAAAAGATCAGATACACTTTAAATCACATGAAGGTTATATCTATTACCATCATATATGTAACAGTATGTAAATAGTAGTTTTATTGCATATTTGGGAAACAAATTTTTTGCTGAATATTTTAAATTTCTGGTTTGTTAAACACCTAGATGTGGGAATTCTGGATACTGAAGGTTATCTCTATAAAGTACTTCGTTGGTTTCAGGTATCCACTTGGAATGTATATCCAGAGGCTAAGCAGGAACCAATGTAAAGATCAACAAGAAAATTGAACCTCTTGTTTTGCCATAATTATTCACTAAATACAACATAGATAAATTGGATTCTGTACCTCCTCCTCTTCTTCCTCCTCCTCCTTGCTCTTTTACTTCTTCTTGCTCTTTTACTTCTTCTTCTTCTTCTTCTTCTTCTTCTTCTTCTTCTTCTTCTTCTTCTTCTTCTTCTTCTTCTTCTTCTTCTTCTTCTTCTTCTTCTTCTGTTTCTTCTTTTTCCTCTTCTACTTTTCTCAGTGCTGAAGATCCAACACACGTCCTCCAACATGCTAGGCTTGGTCTCTACCACAGTTCTACATCCCAACCCTCTAGAGCTTCTAAAAAGCTAGTTTGATAGTTTCTCAATGCTTAATAATCAACATAAATTTTTCTTTTCCTTTCTATTCTCCAACACAGGGAAAAGTGGCTGGGGAAAAATGGGACAGTCATCTAGGGAAAACATTGCTGATTATCATATTTTAGTATTTTTGTTCAGTTGGCATTTAAAAATATGTTAACATATAATTTAAATCCTATTTTTAAAATTTCTTCATAGGAGCAAACACCAACTAAAAATTTTGGTCAATTTTATGTATAAAGTTCACAATGCTGTCTCTATAAGAATCTTTTAAAACATTCTTCTCATATGACTTTTACCATCTCCTTAGAGGCAAAGCTGAAGTCTATAGATTAACTATTCGAATCATTGTATGCATTAGAAACAATTAAAAATATGTCAAACAATAAAAAGGACAATTACCCATCAAACAGATGCTTATCATTTGACAGGTGGAAAACAACTGTCTGAGAATATGCAGAATTACTGAAAGGACAATACTTGCATTCAAAAGAAAGAAGAAATCATTTAAAATATAAAAAGACAAACTTTCACCAATAGATCATACCTGTAATCCTAGCTGGCCAGGAGGCTCATTAATGGCTAAAGAAAAGCAAGAATAAACTTGAAAACATCAAGTGATAACCTTTCATAATTCAAAGGACACTATAACAGAAGCGAAAACATATCTAACTGCGGGGAGCCGGGGCAAACACAATTAGACTCCGCCCACTCCCTTGCGGCTTTGAGGTAAAAGACTCCATATTAGGCAGTGCTTGGCGGGACGGTGGGTCCTGGGCTTTGTGCATCCACCCCTCAGGCGAAGGCCAGTGCAAGGTCCTCTCATTAATGTTTTAGACAGAGGCCCAACCTCTACTCTTACCTGTTGCCCAAAAACAAAAAGGGGGAACTGCAGGGAGCCGGGGCGAATGCAATTAGACTCCGCCCACTCCCTTGCGGCTTTGAGGTAAACAACTCCATATTAGGCAGTGCTTGGCGGGACGGTGGGTCCTGGGCTTTGCGCATGCGCGAGCCACGTAGAGTCCCCAGCCAATCCCGTGGCACTTGGTGACGGTGAAAGGCAGATGACCAATAGTAGAACGACACGTGTCCCTATTCCCTATATAAGCGGCCATTTTTTTTGTGCGCTCTCTCTCGCGCTCAAGCTCTCCTACGTGTAAGAAGGCTCTCCAGTAAAGTGTGATCTGAGAAGACTCCTGGTGTGGTGGTCGTTCTTCCTCGCTGGTCGAGAAGGCGTTCGCCACAAGTGGTGCCGAAACCCGGGACCCAAGCGAGAGGCTGAACAGGAGCCAGAACTCAACACATGGAGAGGAGACGTCGGTAAGTATCCCCCGGTATGTTGTTTACTGTAGATTACTGGTTGCTTGCGTTGCTTCTTCCCTTGTGGTTTGTCTTTCTGGTGGTTCTCTGTGCTTGTCTACATTGTGGGGAGCCTGGGAAGGTGTGCCGCTGTTAATAGCCTCACGCCTTAAGGGGCCCACCATGGGCAATAGTCAGGGGACCGTTTGTGGACCAGCGGATTTTTACACTCTCTTACAGACTTTGTTAAGGCAGCAAGGGCTAAGAGTGTCCAAAGGCACTGTTAAAAGGGTTCTGGGCGATTTCCATGAACATGCGCCCTGGTTCGCGGTTTCCGGGGACCTCACTCTTCCTTGCTGGGACAAGTTGGGTAAGGACCTGACTAGGGCCCAGGAGGAGGGTCAAGTAACTGGTGCAATCCTCCCCGTTTGGAGGATGGTGCGCGCCTGCCTCGAGGAGGGAGGGTCCGATTTAATTCAGGAGGGACACAAGGCATTAATGCAGCATTAAGATAGTCTATCTGAGTTAGCATCCAGTAAAGGAGAGGAAAATAGGCCAAAAAGGAAAAAGGAAAAAAGACAAAAGGATCCTAAAGAGTTAAAACGGGAGGGACTGCAGCCCTCACAAAAGGAAAAGGAAAAGGAAAAGGGTCTTAGGGACGACCGCAAAGAGGAGGTCTCGAGGGGACCCCTGTATCCTTCTTTGGAGGAATTTTCAAACCGGTTCTCAGCCCTACATTTGGAAGGGCAGGACCAAGAAAACAGTGACCCTGTGGGTGACTCTGAGGAGGAAATGTTAGAGGAGGAGGGAGAGCAGATCGATCCAGCTGAATGTGAGGACTTAGAAAAGGCTGTGGCTGAGTATGAGGCAGACAGTTATGGGGGGGGTGGCGTCCCCTAGGGGTGGGAGTACCGCAGCAGCCAGGAAGAGGAAACGGAGCTGGCTTTCGCCCGTCAGCCCCCCCCCCCCGCCATACCCGCCTGCAGGGAGGAGTCACTTTATAAAAGGAAGCACATGGTCGTGGCTGGCGGCTGCCTTTCCAGTTTTTGAAAATCCAATTACTAATGAGAGGAGTTTTGAGCCAGTTTCCTACTCCCAGCTTAAGGATTTAGTTGAGGCAGTCCGGACTTATGGAGTGACGGCTAATTATACCACTGCCCTGCTCCGAAGACTGACTGTTAATGCTATGATGCCCACGGACTGCTTTGAGGTAGCCCATACCTGTCTTAATCATGGGCAATTCTTCGATTTCCGGTCTATTGTTCAGGACAAGGCTCAAGCCCAATACAGACAAAATGTCCATGACGGGCACCCAGACTGGACCGTAGATATGCTTCTCGGGCAGGGACCCTTTGCTGTAGATCAAACAGGATATCCCTTTGAAGTGTATCGACAAGTGAATACTCTTTTTTACAAATCCTGGTGAGCCCTCCCAAATAAGGGAGAGACGGCCGGCAACCTAACAAAAATCACTCAGGCCCCTGATGAGCCATTTTCTGATTTTGTTGCCCGTATGCTAGAGACAGCTGAGCGGGTGTTAGGAAATCTGGAAACAGCCATGCCATTTGTACAACAAATCATTTTTGAACAAAGCACCAAGGAATGTCAGAGGGCAATTACCCCAGTAAGAACTCAAAGCCTAGAAGCTTGGTTAAGGGCTGCAGAGAAGTGGGTGGCCCCCTGACCAATGCGGGGCTGGCGACTGCTGTCTTGTCAGCTGCCAGGGCCGCAAAAGATAATAAAGGAAAAGGATGTTTTCGGTGTGGTCAGTTGGGACATTTTAAACGGCAGTGCCCACAGAATGGTGGTCCTGCGCGAAACACGCCCAGGCCGCCAAGGACTCCAGGGGTGTGTCCGCGTTGTAAAAAGGGGAAGCATTGGGCCAACGAATGCAGGTCAGTTAGAGACACCAATGGACATCTTATCCCCCAAATTATTCCAAACACTGATTTGGAACCAGAGCCAAAAAACGGGAAGAAGGGCCCTCGTCCCCAGGGCCCGAAAATTTATGGGGCATTTCAGACTCCGGCTCCTGGACAGCACCCACAACAACCCCCCAGCCAAAAAGAGCAACCTCAGGCTCCGCAGGGTTGGACCTCTGTGCCACCTCTGGACTGGTATTAACACAGCAGATGGGAGTACAGATTGTGGAGACGGACATGACAGGACCCTTAGATGAAGGCACTGTAGGAATAGTTTTAGGAGGCTCCTCCTCCACAATGAGAGGATTAATAATTTTCCCGGGAGTGATTGACCCTGACTATACGGGGACTATCAAGGTCCTCTGCCATGTTTCCCATGGAGTGGTGTCCATTTCTCCCGGGGATAGAATCGCACAGCTCCTGCTTTTGCCTTCTCTTCATGGCAACTTCCCTGCTAAGGAGATAAAGAGAGGAGATAAAGGGCTAGGCTCCACAGGAGTCGACCTTACATGCCTGTCCATAACTCTAGACCAAAGACCCATGCTAACTCTCCAAGTGGAAGGGAGAAGATTTGAGGGACTGGTGGATACAGGAGCAGATAGAAGCATCATCCAAAGAGGGGAGTGGCCAAAGCAATGACCAACTCAGAAATCCTCCCAGACCTTGCAAGGGCTAGGCTATGCTGATGCCCCACAGTTAAGTGCAAAAGAATTGACTTGGAGAACAGACGAAGGCCAGGTTGGAAAAATGCAGCCATTTGTGGTAGACGTCCCTGTCAATCTTTGGGGAAGAGACGTGCAGCAACAGCTGAAGTTAACTTTAACCAATGATTATTCTGAGGCCAGTCAGAATATAATGAAACAGCAAGGATTTGTTCCAGCCTTGGGGCTTGGTCGATATCTCCAAGGATGCAAGGAGCCGATAGAGCCACTTTCTAAACAGGATAGAAAGGGTTTGGGTTTTTCGTAGGGGCCTCTGAAAACAAGGCTTCCACTGAAGGTGCGGTGCCCATACCTTGGTTAACACAGAGGGCGGTGTGGGTTCCCCAGTGGCCCCTCTCTCAAGAAAAATTGGAAGCAGCTCAAACTCTTGTTCAGGAGCAGCTACAGCTGGGGCATGTTGAGCTTTCAGTGTCATCTTGGAATACCCCAATTTTTGTGATCAAAAAGGCCTCCAGAAAATGGAGTTTATTACATGACCTTAGAGCAGTAAATGCCCAGATGCAAATTATGGGGCCCATCCAAAAGGGACTTCCATTGCTCTCTGCGTTACCTCGAGAGTGGCCCATTTTAGCTTTAGATATTAAGGATTGCTTTTTTTCCATACCTCTTTATGAAAAGGATAGGGACCGCTTTGCCTTTACTTTGCCCTCTGTCAATCATGAAACCCCGGATGCTTGCTATCAGTGGAAAGTTCTCCCCCAAGGGATGGCTAATAGTCCAACAATTTGTCAATTGTTCGTGGGAGCTGCATTGACCCCTGTTAGGAAAAATTTTCCAAAAGTACGGATTATCCATTATATGGATGATATCTTGTTGGCTGCTCCCTCGGTAGAGACTCTTCAAAAAGTGTTTGGGCGGATAACAGAGACCTTAGCTGATAAAGGATTGATTATTGCCCCTGAAAAGGTTCAACAGATTAGTGTTGTTCAATTTCTGGGAACCATTGTTTCTCCTACTGAGATTAAACCACAAAAACTTTCCAATTGAACTGGTCATCTTAGAACACTTAATGATTTTCAGCAATTGGCCGGAGATATTAATTGGATAAGGGGGTTTCTTAATCTCCCTCGGTCAAAGTTGTTACCTTTGTTTGCCATTTTGGAGGGTGACCCTGAAGTCACCTCCTCTAGGTCCCTGACACCTTTAGCACAAAATTCCCTACGAAAGGTTGAGGCAGCTTTGTCTAGGGCTCAACTTTCAGGGGTTGATTTAAAATTACCTATCGATTTATGTATATTAAAAACAAAAAATTATCCATGGGGGTTCTTTGGCAAAATGGCCCCTTGTGGTGGCTTCATGGCAATTCTGTGGGAGCAAGAACAGTTCAATATTTTCCTGAATTAGTGGCTAAGCAAGCACTTTTGGGCATAAAGTATTGTTTGATGCACTTTGCAAAGATTCCAGATAAATTAATCATTCCATATACCCGTGAACAAGTTGAGATTTTGGCCGCTACAGTGGATATGTGGGCAATTCTTGTTTGCTCGTTTCCCAATGTAAATGACAAGCATCCCCTGCTTGCCATTGTTAGTAAAAACTTAGTGTATTTTCCTGTCGTTACTTCAAAGGAGCCCCTAGTTGGTGCCCCGACCATCTTTACGGATGGATCAAAATCTGGACAAGGTGCCTTTTTTGTTCAAGGACACAAACAGCCGGTGGTCTTTAATTTTCGGCCGAATGTCCCACAGGCTGTTGAAAGTTTAATTGTGCTTGAAGTTTTTAAAAGATTTGATCAACCTTTTAATTTATTTTCTGATTCATTATATGTTGTAAATGCCGTTGCTTCCCTTGAAGTTGCTGCTCCAATTAAGCAGGCCAGTACAATTTCTAATGTTTTGTTACAGATTCAATCCCTTATATTAAACAGAAAACACCCTTTTTATATTGGACATATTCGCGCCCACTCTATGCTGCCGGGCCCGATGGCAAGGTTTAATGTCCTGGTGGACCAGGCAACTCGGGCTGTGGCTCTGGTTGCTGCTAATCCCATAGAATTGGCAAAGAACTTTCATAAATTGTATCATGTACCCGCTAATACCCTTAGGAAAAGATATAACTTACCCAGACATGTGGCGAGAGATATTGTTAAAACATGTAAATTTTGTGTTATTTTCTTCCCTCTCCCCACGTGGGGATCAACCCCAGAGGGTTGAGGCCAAACACCCTGTGGCAAATGGATGTGACTCATTTAACAGAATTTGGTAAATTAAAATATTTACATGTGTCTGTCGATACCGTTTCCGGTATCATTCATGCCACACCTCTGGCAGGAGAAAAGGTGTCTCATGTCAAAATACACTGCTTAGAAGCTTGGGCAGCTTGGGGAAAACCCCTTAGACTTAAGACGGATAATGGCCCTGCTTATACCTCCCATGGTTTTCGCGCCTTTTGCGCACAAATGCAGGTTGCCCACACCACCGGATTGCCCTACAATCCTCAAGGACAAGGTATAGTGGAAAGAGCTAATAGAAGCATAAAAGAAATGCTTCAAAAACAAAAAGGGGGAATTGCTGAGTCAGCGTCCCCCAGGGAAAGGCTTTCTCTTATGCTTTTAACCCTTAATTTTTTAATTCTAAATGACAATGATCAGTCTGCCGCAGATCGGCATATGACAAGAGACTCCATGGATACTAAAGACATGGTTATGTGGAAGGATGTTATTAATAATAAATGGTATGGACCGGATCCGGTAATAACGAGATCCAGGGGAGTTGTTTGTGTTTTTCCACAGGATCAAGAAACACCACATTGGGTCCCAAGTCGGCTAACGAGACCTGTCAAAGAAAACCAGGACAAGGAGGAAGATGATCGTGAAAGTGTTGAGTGTGACAATATTACTGATGGCCAAGATCTGCCCCAGCCAGGGGGAACTTCGATGGGGAATCCTGTCGGTATTCCCGAGGCCGATGCCAGTCAAACATGATGCCAGACTGTTCCCACGGTTATTTGGGATCAACAGGACCATGGATATCCCATATATTTTGCTAGATGCAGAGGAAGCCCCACTGGGGGACAGCAGGTCTCTTGATTTGTAGGGAAGCCTATGCTTTCAACTTGTCCGAAATACGTCCCTTTCTTCTTATTCCTCATGCATTTTGCTTACATCACAGACAGCAGGCTGGTTTGACATTCCTCGCGGGCCACGTTGTTATCAGGCCAATGCCTCCTGGGTCAGTGGGTGGTGGCCAGCAAGGAAGGAGGAAGGCGACCTGCCTAGCTTTCCAAAGTGGGCTCCCTTCTGTGCTAGTCCACATTTGGGAAATGCCTGGCCCTGGACAGGTTGTCAGTCCCGTACTGGGACTTGGGTTACTAAAGACAAGACCTTTTTCTTCTCCCCTGGTATAAGCACGGGGTTTAATCAGACATATAAGGGACGAAATTATACTGATCAAAATCCCAATCAGGCATATGTTTCTAACCCCTTTGACAATTGGTTGTTGTGTGGTGTGGATGGGAGTTGTATGAACTGGGAGCCCCTGGTTATGATTGGTGGGGGAAAGATCGGGTTAAGCCAGTTTGGGTGGAGTTCCTCCAAACCATGGGCTTCCTGGGACCCACAGGAAAAATTAACCGCAATCTCAGCAGGTGCAGCCACACCATTCAAGTGGAGGACCGATACAGGCTGTTATGACGACGGAGTTAAGCCATATAATAACATCACTTATGGTCCTACCCCAGTTTCAGTGTATCCCCCATTTGTCTTTGTTGTTAGCAACATAGATCCTGCTAATTGTACTGATAATTCTTGCTTCTATGCTCAATGTTGGAATGCTTCTAAATATGAATATGCTGTGATAACCCGTATGCCTCGCTGGGTGCCTGTGCCCGTTAATGCTTCCAATGCGTTGACCTTGTTTAGACAAAAGAGAGATTTTGGCATTTCTGCTGCTATAGTTACAGCTATTTCCTTGGCGGCTGTAGGAGCTGCCACAGCAGCTGTTGTAATGAGCCATACGGTACAAACGGCACAAACCTTAAATAATCTTTCTGCCAACGTAGTCCATGCCCTGGATGTACAGAGGGGCATTAATTCTCAATTGCGAAGAGGGTTAATGGTGGTCAACCAAAGTATTGATCTCGTCCAGGAACAAGTGGACACCCTTTGGCAAATTGCTCAGCTTGGCTGTCAGTGGAAGTATGAGGGGTTATGTGTGACAAGCATTCAGTATGATAACCTTACCCGAGCTGCAAACTTATCTAAACAGTTGTCGAGTTATCTTCTAGGTAACTGGACTGGTGAGTTTGATGAAATGCTGGATCAGCTGCAGATTGCCATTGTGACCGTGAATTCAATGCGATTGGACCCTGGATTCTTGGAGGGACTCCAGTCTTGGATCTCCTCTGCAGTCTCCTGGTTTAAAGAGTGGGTGGGAGTTGGAATGTTTTTATTCTGCTGCCTGGGAGGATGCGTGGTCTGCCTATGGTTGGTCTGTCGCCTTCGAGCCCAAACCAGAAGGGACAAGGTTGTTATCTCGCAAGCATTAGCCGCTTTGGAGAGTGGATACTCACCCCAGATCTGGCTGTCGGCCCTGAGAGGCAATTAAGCCTTACCATTCTGCATAGCCTTAGCACCCCGAGGGATCAGGGGATCCCATTGCACCAGGACAGGTGTGTAATTTGCAATTTGGGACAGGGTGCGAGGCAAGTGCACTGCACTTGAGGAGGACCATCTCCTCAAGAAGAGCATGTTGGGTTGCAAGTGGGTTGATGCCCAAGATCCCACCTCTGCAAAAAAGGCATCGGACGGGCCTGGTCATCACTGGGGAAGGCGCCCCTCAGGCAAAGGCCAGTGCAAGGTCCTCATATTAATGTTTTAGACAGAGGCCCAACCTCTACTCTTACCTGTTGCCCAAAAACAAAAAACTGCAGGGAGCCGGGGCGAATGCAATTAGACTCCGCCCACTCCCTTGCGGCTTTGAGGTAAACAACTCCATATTAGGCAGTGCTTGGCGAGACGGTGGGTCCTGGGCTTTGCGCATGTGCGAGCCACGTAGAGTCCCCAGCCAATCCCGTGGCACTTGGTGAAGGTGAAAGGCAGACGACCAATAGTAGAACGACACGTGTCCCTATTCCCTATATAAGCGGCCACTTTTTTTTGTGCGCTCTCTCTCGCGCTCAAGCTCTCCTACGTGTAAGAAGGCTCTCCAGTAAAGTGTGATCTGAGAAGACTCCTGGTATGGTGGTCGTTCTTCCTCGCTGGTCGAGAAGGAGTTCGCCGCACATAACAGATAGAGGACACATATTTGTTAATACTACAATTATCCTGAATCTTAAGTATTTTTATATCTTCTAATTCTATATACATTTTTTCCAAATAGGATATTTCTTTAAAGAACATATGTAAATTAATAGTTAAAAGGAGGAGCATATGAAATAATCTCCTCTTTAATATCTAACAAAAATTAAAAGAAAAGTCACTAATGTGACCATTATATAAAAAGACGACACAAAATATAGTAATGCATTTGTGGAGAAATTGATATATTCCACATAGCGTATAAACTTGTACAATCATTTTAGCAGGCAAGTTTTCAAGTCTTCAAAAGGTCAAAGAGAATTGTATATGATCCAGCAATTACATTTCTATGTATGTATTAAAGAGAAATAAAACACTGTTTTGGACAGATAATGTACTTCATTGACAGTGCACTGGAACAGTACATGTGCGACCCTGGAAATAATCCCCAAAAACAAATTTTAAAAAGACACACTATCGACGATATATGCTGGACAAATTGCTATAAGTGAATTTTATATATTTTTTATTAACTTATTTTTTTATTGTGAAAATATAGCACAGATGGGTTACAATTTCATGGGCAAGATAATGATTACATTTCTGGTGAAGTATTGTAGCATCCTCCTTTTTTCCCATTCCCATCCCTTCCCCTCTCCCCATCGCTATCCCCTACCCTCCCAACCCACCACCACCAGAAAAACCACCAACACCACCACCCCGCCAAAGTTGTAAAGTTTGTTTTTTGACATGACGACTTGTATGTCTCATTGTTGTAATGGGTCCACAATTAGTTTTTCCCTTCCTCTCCACAAATTATACCAACATCAAATACAGTGAAAGCAGGGGTTCTACCGTGGGGGAGGGACATACAAAGCAACAAAGAAATCATGCTATAAATATATAAGAAACAATCGCAATAAAGAAAAAAAATATTTGAATCCTTATCTTGGGGTTCATGTCACCTAACATCAACTTGTCTGACAGTTACTGTTTGTCTCAGACATATACTAGTTATTGCAAATAAGGGAAACCGTGAGACCTATGTTTCTTTGGGCCTGGCTTACTTGACTAAATATACTTTTTTCCAAGTCTTTCCATTTCCTAACAAATGGGGCAATGTCATCCATTCTGATGGAGGCATAGAATTTCATTGTGTATATATATACCATATTTTCTTGATCCATTCATCTACTGAGGGATATCTGGTCTGGGTCCATATCTTAGGTATGGTAAATAATGCTGCAATAAACATAGATGTGCTGGTAGCTTTAGTATGGTCTTGATTGGGATCATGTGGGTAAATGTTGAAAAGAGGGGTTGCTGGGTAATAGGGGATCTCTATGTGGAGTCTTTTGAGGAACCTCCATGCTGCTTTCCAAAGTGGTTGAACAAGTTTACGCTCACACCAACAATGTAGTAAGGTTCCCTTCTGTCTGTGTCCCCTTCAGCATCTGTTGTTATTATATAGCCACTTATTTGTTTATAGCCCACTTATTTATTGGGTACAAAGTGGCAAATCCTTCCATGCTCCTGGATTGGAAGAATCAGCATCATGAAAATGGCAATACTTCCAAAGGCTATCTACATGTTCAATGCGATACCTATCAATATTCCAACCTCATTCTTCAAGGAAATAGCAGAGGCTATCCAAAAAGACATATGGAACAATAAAAGACCCCAATTATAAAAAAAAAACTATCCTTCCCAGAAAGAAAAGTGGTGGAAGAATATCAATACCAAATTTCAAACTCTACTACAAAGCCATAGGAATTAAAACAGCTTGGTACTTGCACAAGAACTGACTTCAGGACCGAAGGAATAGAATTGAAAACCCACAAATGAACCTACAGACATATAGGAATATAATATTTTTTTCCAGGAAATGGAAACAAGAAGTTTTTCATTACAATGTTTGTGGGTTATTTTTAAAATTTTTATTTTTTATTATGAACATACTGTACAGAGGGTTTACAATTACATGGGCAAGATAATGAGTACATTTTTTATCAAGCATTGCAGCCTCCTCCTTTGTTTAACCTTCACATCCCTTCCCAGCCTCCACCGGCCCTCCCACGGAATCTCCCCCCACCCACCAAAGTTGTAAAGTTCGTTTTCAACATGACAACTTGTACTTCTCATTGTTGTAACGGGTCCACAGTTATCCTTAAACGACTTGTTTTTCCCCATCTCCTCCACAAATTATACCAACATCAAATACAGTGAAAGCAGGGGTTATACTGTGGGGGAGGGACATACAAAGCAACAAAGAAATAATCTTATAGCTGCATTAGAAGCAAATGCATGAAAGAAAAAAAAAACATTTAAATACATATCCAAGGGTTCATTTTCCAAACATCACATTATCTGAACTTTTCTGCTTGACTCTTTTTTTTTTTTTGTCGGTCATGGGGTTTGAACTCTGGGCTTGGGCACTGTCCCTCAGCTCTTCAGCTCAAGGTGAGCGCTCTACCACTTGAGCTAGAGCGCCACTTCCGGTTTTCTAGTGGTTTATTGGAGTTAGGAGTCTCACGGTCATTCCTGCCCGGGCTGGCTTTGAACCGCGATTCTCAGATCTCAGCCTCTTGAGTAGCTAGGATTACAGGCCTGAGCCACCGGCGCCTGGCTTCTGTTTGACTCTTACATATACTAGATATTGCAAATAAAGGAAACCATGGGACCTAGGTTTCTTTGGGATTGGCTTACTTCACTTAATATAATTTTTCCAAGCCTTCCCATTTCCTAACATATGGGGCAATGTCATTCTTTCTGATGGAGGCATAGAATTCCATTGTGTACATATACCACATATTCTTGATCCATTCATCTACTTAGGGACATCTGGGTTGGTTCCATATTTTAGCTATGCTAAATAATGCTGCAATAAACATAGTTGAGCTTGTAGCTTTAGTGTGGTCTTGTTTGTAAACATTTGGGTAAATGCCCAAAACTGGGATTGCTGGGTCATAGGGGAGCTCTATGAGAAGTCTTTTGGGAAACCTCCATACTGCTTTCCAAAGTGGTTGAACAAGTTTACACTCCCACCAACAATGAAGTAAAGGTCCCTTCTCTCCACATCCCCTCCAGCATCTGTTGTTATTAGAGTTCTTGATTTTTGCAATTCTAACTTGGGTGAGGTGGTATAACAATGTTGTTTTGATTTGCATTTATTTTATGGCTAGGGAGGTTGGGCATTTCTTCATGTGTCTATAGGCTACCCTTCTTTCTTCTTCAGAGAAATTTCTCTTTAAGTCTTTCGCCCACTTATTTATTGGGCAGTTGTTTCTTTGAGGATTTGTTGTTGGGGGATTTAATTTTTTGAGTTCCACATATATTTTAGATATGAGACCGTTGTCTGTTGTATGGCTAGTGAAGATCTTCTCCCAATCCGTGGGCTTCCCATTGATCTTGCTAGCTATGACCTTTGCCATGCAGAAGCTCTGGAACTTCACGCAATCCCATTTATCCAACCTTTCTTTGATTTGTTGTGTTTCCTGGTCTCTATTAAGAAAATTTCCGCCTGAGCAAAGGAGACCTAGGGTTTCTCCTATTCCATCCTGTAATGTTTTCAGAGTGTCTGATTTGACTCCGAGGTCTTTGATCCATTTGGAGTTGATTCTGGTGCAGGGTGATATATAAAGGTCTAGTTTTAGTTTTCTACAAGTAGTTAACCAACTTTGGCAGCACCATTTACTGAAGAGGCTATATTTCTTCCATTCTATTTTTTCAGCTCCCTTATCGAAGATTGGATGGCTATAGGTCTGTAGGTTCTTTCTGGGATTTCAATTCTATTCCAATGGTACTTAGGTCTGTCCTTGTGCCAGTACCAAGCTGTTTTGATTACTATGGCTGTATATTAGTGTTTGAAATTTGGTATTGATATTCCTCCAGCAGTGTTCTTTCCGTTGAGGAACATTTTTGCTATTCGGGGTCTTTTATTGTTCCATATGAATTTTTGGATTGCCTCTTCTGTTTCCTTGAAGAATGAATTTGGAAATTTTGATAGGTATCGCATTGAATTTGTAGATAGCCTTGGGAAGTTTTGCCATTTTCACTATGTCATGTTTCCAATCCAGGAGCATAGGAAGTTTTGCATTTTCTAAGTTCTGTTTTAATTTCCTTTTTCATTTTTAAAAATTTTTCATCATAGAGGCCCTTCACTTCTTTGGTTAAGTTAATTCCTAGGTATTTTATTTTTTGTGGAGCTATTACAAGTGGAGTTGCTTTGCTAATTTTAGCCACACTTTTCTCATTGTTGGCATACAGCAAAACCATTGATTTTGAGTGGTTAATTTTATACCCTGCTACTTTGCCAAAGTTTTGAATCAGCTTGAGGAATTTGGTAGTGTAGTCTATGGAATTCTTTAAATACAAAATCATGTCATCTGAAAAGAGGGAGAGTTTTATTTCTTCTTTCCCTATTTCGATCCCCTTCATGTTTGCATCTGGTCTTATTGTTGTAGCTGGGCATACTAATACTAGATTGAAGAGAAATTGAGAGAGTGGACATCCTTGTCTTCTTCCTGAGTTAAGAGGCAATGGCTTTAGTTTTTCACCATTACGTATAATGCTGGCTGTAGGTTTGTCATATACAGCCTTTATTGTATTGAAGAATGTTTCATGGATTCCTAATTTTTCCCTAACCTTCATCATAAAGGGGTGTTGGATATTGTCCAATGCTTTTTCTGCATCTATTGAGTTAACCATGTCGTTCTTATCCTTGCTACTGTTGATGTGATGAATAATATTAATTGATTTGCGTATATTAAACCAGCTTTGAATCCCTGAAATTAATCCTGTTTGATCGTGTTGTATGATTTTTTGGATGAATTGTTGAAGTCGATTGGACATAATTTTGTTGAGAATTTTTGCATCAATGTTTATCAAAGAAATGGGTCTATAATTCTCTTTCTTTGATGAGTCACTGCCTTTTTTTGGGATGAGGGTAATGATGGCCTCATAGAATGTGTTCGGTAGTGAACTTTCTCTTTGAATAGTTGGAGGAGTATTGGTATGAGCTCTGCTTTGAAGGCCTTGTACAATTCCGCTGTAAAACCATATGGTCCTGGACTTATCTTCGCTCGGAGGTCTCTTATTGCAGTTTCAATATCAATCTTTGATATGGGCCTGTTAAGATGGGTTAACTTATCTTGGTTTAGTTTGGGCATGTCAACATTTGCTAGGAAAAGGTCCATTTCTGTCAAGTTCTCAATCTTATTAGCATAAAGTTTTGAGAAGTATTTCCTTATAATGTTCTGAATCTTGGTTGTTTCCGTCGTGATGTTTCCATTCTCATCTCTGAGTTCACTTATTTAGGTGTGTTCTCTTCTTTTTCTGATAAGATTTGCTAAGGGTCTGTCAATTTTGGTAATTTTTTTGAAGAACCAACTCTTTGTTTTGTTGATTCTTTCTATAGTTTTTTTGGATTCTAATTCATTTAATTCTGGTTTAATTTTAATTATTTCTTTCCGTCTACTGCATTGGTTTTTATCTTGTTGCTCTTTTTCAACGAGGTTTAGATGTGTCATTAAATTGTTGGTTTCAGATCTCTCCAATTTGTTAATGTAGTATCTCAGAGCTGTAAACTTGCCTCCGAGTACTGCCTTTGCTGTGTCCTAGAGGAGCTGGTAATTTGTGTGCTCATTTTTGTTGAATAGCATGAACATTTGAATTTCCTTTCTAATTTCTTCCATAACCCACTCGTGATTCAGCAGTGTGTTGTTCAGCTTCCATTATTACCGGACTTTCCTTGGAGGCTTTTGTTGGTGAGTTCTAATTTTATTCCCTTGTGGTCAGAGAGAATGCAAGGTATAACTTTAAAGTTTCTGAAGTTGGACAAGTTTGCTTTGTGGACTAAAATGTGGTCTATTTTAGAAAATGTTCCATGTGCTGCTAAGGAAAACATGTATTCTGTTGCTGCTAGGTGAAATATTTGGTAGATGTATTGTTTAGATCTGCGGTTTCTCTGTTGAGTTTTTGCCGAGTTGATCTATCTAGTGGGGAGAATGGTGTGTTAAAATTCCCAACAGTTAATGTCTTTGGATCTATGTGGGATTTGAGGGACAGTAGTGTTTCTTGGATAAATTTGGGTGCTCATTTGTTTAGCTAATAGATATTTAGAATTGCAATATCCTCCTAAAGGAGAGATCCCTTAATTAGTATGTAGCGACCTTCTTTATCTCTTCTCACGAATTTTAATTTTAAGTCTATTTTATCTTATATTAGGATTACAACTCCTGCCTGTTTATGGGGGCTGTGTGCTTGGTAGATTTTGTTCCAGCATTTAACATTGAAAATGTGTTTGTTTTTATGGGTAAGATGTGACTCTTGAAGGCAGCAGATAGAAGGATCTTGTTTTGTAATCCAACTAGACAGTCTATACCACTTAATTGGAGAGTTAAGTCCGTTAATGTTGATAGATATGACTGAGAGGTATTTGGGAGTTCTTGCCATGTTATCCACCTTCTTGGGGGGCTGCGAAAACTGGGTTCTTCCTATGGTTCTTGGATTCTCAGTTTGGGTGCAGTTTCTTGGCCTTTATTGTGGTCTTATTAGTTGTCTATGTGTAGGACATCTATAAGAATTTTTTGTAGGGCTGATTTGGTGGAGATGTGTTGTTTCAATTTTTCTTTGCTGTGTATGGTTTTTATTTTCCTTCAGTTATGAAGGAGAGTTTAGCTGGGTACAATATTCTTGGTTGATAGTTTTTTTTTTAGGGCATGGCATACATCATTCCAGGCTCTTCTTGCTTTGATTGTCTCTGCTGAGAAATCTGAGGTGATTCTAATTGGTTTCCTTTTATAGGTTATTAATCTTTTCTCCTTGACAACTTCAAGCCACTTTTCCTTGGTCTGAGTTGATCCTGTGTGGAGTATAATGTGACGGTGGGATGTCCTATTCTATTCTGGTCTATTTGGAGTTCTAAAAGCTTCTTGTATCTGAATAGACCTACGTTTTTGCATGTTTGGGAAGTTCTCTGCCAGGATCCTGTGAAACAAATATCGTAGACCATTCACTTCTGTTTCTAGGTGCTCTTCTACACCAATTATCCTTAGATTAGACCTTTTGAGGCTGTCTTCCAAGTGTTGTATAGCTCTATCATATTTCTTGGACTTGTCTTTGATGGTTATAGGTTCTTTCTCTATAATATCTAGGTTGTCTTCAATCCCTGAGATTCGATCTTCGTCATGGTCTAACCTGTGTCAAGACTTTCTACTATGTTTTTTATTTCTTTTCCTTCTAATTGGTCAGATTTGATAGCTTCAAATTCTTTGTTGAAGTTTTGTTTTAGATCTTGTATTTACTTCTTTACTTCCTTAATTTGGTGTTCAGTGTGTATTCTCAAATCACTTAGTTGATTGGTCATGGTTTCCTTGGACTCCCATTCCTTCTGTTGGGTTCCATTCAGCATTCCCTTTGTGGTCTCCCTGACTTACTTCAGCTCTTTTTTAGTGCATCCCATGAATGCCTTTAGTGATCTTTGTGTATTCTCATCCTGGTCTCTCAATTCCTGTATTATTCTTTGCTTAGCTTCCTCCCATTCATGCCATTCCTGTAGTTCTCTGAGTGTTCTCAACCTTTTCACCCCATTCCTGCCTTTCTCTTGGAGTATTCTCAAGCTGCTCATGAAAATCCTGTATCAGTTTTTGAGTAGCTTCCTTAAGCTCATGATATTCTTGTATAAACCTTTGGATTGCCTCCTCTGTCTCCCTATCATGCTCATACAGAGTCCTTTGTAGGTTTTCTATCTTTTCCTGCATTGACCTTTTGTTTGCCTCTTCTCTCTCCCTATCACGATCATATGGAGTCCTTTGTATGTTTTCAATTTTTTCGTTTATCATATTTCCCAACAGTGTTTGTAGAGCTATTTGGGAACTCTCCTCTGGATTATTCATTATCGGTTCTGTCTCCTGATTATCATGAGTGGGAGTGGAGATCCCCGGACTTGCCATTTTTCTTTTGTTTTTCAGGCTTTTTCTGCCCATTTGGGATTTAAATAACACCAGTTTTGTGCTAGAACACTATCTTAAGGCAAGCATCAACCAAAGTCAGAATTTGTACAGTCAATATTCTGCAGATACAATCTAGTTCAAAAGATACCTCTATTCAACATCAAACAACTATATATTAATGGGCTACCAACCGCAGAGAAGAATTTGGAAAACCAGAAATTATTAAGTTTAGGCAGTAATGTGGGTAGAATGTAGGAATAGAGTGATGTGGGAAGATACAGGGAGAATTACCTTAACTAAGTACTAATCTCAAAGCAGGAAATAGTTTGGATAGGATGAAAGTATAGAGAGAAATAAAAGAAGAAAGAGAAAGGGAAAATAAGAGACCAGAAAAAAATAGAAAAGTAAAAATTAAAAATATTATGCAGAATCGAGAACAAACTATTCAAAGAACGTGAATATAATGAGAGAAGGGGAGGGATATAAAGGACATGTGAAAAAATTAAAAATAAAAATACCTAAAATATTATATAGGTATAAAGAGGTAGTACTGCTATTAAGGGATTTAAGTCTCATTAGTTTTGAATTGAGTAATAAATTTGTGGATTATCTGTGTACACAATGGGAGATTGGCTCTAATAGTCAACTACAGGTTTATCTGAGGATGTGTAGAACAACAATTAAGTCACATAAAGAAGAACGAAAGAGAAGAAAAGGTGAAAAGGATAAGAAAGAAAGAAAAAAAGATCAGAAGTTCAGTAGAGCTAAACAAAAAACAAAACGAAATTTTTTTTAAAAAATTACGAAAAATGCACAAACATGTATCCCAAAAATAAAAATTATAAGAGGAAAAAAAAGTTACTAGAAAATAATTATTTTCCAAAAAGGTAAAAATTAAAAATTAAAAAAAGTTTTAGTAAAGAAAAAAATTTTATAAAAGGAAAAAAAAAAGAAGAAGAAAAAGCAGGAAAAAAAAGTTCTTTGATTTTTTTGGGAGGGTTGGGGAAAATCCTGAATCTCCCTTGTGTCCGTAATCAGCCTCTTGTTGGAGTATGGTCTGGTTATGGTCCTGTGGCTTGGTTGGTTTCTTAAGTCTGTTTGTTTGGACGGGCAGAAAAATGCTCTGCTTTACCCAGGATTTTGCTATCCTCTTCCCAGGTTAGTTCAATGGGAGGGAGATCTGCTTTGAGTATCACAAAAGAGGGAGATGGCACTTTCCTCAAGTTTGGAGATGCTGTGATGAGGCTATGTTCTGGGTAATGTTGAGGCCTTTCAGCAAACAGTAGCTTTTCCCGGGGCCTAGTTTGTGAGAAACTCACAGAGCCCAGACTGGAGCCACTCTCAGGGTTTATGTTTACTGAATTTCAGTTGATTGTCGAGGCTGCTAAAGGGAAACACAGCCTATGGTTCTGATTACCCAGTGAAGAAACCCACTTCTGGGGCTGGTGCCCAAGCTGGGTGAATTTCCCTGTGTGGTGCTGAGTCTGGCAGGTCAGTTTAGGTTTTTGTGACCTGCTAAGTGACTAGATTTCTTCCAAGACCTGAGTTCGACCTAGCAGCTCCACTGAGCTTTGTCAGTATCCAAGATGGAGATCTCGGGTACTGGGAGCAGGGGAAGGGTGGCCTTCCCTCCTCTGCTCCCTGAGAAGGAGTGAGGACCTCAGGCTTCTACTCACGATGTCTTGGTTCCTGGGTCGTCTCTGGTCTGTGAACTGCAGGATGAAGATGTCTGCTCCTTGTTGGTTCTTGCTCGTGTTGAGTAGAATCCGCTCCCCAGCTGTGTCTGGCTCCTTTGTCCCAGACTCTCTGTGATTTAGGTATGGCCGGTTTGGCCACCTCCACCACAGCTGCCATCACAGCAGTGGGGGCTGCTGTCAAGAGCTCAGATCTGTCTCCTTGCCTGGCTTTTCCTTCTCTGGCCTAACTCTCTGTCCTGTGATAGCACACTTAGTGTAATTCTCTGGCTTAGGACTGGTCACTGGAACTCTAAACCTGCTTTCTATGCAAGAGCTTGTTTAGCCTCCAGCTTCTCCTCCGCCATCTTCCTGGAACTCTTAGCAATCTAATCATTGATGAGGGAGTTAAAAAAATAAAATGGAAGAAAGACAGCCTCTTCACTAAATGGTGCTGGCAAAATTGGTTAATCACTTGTAGAAAACTAAGACTAGATCCTTAGATATCACTGTGAACCTGAATCATCTCTAAATGGATCAAAGACCTCGGAGTCAAAGCAGACATTCTAAAAACATTACAGGATGCAATAGTAGAAACCCTAGGTCTTGTTGGCACAGGCTGAAATTTTCTTAATAGAGACCCAGAAACACAACAAATCAAAGAAAGATTGGACAAATGGGATTGCATGAAATTGCAGAGCTTCTGCACAGCAAACGACATAGGTAGCAAGATCAATAGAAAGCCCATGGATTAGGAGAAGATCTTCACGAGCCATACAATGGACAAGGGTCTCATATCTAAAATATAGTTGGAACTAAAAGAATTATATCGGGCTGGGAAGGTGGCTCAGTGTTAGAGCACTTGCCTTGCATACTAGAGGCCCTGGGTTCGATTCCTCAGCACCACATAAGCAAAAAGAAAAAAGCTGGAAGTGGCACTATGGCTCAAGTGGTAGAGCACTAGCCTTGAGCTGAAGAGCTGAGGGACAGTGCCCAGGCCCAGAGTTCAGGCCCCAGGACTGGACGCCCCCAAAAAATAAAAAATAAAAGAATTATATCTATTTTAATATCTGTTCTAAAGTTTACAGCATTTCTATGTGAAGAAATGCCTGTTTGTGAAAAATAGGCTTGGAAACCTATGATTTTACATTTCACTTCCAAAGTTCTAAAATGTATATAATAAAACAAGATAATATATTTTATGTGAATTACATGTCAACCAAAAAAAAAAAACTGTTGTTAAAAATACTCCACACAAATCAGAATACCTACAAAGATGTTTTCTATGTTGGCTAAAAATTTGTCAACTACAGTTTTTGAAACAAAGATGTGATTTTGTTTATTTTGAATGTATACAGAGATAACTCAATCAACAAGTGTATGTGATGACTGGAATACGTAGGAATTATGTATCACTTATAATTAATTGATATTTTCTGGAAGAAACGTTTAGCTAATGACAGAAGACAAATCTATGCATCTGCATTTTAAGAAAGACATATGTTACTTGCTCTATCCAAATGCTTTTCTCTACTTTGCTAGGAAAAATGTGTTCTCGAGATAAGAACCAATAGCAGTGAAAAGAAACAAAATACACAATCATCTTGATTTATTTGTGAAAATAATAAATAAAATAAAACAATTCCACTTAAGGGACTCCAATGTCATTGTCTATGAACATGTTCCTAAGTGCCAACATCCATTGACTTTTTGGAATTTTCATTTTTACGAACATATGATAAATAGAACAAGGAAACAAATATAGTCTTATAGCGAACCAGCCTCAGAAAAATTTTCTTAATTGTTTTTAAATTACAAAAGTATCAATACCATTAAAAATGAACCTTTCTATAGAAATCATTTAAAAATGTTTATCACTTATTATAATACAAATACCAAACAAGAGTAATTTTATATACTTATTACAAATATCATTTTATGACTATCATAAAATACAATAAAAGATCAGTCCCAATGTATTACCTACCTATCATTATTCTTAATTTGTAATCATTGTGTATATATCTTAAACAAATTAGTCATGTCTTTAACATAGACGTAAATATTCTATACTTTTTAGAATACATTTTCCAAAGGAATGTATTCATTTTTCTAAGAAATGTTCACAGCAGTTAAAAGATGCTTTGCGAAATCAATGTGATATATTTTGTTGTTGTGGTTGTTGTTTGAAAAGCCTTTGCATTGTACTTAAGCCTTTTTCTGCCCAAGAAAAACACTCTACTACTTGAAGCACAGAGCTAATTCCTGTTTTTTAGTGGTTAATTGGAGATAAGAATCTAACAATTAATTTTCTGTCTGGACTAGTTTTGAAAACAATTCTAAGATCTCAGCCTCCAGAATATCTAGAATTATATGTGCGAGTTACCGGAACTTGGTTTGATGTATTTTGTTAAATTATAATAATGGTTTAAGATGTTTGTTTCAGTATAATGTTCATCGTTCTACACATACATTAATATATATGAAAATATTGCTGGTGATAATTCTCTCTAAAAATGTGTGGCTTTCTACACATAACCTTTATATCTATGTCTATATCTATCGATCTATCTATCTCTTTATCTATATATATTTCTGAAGACAAACTTCCTCTAAAAATTTTATGTTACTTTCAGCCACACTTTTCTTGTTGTTGGCATAGAGAAAAGTCATTGATTTTGGGGGGTTAATTTTATACCCTTCATTGTTGGAGGGAGTGTAAACTTGTTCAACCACTTTGGAAAGTAACATTGAGGTTCCTCAAAAGACTCCACATAGAGCTCCCCTATGACCCAGCAATCCCACTTTTGGGCATTTATCCAAATGTTTACAAACAAGACCACACTAAAGCTACCAGAACAACTATGTTTATTGCAGCATTATTACTATACCTAAGATATGGAACCAACCCAGATGCCCCTCAGTAGATGAATGGATCAATCAAATGTGGTATATATACACAATGGAATTCTATGCCTCCATCAGAAAGAAAGACATTGCTCCATTTGTTAGGAAATGGGAAGACTTGGAAAAAATATATATTAAGTGAAATAAGCCAATCCCAAAGAAACATAGGTCCCATGGTTTCCCTTATTTGAAATATCTAGTATATGTATGAGTCAAGCAGAAAAGGTCAGATAAGGTGATGTTAGGAAAATGAACCCTAAGATATGTATTTAAATGTTTTTTTTTCTTTCATGCATTTGTTTCTAACACATTTATAAGATTATTTCTTTGTTGCTTTGTATGTCCCTCCCCCACAGTATAACCCCTGCTTTCACTGTATTTGATGTCGGTATAATTTGTGGAGGGGAAGGGGAAAAACAAGTTGTTTTAATAAGGATACAGGTGGACCCGTTGCAACAATGAGACGTACAAGTTGACATGTCGAAAATGAACTTTACAACTTTGATGGGGGGGAAGATTGGGTGGGGGGGCTGGAGGAAGGCTGGGAAGGGATGAGAAGAGGAAACAAAGGAGGAGGCTACAATGCTTGATAAGAAATGTACTCATTATCTTGCCCAAGTAATTTTAAACCCTCTGTACAGTATTTCGTCCATAAAAATAAAAAATAAAAAAATAAAAAAGATAATAAAAATGTAATTAAAAAATTTGTTACAGTACATTTTGTTTAGTAAACTAACTCAACTACAGCCTTTTCCTGATGCAACTACAGGTACCCCACATGTCCTTGTTTCTGAGAATAAGAAAAAGTTGCCACCAGCGTTGTACACATGTATGATGTACAAACTAAGGGCCTTGCATTAATGAAGTCTTGAAATTCTAAATAATATCTAAATAAGAAGCTCCCTATCTTTATTTTCACATTTGGGGATCACTAAGTACCATAGTTATGTAGAAGGCTAGGGTAAGAATATGGAAATGAAATCTGTCTACTAATATTATAAAGATAAATTACATCATTTTGAGTTACACTTTCTAAAATAATAATAATAAAAAAAGTAAAACAGAAACAGAAACTCAATTTTCTATCCTTCTTATCATTCCAACAGAAATTAGAATCCAGTAAAGATACAGCAATCCTAGGATGGTATAGGATGTTATAGGTTAACTAGATAATGCAAAAGAAGTTAACAAAAATGCATCTCTTGATACAATGGAAACAAAATCTACACTTATAGATTGTGATATAGGTAGAAAATAGTTTCTACTATGCTAAGTCTTTGATATTTTAATTTTGTTTACACAACAACATTCCGGTCACGTAATGACATAAGGGTTTGCAGCTTATACTCCAGCAACAAATAATGCTTCTAAATATAAAAAATAATGATACTAACAGTAACCAAAGCTACTCCCATTGCTATTGCTGATAAATAAGAACGATATTGGAGAATAGTCAATCTTCAGCATTTTCATACCGTTCCTTTTCTCCAACATGACAAGTCCTAGGCAATATATGTAAAATATTAACAAAGTATTTTTAAATATTTTTTATTATGCACACTAAAGCAAATACACTTTCTCTTTGCAAGTCTGACTTTGAAAGAGTCAGACCCTTACAATTATTTTTTAGAAAAAAGTTTACTCCTTTGACTTAGGTTTTTTCCTGCCTTTGGATGTTGCTCTCTATTATTTTGGCAAATACATAGAAAAACAACATAAATCCATTAAGCTTAGGTTGGATTGTTCAAGGTCAAGCTGTCTTCAAAGTTTTTCTGTTCCCTTCTTCACTGCTAATTAAGGTTTAATTGTTGCTCTTTAAATGATAACAAAACGTGATACTTTAACATATATTCACATTGTAACTGGTGAAAACAGGAAGTCTGCGATTGCTTTTTTAATTGTTTTCATATATTTTCCTTGGATATCTTCATTATTGCCTTTATTCCCGTCTTCTAATCAGAACACAGTGTTACACAAAAAGATCTTCTTACGATATAGGGTGTTAGGCAGGAACAAAAAATAGATGTATAATTCATACCTTAAGAGACCAAGAAACTCAGAAGACATCTTGCTATTACTGGCATGGTTAAGATGACTTGAATGTGTTGGTTCCTCAGCTAAGTGAAATGCAGTAAAATGTTACAGATGTTGCAAACAATGAATATGCCTTATACTTTTCTGCTCCAATGAGATGAAATCTCTGACAAGGTTGGAGGGCATATCTATTTTATGGTAGAAGGGTTAACGTTAGAAATTCAGGGGAGATTACTAAAACAGCACTGCCTATCACGAATCAGTTCATTATACTTATGGCATATTAGTACATAAACATACAAATATGAATTGAGTGAGAAATGTCTGATTTATACAGTTGATTCAATGACAACTAAAACCAGAAAACACTTCTCTACATTTATTTAAACTAGTATATCTAGGGATGATTTTAAAAATTTTAGAATATATGTTTTAATGTTTATGTCAAATTATTTGCTTATTTCTAACTATTTATTTTTAATTGTTGTCAGTTGTGGGGCTTGAAATTTGGGCCTGGACACTGTCCCTCAGCTCTTCAGATCAACACTAGTGCTCTACCACTTGGGCCACTGCCAGTTTTCTGGTGGCTCATTGTAGATAAGAGACTCGTGGACTTTCCTGCCTAGGCTGGCTTTGAACCATGATTCTCAGCTCTCAGACTCCTTAGTAACTATGGTTACAAGCATGAAACTTAGGCACCTGTCTACATAATTATTTTTTAATCACTTATGAAATATGGAGTGGTAATCATATTCATTTATATGTTGTGTAATGATCAAGCTATATCACATCCACTACTTTCTGTATGTAACATTTCGTTTTAGTGAGACTTCTAAAAATCTTATCTTTTGGCTGTGAAAAAATATCTATTCCTAACTATAATCTCTTTGCTTGTTGTGGCATACAATTGATATATTTAGTTTTAGTCTTGGAAGTCTGCTAAACTCATATAAAACATGAATTGTAACGTTAAAGAAATTTATGGTTCAAATACTTGCTTTAGGAAAACAATTATGCCTTTTGTTTATAATTATATTTCTGTGGGAATTTGTAAAATTCATTTATTTAACTGTTAAATTTGATAAGTTATATTATATCAAGTAGATTCAAACTTGTATTTGAAAATTGCACACTTACCTCAAATACACTTCCACTTTCTTCTACCACATAATTAAAATAACAGTAAACTAAAGCTTGGTGTTAGCCGTTCATTTGTAGAATCCTAGAAACTCAGAGTCTAAGGCCTGAAGATTTTGGTTCAATGGCAGCCTAAATAGACAAAAATGTGAAAACTTATTTCCAATTGTCCAGCAAGAAGGAGAAGGTGAAGAAGTGGCTCAAGGAATAGAGTGTCATCAGCCATGAACAAAACATTCAAGGGAGCCCATTAAACATTGAGTTCAAGCCCTAAAAATGATCCATACACATGACAACAACAACAAAAAAAGTATTATGAAAATCAATAATGAAGACAAAATAGTAGAAAAGATCCTGAGAAATGTTATGTGAACATATGGAAGACAGAAGTCATTTGACAGGATTTTGATTCATGAGAGGGAAAAGTCACTGTCTCATTTGTATAATCTCATTGTAATAATTGTGTTGAAACCTGGCTTCTGGATAACTTGTGAAAGAGTAGATTGGATTACCTGAAATAGCAGAAATTGCCTGTAACTATGCACCATCTCACTCTGCAAAAACCTAAAATTGTACCTGTTAATTTAAATAAAACCTCATGATAGAGACAGTTTGGTTCACATACACAAGGATCCTTATTTTGAGGCTTCAGACCAGTGCTTTTGATTATAACCACTCCTGCTTTACCCCCATCTCCATGTGCATTTAAACCTTACTAAGCTGCACCAAGCCAAGGCTTTGAACTACAGCCCCCTGCCTTAATCTCGCCTTTTCTCCTGCTTCAACTCATTTCACATGGTATCTCTGTCTTAGATTTAGTTGTTTTCGTTCTAATCTCCACCAGAAAACTCTTATATTCATGTCAACCCACTATAAATAACCTAGTTAGAATAGGGAGTAAAGATTAAGAATTGGGTGAGGCTCCCATCTGTAGATTTGCTCCCTAATAAATCTTTGCTACACTATCTCTTTTTTTTCCATGGTTTTTCAGTCGGACAAATGATTGATTTTGTTTGATGTAATTCCATTTATCCAGACTTATTTTGGAAGTTTTGACCTGTGCCAAGGAGACCTCTTGTTTCCCCTAACTTTTCCATTAGTATTCTAAAGGTATCTGGACTTACATTGAGGTCTTTGATCCATGTGTAATCGATACTGGTGCAGGGGGATATATAAGAATCTAACTACAGTTTTCTGTGTACAGCCAATTCTACCAGCACACTTTTTTGAAGAGGCTGTTTTCCTACCATCCTGTGATTCTGGCTTCCTTATCAAAGATTATGTGCCTATAGGAGTGGCTTCATTTCGGGCCTTGAATTCTGTTGCTTTGATGGAATTCTGTGCTTTCAATGGAAAGAATGGCATTACACCATTCCTGAGGAAATGGAAAGACTGGAAATTAGCCATATCCAATTAAATATTTGCTGCATGGTTTTCCTCATTTGTAATAACTAGATATGTCCATAAATCTACAAATTAATCCAATATATAGTAAAGGACAAATAAATACAATTGGACATGATTAACTAACAACACTCTAAGCAATTACATAGCAAGGACAAGGGAAGCTATTTTTAGGAGAGGATCAAAATGTCTCAATAGCTATGTGCATATGACCACATAAAGTGTTGCCTGTTGCAATCAACTCTAAGAATCAATCTAACATGAGAAATACATATATCTGTATATAATTTTATTGATGTCATAAAATTAACTTACTTCCCTGTAATCTCAAAAGCAAAGTTTTGAGTATAGTAGACAAAATTGAGGAACGTTTTCATCTCATAAAGTCAAATACATAGGGGAAAAGGTGGGAGAGAAAAGATAAGATGAAAAGTAGAGTGCTATCTATTAAAGAATTCATAAACAATTTCCAAAAATGTACAAGAGAGCTGGGGTACAGCTCAGTTTTAGGACTAGATTAATATACACAAAGCCATGGGTTCAATCTCCAAGAAGCCTAATAATAAGTTAATAAATAGTAATAATAAAATAATTCCTTGAAATAAATGCTTTCATATTAGAGAGGCCTGAATCCTGACAGTAAACACAATACTCTCAATTCTTGTATCCAATGACATAAAACTACAAGAATGAAGAGGAAATAGTTTCCCTTTTCTATCTTTTCCTTTCCTTTTCTTTTTCTTCTTTTCTTTTTTCCTTTGGCACTACTAGTCCATGAAGTTGCTAAGGCTCTGAACATTTTAGATTATTTTTCAGCTGAGGTCTTACTTTTTGGTCAATCCTCCATCCCTGGAGCAATAATTTCTTACCTATGGCTACCACAAACGTGAGATAACAGGGAAATTACACTATATGTAGCTCTCTTTGTTTTTGTAGTCTCTCACGAAATTTTTTTATCATATCTGGCCCTGGATAGTAGCTCACAAATTTGCCCAATAAATGTCAATGTAGCTATTTCAGAGATAGACTCAACCAGCTCAAACCAGTGAACAAAACAAACTTCTAGTATTCTAAGAAACAATGCTTTAATTGCTTTTCTAAAATAAATTTATTCTGTTGTTATCATTAAGGTGATTTATACAGGGATTGCAATTACATGAGTCAGGTAATGAGTACATTTCCTTTTATGAAATGTCTTCAGTTCCCTCACTTGTTCTGAGTCCCTCCCTCCTGTCCCCACCCATATGTTAAATAGTTCACTTTCATTAATGTTCAATGAACTCCACTGCTGCATTTTTTCACCCTTTTCCCTAAAGCTCAGTGCCCACCCCACACCTTCCTTAAGACATAAAATGGATATAACATGCATAAGGTAAGGAGACAGGATCGCCACAAAATATAAACAACAATAACAAACACAAAACCAAAAAAGGAGTATTCTTTTTTCATATCTCATAATTTGTTTCAGTATGTATATCATTTTATATATATAAAATATATATAATTATATTTTATCATAAAGTCAATTCTGGGAATAAGGTGATAACTTATAATTTTGCTTTGTATTTAAAAATGCCTTTGATTTTAACTTTAAAGTTGTAAGTAACACAATTCAAGTCCTAGTGAAATTTGAAGGTTCGGATTGAAAATTAAATTTTCAAAATATCTAATAGTTCCATTTTGGCAACGAAAATGAAAAACAAGTATGTTTTATCCTGAAGTGTGTCATTATTTTATTTGAAGAAACTAAAATAAATGTAATATTAATTCAGTGGAAATAAGAAGTGGAAATAAGAAAGACATCAAATACTTATAGAATGCATCAATTCCATATATTTTGAGATTTATTGATAAAATTAATAAAACTTGTTTTAAGTCGATTACTTAAGATATGAAACAAGTGATAATTTTCTTTTCTAGGTGAAGTTGATATGGGAATCAAAACCCAAAGATTCCAGAATTCTTTGTTCTTGTTACGTGTCAATTTACACATATGCTTGGCATATCTCAATGTTATATGAAGATAACTGAGAACAGGAGTAGAATAAAAAATTCACTCAAAATTTTAGCTTTATTTTGTGATTAAATATGTCTTTTTAAAATATATTTTTATTTCTTTAAAAAAATCTGGTAAATTTATTTAAGTCACATCAACAATAATGTGAAATAAACAGCCCCTAGCTCCTTAAAAGACAGCCAATAAGAAAAAAAAGAAACAACAAAGAAAAAAATTAAACCCCATTTTGCACATGGTCTTTGTATATTGTGGTGCTTTGTAATTGTGAATTATGTGACTATCCCATCAATCTGGGCTCAAATCACTAGTGCTACTGGAAGAAAGTTTCAAAATTTAGAGCAACTAACACAGCCGTGTAGTTGTAAGTGGGTTTCACTACACTAGCAGCAGGGCATAAACTGTAGAAAGGAAATAATTCTAGTGCTTTGCAGTCAAAAATGAAATAAGAAGACCACACTTTAAAAGCTTACTAAACAATCAGCCCTTTAAATATTAATGCCATTTTTAAGGCACTCTACATAATTCAAGTCCTTCATCTCCCCTCAAACATTACTGCCATTAACAAATCATTGCCAGGGTGAATTTCCAGTTATTTTTGATATTTTAAAAGGCATAGGAGTAATATAAACAGTAATTTAAGTTGTTAAGAAAATTTAATTTAGAGCAAGCAAACAAATTAGAGTCAACTCCATAGTATAACTTTAGAAAAAAATGAATTAAGGAATATGGCATGTCCTTTGTAATTTAATATTAGACATTAGGGTAAATTGCCGGAAACAGATTCTGCAAGAAGGAAACAGAAGTCTTTGATAGGATATATTAAAGATTACCTAGGGACAAGTAATTTTACCTACATTTTCCATTATTTGGTAACATTTTTTTGTCTGCTTATCAGAGAGACTCAAAAAGATTTTTAATTATGATATGAATGAATGAAATCAGGGAGTAGATGGCTCAGGAGCTGGGAGGTTCTGTTAAATATTCTCATTATTTTGAATGATCTGGTGTTTTTGTATGTGTAGAATTATGAAAGTATTTATGTCTGGGTAGGAAAGTTTGATTAATAGATCATTGTCTGATACCAAATGTCAGGAACCAAACCTGAGTCACAGTGGCAAATGTGTGTGTGTGTGTGTGTGTGTGTGTGTGTGTGTGTGTGTGTGTGTGTGTGTGTGTGTGTGTGTGTGTGTATGCAAGTCTTTATTTAGAAGGAAGTATCTTATTTCCTTCAGGGTATATACTAAATTGTATTAGTCATACTACATTAATGACAGCAGATAAAGGTAAGTAACATTTGCCTTAAAATAGTGTTTTAGCATGAAATTGATGCTACTTCCATACCAAATGGGCAGAACAAGCTGGAAAAACACAAGAAAAAATGACAAGTCCGAATATCTCAACTCTCACTCATGATAATCAGGTAACAGAACAGTTAATTAATAATTCAGGGTAGAGTTCCCAAAAAGCTCTTCAAATACTACTGTTAAACACGGTGAATGAAACGATTGAAAACCTGTAATGGACTCAGTGTGAGTATGATAGGGAGAGAGAGGAAGCAAACCAGAGATTAATACAGGAATCTCATGAGTGTGAGGAAGCTACTCAAACATTGATACAGTACTTGTGTGAGTAGGTTGAGAACAGTCAAAGAGAAATAAAAAAATGGATGACCAGGCTGAGAACAGTCAAAGAGAAAGACAGGAATTGTGTGAGCAGGCAGAGAACAATCAAAGTGAAAGACAAGAATTGTGTGAACGTGAGGAAGCTAATCAAAGAGTAATCAGGAATTGCGAGAGCGGGATGAGACTAGAAAAGATCAATCGAGGCTTTCATGGAATTCATAAACAGACAGCTGAAAGAATTCTTGGAGACCCCAAATGCAATGGTGAATGGAGCCCAAAAGAAGGAATTGGAGTCCAAGGAAATCATAACCAATTAAATTTGAGAATAAATTCTGACCATCAAATTAAGAAGGTAAAGAAATTCATACAAGATCTAAAACAAAGCTCCAACAAAGAATTTGAAACCATCAAAGCTGACCAATTAGAAGGAAAAGAAGTAAAAAACAAAGTAGAAAGTTTTGACTGTAGGTTAGACCATGCAGAAGATCTAATCTAGGGGATTTAAGACAGCCAAGATATTGTAGAGAAAGAACACACAACTATCCAAGACAAATCCAGGAAATATGATAGATCTATTCAACATTTGGAATACACCATCAGCAGGCCTAATCTGAGGATAATGTGTTTAGAGGAGCAGCTACAGCCAGAAATTAATGGTCTAGGAAATTTTTTTAAAAGAATCCTAGCATAAAACTTCCTAAACACGCAAAAAGATAAACCTATTCGGATACAAGAACCCCAAATACACCCGACTGGAAAATTTTATCCCACCATGACATTATAATCCCCACAGGATCAATTCAGACCAAGGAAAATAAGATCCTTAGAGCTGTTAAGGAGAAAAGATCGAACATTTATAAAAGGAAATAAATTAGAATACCCTCAGATTTGTCAGCAGAGACAATTAAAACAAGAATGGAATGGTGTATATCATTCCCTAGAGACAAACAGCTATCATCCAAGAATACTGTACCCAGCTATACTCTCCTTCATAACCAGTTGTCAAATAAAAACCTTCCATAGCAAAGAAAATCTTAAACAATATGTCTCCACCAAACCATCCCTACAAAAGATTTCCTCATATAGAAAATCAAAAAGACCACAATAAAGGCCAAGAAACCGCACCTAAACTGAGAATCCAAGAACCATAGGAAGAACCCAGTTGCCGCAACCCCCAAGAAGGTGGATAACATGTCAAGAACTCCCAAATACCTCTCATTCCTAACTTCCAATATTAACGGACTTAACTCTCCAATTCAGCGACAAAGACTGTCTAGTTGGATTAAAAAGCAAGATCCTTCTATCTGCTGCCTTCAGGAGTCCCACCTTGCCCTTAAAATAAAAACATTTTACATGAAAGGAAAAGAAAAACAAAACAAAAAAAAAACTATTTGAATACTTATCTAGGGGTTCATTAAGGTGGACCCATAGCAACAACGAGATGTACAAGTCGTTATGTCCAAAAATGAACATTACAAACTTGGTGGGGGTGGGGAGGAGTATCAGGTGGAGGGAGAGGAGGAGTGTGGGAAGGAATAGAAAGGGGAAACACAGAAGAGCAACAATGCTTGATAGGAAATGTACTCATTATCTTGCCCATGTAATTGTAACTCCTCTGTAAGGTATTCTCATAATAAAATTTTTTAAAAAAGAAAACAACAACAACAACAAAAACACATTTTGAAAGTGAAAGACTAGAACAAAATCTACCCAGCAAATGGCCCACATAAACAGGTGGAAGTTGCAAGCCTAATATCAGATAAAATAGACTTCAAATTAAAACTAGTGAGATAATATACAGAAAAACACTACATACTAATTAAGGCATCTCTCCTCCAGGAGGATATTACAATTCTAAATATCTATTCGCCAAACAATGGAGCACCCAAATTTTATCCAAGAAACATTACTTTCCCTCAAGTCTGACATAGATCCAAAGCCATTAATTGTCTGGGACACCACTACCGCACTAGATAGATCAACTCAGCAAAAACTGAATACATAAAAATAAAAAAAACAACAAAAAAAGCTCAAAGGTCATTTAAACTATCAGTTAATGTAGGTGCTCTCAACTTTCTTCATCAAATCAGTCACCTGTAATACAGAAAGCTAAATTATATTTAACTTTTGGAAACTAACTTCATCAACTATGAAAAAGTTTCATTTGAAAAACATTTGAATGCTGATCTGTTAGGATGTTAATGAGATGTACATGTTGTTATGTCGAAAAACGAACTTTGCAACTTTGTTAGGGGGAGGGAGGGGTTATGAAGGGATGGGAAGGGGAAACAAAGGAGGAGGCAACAATACTTGATAGGAAATGTACTCATTATCTTGTCCATGTAATTGTAACCCCTCTGTACGGTATTTTTACAATAAAAAATATATAAAAGAAGAAGAAAACCTCAACAGATATAAACAACTGCATAGATCAACTAGATTTAACAGACAATCTACTGAATATTTCAACCAGCAGCGTCAGAATACACATATTTCTCAGCAGCACACGAAACATTTTCCAAAGTAGACCACATTTAAGTCACAAGGCAAACGTGCAAATTCAGAAACATTGAAGTTATACCATGCATTCTCTCAGAACACAAGGGAATAAAATTTGAACTAAACAGAAAAAGCCACCAAAGAAAGTACTGTAACACATGGAGCCTGAACAACACATTGTTGAATCACCAGTGGGTTGTGGAAGAGATTAGTAAGGAAATTCAAATGTTCATGATATTCAACAAAAATGAACGTACAAATTACCAGCTTCTCTGGGACCCAGCAAAGGCAGTCAATAAATAAGAGAGATCTGAAACCAACAATTCAAGGAGACATCTGAATATCCTTGAAATAGATTAGCAAGATAAACCCCAATCCAGTAGATGGAAAAATACCATTAAAATTAAATCAGAATTAAATGAATTAAAATCCAAAAAAACCCTAGAATCAACAAAGCGTTGTTTTTTCGAAAAAAATACCAAAATTGACAGTTCCTGAGCAAATCTTACCAGAAAAAACAAGAGAACACAACCAAATAAACAAATTCAGAGATCAGAATAGAAACAGTACCACAGAAACAAAAAAGAATCAGAGCATTACAAGGGAATGCTTCTCAAACCTCTTGCTAATAAGTTTGAGAATCTTGCAAAAATGGAACTTCTCCTAGCAAATATCGACACGCCAAAACTAGACTAAGATGAGTTAAACCATTTTAACAGGCTCATATCAAACATTGAAATAGAAACAGCAACAAAAGAACTCCCATCTAAGAAAAGCCCAAGACAAGATGAATTTACAACGGAATAATAAAAGACCTTCAAAGCAAAGCACAAACCAATACTCCTCCGAATCTTCAAAGAAATTTTAAAAGAAAGTTCAAGACCGAACTCATTTTATGAAGCCATCATAAACGTAATCCCATAACCAGGCAGGGACTCATGATACAAAGAGACTCATTTCTTTGATGAACATTGACGCAAAACTTTTCAACAAAATTTTGGCCAATCAACTTCAACAATTACTCCGAAAAATTATAGACCATAATCAAATAGGATTCATTTCAGGGATGCAGAGCTGGTTCAATATACACAAATCAATTAATATCATTCATCATATCAAAAAGAGCAAGGATAAGAACCACATGGTTATCTCAATAGATGCAGAAAAAATATTTGACAAGATCCAACATACCTTCATGATGAAAGCTCTGGAAAAACTAGGAATCCAGGGAACATTCTTCAATGCAATAAAGGCTGTATATGACAAACCTACAGCCAGCATTATATTAAATGGTGAAAAACTAAAGCCATTTTCTCTTAACTAAGAAATAAGACAAGGATGTCCACTCTCTGCACTTCTCTTCAATTCAGTATTAAAATGCCTAGATACAACAAAAAGACAAGATGCAAACCTAAAAGGTATAGGAATAGGGAAAGATGATGTAAAACTCTCCTTCTTGCAGATGATATGATCTTGTATTTAAAGAATCCCATGGATTCCACTCTCAAATTATTCATGCTGATTCAAAACTTTGGCAAAGTAACAGGGTATAAAATTAACCCTGAGAAATCAATGGCTTTTCTGCACGCCAACAATCATAAAAGTGTGGCTGAAATGAGGAAAGGAACTCCATCCATAATAGCCCCACAAAAAATAAAATACCTCGGAATTAACCAAAGAAATGAAAGATCCATATCATGAAAACTATAAAAACCTGAAAAAGGAAATCAAAACAGAACTTAGAAAGTGGCAAAAACTCCCATGCTACTGGATCAGAAAGATCAAGATCGTGAAAATGGCAATACTTCTCAAGGCTATCTACAAATTCAATGTGATATCTATCAAAATTCCAACCTCATTCTTCAAGGAAATAGAAGAGGCAATCCAAAAATTCATATGGAACAATAAAAGACCATGAATATCACAAATGATCCTTAACAGAAAGAGCAGTGCTGGAGGAATATCAACACCAAATTTCAAACTCTACTACAAAGCTATATTAATTAAAACAGCTTGGTACTGGCACAAGAACAGGCCTCAGGACCAATGGAATGAAAGTGAAAACACAGAAATGAACCCACAGACCTATAGCCATATAATATTTGATAAGGGAGCTAAAAAAATAGAATGGAAGACAGCCTCTTCAATAAATGGTGCTGGCAAAATTGGTGAATAACTTGTAGAAAACTAAAGCTCAATACTTATATATCACCCTGCACCAGAATCAACTCCAAATGGACCAAAGACCTAGTAATCAAAACGGACACCCTAAAAACTTTACAGGACAGAATTGAACATACCATAGGTCTCCTTGGCAGAGGTTGAAATTTTCTCAAGAGAGACCCAGAAACAAAACAAATAAAGAAAGGTAGCACAAATGGGATTGCATGAAATTGCAGACCTGCATGGCAAAGGACATAGCTAGCAAGGTCAATAGAAAGTCCACGGATTGGGAGAAGATCTTCACTATCCATAAAACAGACAAGGATCTCATATCTAAAATATACCTGGAACTCAAAAAATTAAATCCCCCAACAACAAATCCTCAAAGATACAATTGCCCAATAAATAAGTGGACTAAAGACTTAAAGAGAAACTTCTCTGAAGAGGAAAGAATGGCCAATAGACACATGAAGAAATGCTCAACCTCCCTAGATATAAAACAAATGCATATCAAAACAACATTGAGATACCACCTCCCCCTAGTTAGAATGGGTATAATCAAGAACTCTAATATCAACAGATGCTGGAGGCAATGAGGCCACAAGGGATCCGTGTTGCATTGTTGGTTGGAGTGTAATCATATTCAACCACTTTGGTAAGTAGTATGAGGTTCCTCAAAAGACTCTATGTACAGTTCCCCTATGACCCAGCAATCCCACTTTTGGACATTTACCCAAATGATCAAAAATAAGACCATACTAAAGCTACCAGCACAACTATGTTTATTGCAGCATTATTTACCATAGCTAAGATATGGAACCAACCCAGATGCCCCTCAGTCTATGAATGGATCAAGAAAATGTGGTATATATACACAATGGAATTCTATGCCTCCATCAGAAAGAATGACATTGCAGCATTTGTTAGGAAATGGAGAGACTTTGAAAAATTATATTAAGTGAAGTAAGCCAGGCCCAAAGTAACAGAGGTCCATGATTTCCCTTATATGCAATTGCTAGTATATGTCCGATGCAAAAAAGGAGGAGGCATAATACTTGATAAGAAATGTACTCATTACCTTGCTCATGTAATTGAAACCCCTCTGTACACATTTTCACAATTAAATATCATTAAATAATAAAAATCCATATCAGATTTTTTGTCGGTTGTGGGGTTCAAACTCTGGGCCTGTGCACTGTCCCTCAGCTATTTAGCTCAAGGCTACCACTCTACCACTTGAGCCACAGTGTGGTTTCTAGTTTTCAGTTGGTTTATTGTAGATAGGAGTCTCACAGACTTTTCTGCCCAGTCTGGCTTTGAACCACTATCCCCAGATCTCAGTCTCCTGAATAGCTAGGATTATAGGCATGAGCCACTAAAGCACAGATCCAAGTCCATTAAATAAACATATTTATTGAAATTTCTGGCTTTTTCCAATAAGCAATCTTGCTTTTTCAGCACTAGTTTATGACTATGAGTTATTTTTAGATGTAACTGTGAGTTTTTTAAATAGAATCAAATATAATTTTCCTGTTTTTAATATGTCACAAAAATCCACTGTAATTGATTTCCCCAAAGTCCATTATTACAGAGTATATTAATCACTATTATTATTACACTCTATATTACATATAGCGTGAAGTGAATATAGTTTGGACTATTTCATATAAATTCGCATATGCTATTTTAGCACTATAAATTCATATCTGTGATTTTAAATCAAGGAAAGAAGATTTTAGAATTAACATGAAATATGAAAGAGTAGTGTGTTCCAATTAAACCAAAAATTCTGAGTTCATACAAAAAAAATTATTTTCTTTCCAATAAAGTCTTTGAAGTAATACTATTGGAAATAGTGAGGCAAAAGGAGGAGGAATTCAAATCATGTCAAACAATGTCCCTGTTATTATGTTATTCCCTCCACTAAGAAGACCTGCCCATTCTTAGTAGTAACAAAATTTCGAGTGTCTATCTTAGAATTCTATTTGGAAATTTATAAATCACTGAGTCTTTTTGTAGTTTGTGTTATATGAAATAAAATATAGACACAAAAATTGAAATAAAATGCACACATATGTTGAAGTCACCACAGCTGGAAAAACAACCAACAAAGTAAAAAAAAGGGAAAAAATGAAAAGAATTACAAAAAAGGACCATAAGTTCCAAAGAGATTTTTTTAAAAGCACACACACACACATTACAGGTAAAATAAAAATTATGAGAAAAAAAAAGGTTAATAGAAAACAATTGTTTAAATATAAAAATTTTAAAAAGGTTCAAAACACAATTCTTTGATTTTTGGCTTTTTTTGATGGGGTGATGGAAAGATTATGTATCTCCCATGTATCCATAACCAGTCTCGTGGTGGAGTCTCTGGTCTGCTTTTGGTGTTTGGTTTTTCTGTGGCTTGATTGGTTTCTTAAGTCAATTTCTTTGAGCGGCAGAAAAATGTTCTGCATTACCCCCAATTTTGGGATCCTCCTCCCAGGCTAGTTCAGTGGGAGTGATATCTACTTTGAGTCACAAAAGAGGGAGATGGCTCTTTCCTCTAGTTTGGAGATGCTGTGATGAGGCTAGGTTCTGGGTAGGGTTGAGGCCTTTCAGCATACAGTGGCTTATCTCTGAGGGGCTAGCTCCTGAGACTCTCACAGAGCGCAGGCTGGAGCCATTCTTAGGATTTATGTTTACTGAGTTTCAACAGTTTGTCCAGGCTGCTGTAGGGAGGGTTAGCCTCTGGCTCTTCCAAGTGTAGAAAGTCACTCCTCCATGGTCGGAGCTATTTCTGCCTGGGCAGGGTGACTTTCCCCTGGGTGGAGCTGAGCCTGCCGGGTCAGGTCAGTTTCTTATGACCTGCTAAATGACTCTTGAGGCCTTAGTTGGAGCTAGTTGCTCAACCAGGCCTTTGTCAGTATCAAAGATGGAGATCTCCGTTGTTGAGGGTGAAGGGTGGCCTTTCCTCCTCTGCTCCCTGAGAAGGAGGGAGGATGTCAGGGTTCTATCATGCCAGAGTCTTGGTCCCTGGGCCATCTCTGGTCTGTGATATGCAGGATGAAGATATCTGCTGCTTGTCTGTTCTTGCTGGTGTAGAGTAGAATCGTTCGCCTTCCACATCTGCTGCCTTTGGACTAGACTCTCTCCATAGGTTTGGAGGCCCCTTTGCTGCCACTGCTGCCACTGCTGCCACTGCTGCTGCTGCAGCTGTGGCTACTGGCAGGTGCTCATATCTGTCTCCTTGCCTGGATTTTCCCTCTCTTGCCAACTTTTCTTTACTGTGATGGCACACTTGGTGTGATTTTTTAGCTTAGGACTGTTCACTGGAACACTAAAACTGCTTTCTATGGGAGAACTTGTTTAGCCTTCAGCTTCTCCTCCACCCTCTTCCTCTGAAACTTCACTCACTATTTTTAATGTGAAGTGTGGCTCCTATTTTTATAAGGTGAATCAAGCAGAGGAATCCGTTTAAGATGTGAAAGAGCCTGTGAAAGTGTCTTTGACATTGAAAATTGTCCTGGGTATGAATTTTTGGACAAATATCCCCATTCAAAGATGAATGATTCTTTTTTTTATTGAGCTGGTAATGGGGTTTGAACTCCTGGCCTTGAGCTCTGGGCTTTAATTCTCAATGTTTGGACTATATCACCTGTACACCTTCACTTCTTCCTTTTACCAAAAGTGGAAGAAAGACTCCCTTAGATTTATTTATTTGGAATCACTTTGAATATCAATTGTCAATTTTGAAGCTACCCAGTAGCTAGGTATAAGCCACTGGTTCTATTGTAGAACTAACTTCTCAAGAGTAAATAATCATAAAAAAGAGAAAAAATTCAATTATTTATGTGTTGTCTGATAAGCCAAATCACTTGCTACTAGAAGAGAAAATAGAGCAAGTAAAGATGAATATGGAGGAGTGAGACACAAAGAAAGAAGGTAGGGGAGGGTAAGTGAGGAAAGGGAAAAGGAGGAGATGAGAGGAGTGGGGAGATGAGTAGAATTGTCTATTCCTCACTAAGGTACTGTTGGACAATCAGTGCCTTTGCATGTGTGTACCCAAAGATTTATATTTATGATAGTAGTAAGTTGAAATATAAAATACCAATTTATAGGTAATATCCTGTTAATGTGCTTCCTCCTGCACCAAGGGCGCCACAGTTAGATTGTTACAGATAAAGCAAGAATAAGCAGTTTTAGTGATTCTGAGAAACAATAATTGACATGCCAGGAATGCTCCTTTGTATGGTGAAGTCAAGCATCACTCTTGTGCCCTGCTCCAGTCTTCCTCTCAACATGAATAGCAGAAACAGAAGAGGAAGGAGATATCTTAGTAATGATCACCTCTCTCTTTTCTCTTCCTTTGGCCTCTCAAACAATAAAGCCCAAGGAGACTTAACCTGAAGTAGTGGGGAAAGTGGGGGGAGGGAAGTTCAGTCTAGCTTAATGTGAAAGTTGTAAAATAATTGGGACAGCGTTTCAAATACTGAAATAAAATGATTGTAATTATTAATAAAAACTAACTAAATTCATTTGAAAATGTAAAAGACTACAGGACTCACTACATAGTGTAATCTGTATAATTAAACTTACTCAAGCGTCTATCATCAGAAATTGAAGACCGTTCCTAAACTTTCAATACTAGGTTAATTACCCTCGATATTCACTTAAACTGTGTGAATATGATGCAGAAAACATGACTTTAAGTTTAGATTGCTGAAGTGATAAGCAATGGAAATTCATGATGGATAGCACAATGCTAAGAACATGGAAATTATTTTCCTTCTATCTTCAGTGTGTAGAAAAGAAAAAAAGCTCCAATTCTGAATTTAGGACTGAAGGTGAATAGTAAAGGAGACCTATTTCAGCCATTCAGAGATTAGTAATGTGGAGAAAATTCCTCATTCATGTAGGCCAAACATGGAAGAGAGGATGTGGCAAGCCCAAAGCCAAATCCCAAAGTCAGAGATATTTAACAAAATACCATGAAGTTCAAACAAGACTTAAAAGGGAGACTTGGGCTTAAGGGGAGTAGGGCATATGAATGGAGGGGACATGTTGGACTAATACAATCATACACATGTGAGAATATAAGTAGGAAACTTGAAGGAATAGATGGGGTTGGCGTAAGGGAAGGAAGAAAAATAGAAAGTTTGATAATGATCCAGATGTATTGTACATTGAAATGCACATATACTCTATTCAACACTGACATGATTAAGCGAAACTCCTTTGCACAACTAGCTAAAAATTAATTTTTAAAGTTTTAATATTAAGAAACTAGAAGCATAAACCTTTAGAAATAAATAAGAGGATAGCATTGACATATTACTGAGGCTTGTGCTCCTTTCAATATGCAAAATTTAATGTGTCAAGCCTGCTGCAAATGTAAATCTTATTTTGCCAATCCTTTTTGCAAATTTCTTAAAATATAGAGAACCAAATGCCACTATTCCTTCACTTTCAATAAAAAAAAAATCTTATACACCTTTAGGTCTCTCAGGTGTTTATAAATATATTAATGTAATGCATTGGAACTAATTTTATTCTACATTTAATTTTAAATTTTAAATCACTTATTTCTTTTAAAATCCTCTCACTCAGGCAGAGGTCTGGATAGATAACTGATGTGGGCAGAATCAGAATTATTCACAAGTCTGTAAAAGAATGTTTACCTAATTATCTCTCTGCAGGATCATAGAATACAGACTGACCTTATTAGGAAATTGGAGGAAAATGGAAAAGGTGTAGGACAGACTCAATCATCAATGGGAGAGGATTGTTTATTAAGGAACAGCGAGAGGCACAGCCATTCCAAAGGGTTTGAAGGTTGTGTGAGGGAGCTGGGACAGGATTTGTGTTTTTATAGGAGGTCTGAGCAAGGAGAGGTTATTGAAAAACCCCTAGGTCAAAGAAGGTGGGGGCCTTTCAGTTGGACCCACAATGGAATATTTACAGCTAGGCCTATGTGGGTTGCCCTGCCTTCACTTCAAAGGAATTCACACATACCTGGAATTTTGCCTGGAATCTGTATGGGCTTAGGACAAAAGGATAGGGGTCAATCCCTCATATTCTATCTTTAGATATATAAAATTATAGGGCCAAGAGGGGAGAGGCTATTCTTCATATAGGATCTTTGGAAACATAAAAAGTATTGGGCTGAGAGTGGAGTATCATTAAGTTATGAGAACAAAGCAGATTCCAATGGTTTTGAACCCTGGAGTATAAAATGTGGAGGTCATTGTGGTCATTTCTGGCAAAGTCCTGCTGGCATGGGAATGTTGAAGAGTCATTGGGGCCGGGGCCTTCAAGTCCAGGTCTGTGCTGGGTCCAAGCCAAAGCCTTTGGTTGCCTGCAGTAACAGGATGGCCTTGACTTGGTCCCAGGTCTAAGTGAGGGCTATTATCCTGTTAGAGAGAAAGTTGAAAATGCTGAGATCAGGCAATAGGCTGACATGGTGGCAGGACTAGATATGAGTGACACAGGAAAACCCACCAAGGACACAAGCCAGAAAAAATTCCATTTGGATCATGAGTCGAAAACCAATCAGAAGCCAGAGCTGAATTGGATTAGATAAGGGCCTGGTGAGAGAGCTTGATCATTTCCTATAAATAGCAGGTAACAAAGGCAAGAATGTAAATTCCTGTCCAGTTAGAAGTTAGACAGATATGGATATTAGATGGACAAGCTTCTCAACTTGTTTCTATTGACCTCCTGGCTCTGGTTAATTTTGAAAGGGCAGGCACAAAGTGGCTGATGTGACATCATCTCCTCTTACTTTTTCCACATTGTCCGGTGGTCTAGGTGCTTGTGCCTGGGATCTGTGCTTTGAAATCAAAGCCTGAGCATTTTCCCTGAGCACTTTTGCTCGAGGCTAGTGTCCTACAACTTTGAGTCGGAGGGCCCTATTTAGCATTTTGATGGTTATTTTTTGAGCCAGCTTCCAGACTGCTCTTTGCTGGTTAGCTGGGAGATAGAGTATCAGAGGGATTTTTCTGCAGGATATTTTCAATTAAAACAACAAAGAGATCAATGGGAACAAGTATAGCTTACATGCATCCTGTCAAGAATTGATCAACAAATATTTGCCAGAACACTGTAATGACACAACTAAATAGATGGGATGAGAGTTTTAGCATAGCTTGGATGCCTGTGAAACCTGAAAATCAAAGTTTACAAGAGGCTTTACACATGTTTCAATAACAAAACAACATAGCTGGCTTTTTCAGGTCAGGCTGTGTAAGGTTTTCAGAGAGTGTTCCACAAGAGTCTTAAATTTGTAAATGTAAAGCAGTCTTATACCAAAAATCAGCTGTGTGTGGTGGACTCAGATAGCAGTCCAGTTTCCATGGTGGAGGCAGGATGGTCTAGGCAGGATCTGAGCTAGACTGAATCCCTCATATGAATTCTCAAATCTCCTGGGTAGTTGCTTACATATTTATATATAGACCAGTTAAAGACACTTGACGTTAGATGGACATAGAGAATGACATGCTAGTTTTAATGTAAATCAAAGCCAACAATTATATACCAACTTTATTCATAAGGTATCTTTTAAGGCAAACTCATGCCATCGGCTGCATACTTGAAATTTCTGAGGACAGAAAGATGTGGAAAAAACATTTTAACACAATTCTTACCTGTAGCAAATAGTTTAAAATGCCTACTCTCTTTCTTTCAATGTAGTAACATACATTTCATATTCTTTCTGTCTCTTCAAACAAGCCTGAAATCACTATTTCACAGTAACACAAAGAGCAAAACAAAAATAATCTGATACAACAAACACAATCCTAAATTACCTGAAAAAATCAACAATATACAAAATAAATCTGAGGAAGAGGAAAAACAATGGCATAATAACAAAAAAAACTACCCTAGTTTTCTCTAGTGAAACAGAGATTTGGGGTCCTACCAGGTACTCCACTTATAGAGGATCACATCAAGTCAGCTATAATTATATATAGATACACAATTCAAAAGAAGATTTTATATTGTCTTCAAAAAAACCAGAAATCTATAAAAAGGTGACCAGGCAGGCAGGTGTGACAGTGTTGGCCAATATATTGAAAAGCACAGCTGCAGTGTGGAAATAAGAATGCCACATGGGAAAAAAGTAGGAACAGTGACAGCCCATCCAAACACAGACACAATTCACCATAGCACTGACAGTCAGAACTATCACTGGAACCACAAGTATTAACATCACACTGATTTCTATTCCTACACTTAATGGTCTAGACAAAAACCTAATTCCAGAAAAACAAATCACAACAGAATATCAAATCAACACCTTGCAAATCAACCAAGAACATAGAGAATCATCTGATAATATCGTAGATCCCTTAAAATAAATCCTCCAAATGCATGAGAACGATTCAGAAAAATACAAGAAAAGTGATGTCAAGGTAGCATAATTTACAGTAAATAACCAGGCACTAGAATACCCAGTCAAGAACATAGAAGATAGTTTTCAAAATACATTACAAATACTGCTAAACAATGTGATTAATGAAAAGCTACAAAAACCTCTACAAGGAAATTTGTGAACAAGATGAGACCAACCAAAGATTAGTAAAATAATTCATGGAGACTAAAAACAAAATTTTGAATAAATTCTGGAAGTCAAGAGAGTCCAGGGAAAAAATGGATGCCTACTTAAAAGATATAAAAGAATGGCTAGGAAGGTGGCTCAGTGGTAGAGCGCTTGCCTAGCAAACATGAGGCCCTGGGTTCAATTCCTCAACACCACAGAAGCAAAAAAGAAAAAACCCGGAAGTGGCGCTGAGGTTCAAGTGGTAGAGTGCTAGCCTTGAGCTGAAGAGCTGAGGGACAGTGCCTAGGCCCAGAGTTCAGGCCCCATAACCGGACCCCCCCCCAAAAAAAAAAGATATAAGAGAAGACACATATGAAAATACAACCCTCCCAACCCCTCCACTCAAAGAAAAGATGTAAAGAAAGTCCATACAAGACCTAAAACAAAGCTTTAATAAAGAGATAGAAGCTCTGAAAAATGACCAATTAGAAGACAGGGAAATCAAAAACAAAGTAGAAAGTATCCACAGCAAATAGATGACATAGAAGATAATGTCAAGGGTCCAAGACAGAATAGGTCTAATAGGAAAGAGGAAATAATCACTTAGAACAAATCCAAGAAATAAGAAGTGATCTTGCCAGAACTTCATGACTCAGAAGATCAAATTTGGGGGAGATAGGTTCAAGAAGGAGAAGAGCAGGAAACTAAATGCATGGAAAACATATTACAGAATTCTAGCAGAGATCAGGCCAAACATCCAAAGAAGCTCATTCAGAGAAGAGAAGCTTTTAGAACACCAAACAGAGAATTCCAGAACAGAACAGCCCACCACCACATTATAATCCATTAGAAGATCATTAAAGATCAAGGAAAGCATTTTTATACCTGCCATAGTGAAAAGATTGATTATTTATAAAGGATATACAGTCAGAATAAATATAGATTTCTTAGCTGATATGGTAAAAACAGAGCTTGGCATGATACATGTCAAACATAAAGGCAAGCAACTACCAAACCTGAACATGGTACCAAGCAAAAATCTCCTTTACGTTTAAAGGATATATAAAAATATTTTCATGAAAAGAAAATTTGAAAAAAATGTATCTCCACCAACTCAGCAGTATAGGAGTTAATTAAATATATATTACATAGAGAAGATCAAGAACATTAACTGGTTATATACAATGCTCCCTACCAAAGAATAAGGTAAATATATTAAGAATAAGTAGATGAGTCATAGCTCTTAAGAGCAGGTGTATAACATAGCAGGACTTATCGGATATTTCACAGTCTTACCTCTCAATATCACTGGACTTCAATTTCCAAATAGAAGACATAGATAAGATAACAGTATTATAAAACAAGACACATCCATCTACTTCCTACAAGAGACACATTTTATTAACAAAAACAAACCCATACTCAAACTGAAAGATTGGAAGTAAAATTTTCAAGAAAATGGACACCATAAACAGACCACAGTCGAATTGCTAGAATAAGATAAAATAAAATTCAAATTGAAATTAGTAGGAATAGACATTACATATTAATAAATGCAACTCCATTATCCCTGAATCCTGGAGCACCCCACTTCATCAACCAAATACTACTTAACCTGAAAACAAATCTCAACACATCATTGTCATCCATGGATGACCTATCCAGGAAACACTCAACCAACAAACTTAAGACCTAAAGAATTACATTGACAACCTAGCCCTAACAGACATCTACAGAATATATATCAGAATATCCATTTTTGACAGCAGCTCATGGAAGATTCTCCAAAATAGAACATATCCTATTTCACACATAAATTCTGTCCAAATTGAAAGAAAAATTATTTGAATTATCATATCTTGTCAGACCACAACAGAATAAACTTAGAATTACATAGCTTAAGCAAAAAAATTCTCAAACCCATGAAGATAACCACACGTTGTTGTTGCTGAATGACCAGTCGGACACTGAAGAGATTAGAATAGAAATCTGGAATTTTGGGGAATTTAACAAAAAGGAAGTCACAAAATACCAGCTCCTCTGGGATACAGTAAATGCAGTACTTAGAGGAAAATTTATAGCTCTGAGTGCCTACATCAAGCAATTGGGGATATCTCAAATGAATATTTTATTATGTACCACAGCTCCTTGAAAACAGGAACAATACAAAACCCATAGCAGTAGACAGAAACAAATAAAAAATTAAGTCAAAAATAACTAAATAGAGACAAAATAAAACTTAAAAAGAATCAACAAAACAGAATTGTATCTTTCAATAACTTAACAGACTTGAGAGTACCTTACCAAATATAAGAAGAGAAATTATATAGATAGATAAATAGAAAGCCAGCAGATAAAGATCTTTACTTGCTCTGCAACAGGTAATGGTTCTCAAATACATTTAAAGCCCCAAAAGTTAACCCCCCCCCAAAAAAAAAACAAATCCTCACAGAAACAACAACCCTCTTAATAAGTGGGATAAAGATTTAAAGAGGAATCTAATTGAAGAAGAAATATGAATTGCCAATAGACACATGAATAAATATGCAACATTTCTAGCCATAAAAATGCAAATCAAGGCAACGTTGAGATTCCACCCCACCCCAGTTAGAATGACCTTTATGAAGAAAACTAATAATAACAGATGCTGGGCTTGTGGGGATGTGGCCAAAATGGAACATTACTACACTTTTTCAAATAATCTGTGAAGAAGTAGAGAGATTCCTCAATAGTGCTCACCTATGACGCAGCAATGATGTATCAAAAAATTTTGTATATATTCACGACAAAACTCTATGCTTCCATCAGAATGAATGACATTGCCCCATTTGTTAGGAAATGGAAATACTTAAAAACATGATAAGTTTAACAAGTCAGCCCCAAAGAATCATAAGAGTACATGTTTTTATTCATTTGGAAAAACTAGAATATGTTTAGGATATTCTTAGGAAAGATCGCAATAGCTCTAATAGCTATATGCATATCAACATATAAAATGATGCTTATAGAAATTAGTTCCAAAAATGGCTACAAGATGATTGTATAGTGAACTGTTTTTAGTTATGTATATTTAGTTTTACCCTTTGGTATTCACTGTTTTTGATTTCTGTATCCTTTCTCTTATACATAAGTTAATATGATTTGGAGAAGGGAAGGGAAATCACAGAAATGGCTTGAAAAAGTTTAACCAAAGCAACAGTGCTATACACTACACACTATGTTAGAAATGAACTTTACAAATTGGGGGAGTGGGTTGTCGGGGTTGGAGGAAGCAGGAGAAAATGAGGAAAGGTAACACTGTTAAAAATGTACTCATTACTTATGTAACTGTAACCCACCCCTCTGTATATCACCTTCATAATATAAAATTCAAAATAGAATAAGAGAACTCACCCAAATAGAGAAAATTAGAGACAAAAATGAGATATCACAACAGAAATAAGCAAAATTGAGAACGTTATAAGAGCGTACTTTGAAAACCTTATGCCAATCACCTGGAGAATCCTAGAGAAATTAATCCTTTCCTGTTCTCTATCTGAACTAAGAAGTGACACACAAGAAGTAATGAAAATGAAATGTCAATAAAGTACTTCCCATATAGGAAAAATCTAGGACTCAATGAATGTACCATGAAATTAAGGCCTGCAAAGAATTTACAATACACAGATCTAAGTCTTCAATGGAATAGAAAGGTAAATGGAATTATTAAACATTCTATGAAGCTGGAATTAGACTCATTCCCAAATCAGAGAGGAACTCACCAAAGAAAGAGAACTATAATCCCAGTTAGAATGGCCATTATCAAGAAAACTAACAATAGCATAAGCTGGTGTGGATGTAGCCAAATGGGAACTCTATTACGTTGATGGTGGGAAATTAAACTTGTTAAACCACTCTGGAATGCAGTATGGAGTTTCTTCAAAAGACTAAATATAGGTCTCACATTTGACCCAGTAATTCCCTTCATGGGCAGTAATCCAATAAATAACAAACAAGCTCCCATTAAAGCTACCAGAATAACCATGTTCAGGGCTCAGGCCCAAAGTTAAGGACTGGAAAAAAATTACCACTACTATTATTTGTTTTTGCAAAGACAAAACTTTTGACATAAGGTACCAATTCATTGTATTACAGTAGCTAGGATAGGACTTAAATGTAGTGGGTGATAAAATGGCCTCTTTGTTGAATATTAGGAAAAGATGTAGGCAGTCCAAGAAAAGGGAGATTTTTTTGTTGTTATTGTTTGTCGAGGAGCTTGAAGTCTGGGCTTGGGCACTGTCCCTGAGCTCTTCAACCCAAGGTGAGTGCTCTACTTTTTGAGCCACAGTGCCACTTCTGGTTTTCTTGTAGTAAAATGGAGATAAGAGTCTCACGGACTTTCCTGCCAATGCTGGCTTCGAACCACAATCCTCAGATCTCAGCTTCCTCAGTAGCTATGATTACAGCTGGGATCCACTGGTACCAGGCTAAAAATGGGGGATTTTTAGAAAATAAAATCCACCTGTTCACCTGTGTCTAAACCTCAGATATCACTATTAGAACACTTCACTCTCAACTTATTTCATCAGACATTTGTAAATTTCCTCTTTACCTTCATGTGAGAATACTGCAGTAAATATCAATTCAGCTATGAGACTGGATCAATTGTATGGTATTGGCTAGCACATAAATCAAGAACTGTTACATCAAAACAAATGAAACCCTCATTTGGAAAGTTATTTTTCTCTTTTTATTGCAAATATGTACTTGATTATTCCTAATTTGATATTGGACCTCCTAACAGAGTGATGACATTTTCTTTCTCTTCAGCAATTGGCCATTACTCACAAATGGTCAAATATTTAAGAATTCAAAGATTTCCATTGATAATTCATTAAGCTGACCTCTAAGAAAATGTGCATTTCTGGAATTTGGTCTGTTGTCTTGTTCTTACATACACACGCTTTTTATGATTTACTTGTTCTACAAGGAATTCTATTTTTAATCATTGAGTGTCCAATTTTAGTCTCTCTGATTAGTCTTTCAGACCCTCTCTCTGGAGTCTCATTTCAGTCTGCCTCATAAAAATATTTAGTTATCTGCTACATGACTCTGAGCTTCTGATTTTTGCTTGACTTCATGTACGCTGTGATGGCAGCACTGCCTGGCTGTGCTTACTGGAATTTTGTTGTTGTTGTTGTTCTGTTTTGTTTTGTGGGTTTGTTGTTGGTTTTTTTGGTTTTTGTTTTTAAGAGGTCTAGGATTACTATTCAATGTAGTAGCTTCTCTGGGCCCCAGTGATTCCCTGGCTTAGAGTCAAGGGTTTTTTTCTCCTAAGGGTACAAAGAATAGCTGACTAAATTGCTGTTTTAATTGTCACAAAATGAGGCAATCTGGCTTCCTTGCAAAGACATAAATGATCCTGTGTAACCACTTACAGAAATGATCTATCAAGTTGGTTTTTCAAGGTTGACTGTGAAAGATGTTCATTTCCAAGTCACCACCATAAAACTGATCATATCCCTTGGAGCAGACTTTTGGAAGGAAGGTTCCCCTTTCTTCCTTCTCTTTTGATAGATCAAACCATAATATTCTGCAGTTGTGGTCAGCCTGGAGAACCTTTTCCCAAGAATATTCCGTCATGTACAAGAGGACTAACTATCAAAATAAAGGGGAAAATACTTGTCTACTACATACTGATTCACCTGGCTTATATCTGTTGTTAATTTCATTACTTCAAACACATGGATAATTTATATTGGGATTAGACAAGTGGCCAAGGATTAATGGAATAAACATTCAGTTTACTTTCATATATCCAATATTATACATTTAACCCCTTATGAAAAATTAAATCAAATTGTAGAAACAAGGTATATTGTAGCACACATACACCATCATCTACTCAGAAATTCAGACTCTCTATAAATATTTATTTGGTTCAAAATAATAAAAATTTAATTAATGAATATGACTTTATGTATCATCTGAAATACTCCTCATTTATATAATTGTATATAATTTTATAGATGTCACCTAGACAGGAATTTAACATGCCTGTAGAAATCAAATTTCCATAATTTAAGTGATGTGAGAGGAGTCATACCCTCGTGTACTGTGTGGTGTGAATTTTACCATAGTGCTGAACCCTCCCAACTAATACGAAGAGTCATGTGCAATAATTTATTATTTGATGTTAAGATGAGCGCTAAGTGTAGGATACAATTTGAAATATTATATTAATTCACAGAAATGAAACAATAATGATATATTATTTGTTTAAATTTTAATGCTTCTCAATTTTACAATTCATGAAATATATTATTAAAATTAGTTTCACTTTCTTTTTTTCTATAGCTACTAAAATTATATATTAAATATTCACTATTAAGAAATCAGTAATAAGTAACCTAATATTAAAATGATATACTATTAAATTGAATTATAGTTCTAACAAATTGTGATGTAAAAACATTTAATATAATTATGGGCAATATTTTTTAAACTTACCAGCTTGTTATTTGTTTCCTAATTGTGTCATTTGATATTCTTGACCCAAGTCACTCTTTCACCTTTATTGTTTATTTTTCTATTTTATCTTTCTTGGTCTACTGATTGTGCATATTGTTTTCCATTTTTAATGACTAACATGTGAAAATCTGTATGCTAGTTTATTGCTTCCTATGTTAAAGTAAATTTACTGCTCTCATAGCTGTTCTACTCTTCTTTGTATAGTACAGTATTTCCCCCACTCCCATCTACTGTATTGCTGCTCTCATGTATTTTATTTTATTTTTAATTTAAATTTTATTGTCAAGGTAATGTACAGAGTGGTTATAGCTATGTAAGTAAGGAAATGAATTCATTTCTTTTCTCACTTGTTATCTTTTCCCCCATTTTTTCCCTCTTCCCTCCCAACACCACCCCCAAGATTATGTCCAACATATTGTCTTGTGAATATCACTGTTGTATAGGTTCCCCTTTTGTCTCACCAATTTGTTTTTTCCCTTTCCTTTCCCTTGTTCAGATCAACATATTTAAAATATCCAGGTATCAAATCAAATACAGTGACTACATGGGATAAACTATAGGTGGGGAAAACACAAAAGGATAAAAAGAAATCACATAATACATTAAGAACCACAACAACAAAGAACATGTCTTGGAGCTCACTTCACTTGGAATCACCTTATACGGTCATATGTACATAGCTATTGAACTATTCTGCTCATTTACTAAGATTATCCTTGATGTACAAAATAATGCTCTCCCTATTACCCAGTAATCCCACTTCTGGGCATTTACCCAAGTGACCACAAACAATGCCTCACTAAAGCTACCAACACAATTATGTTTATCACAATATTATTTACCATAGCTAAGATATGGAATCAACCCAGTTGCCCCTCAGTAGATGAATGGATCAAGAAAATGTGACACACACACACACACACACACACACATTCACACATACACACACACACACATGGAATACTATGCTTCCATCGGAAAGAATGATATCACCTCATTTGAAAGAAAATGGAAAATATTGGAAAAATATAAGTGAAGTAAGCCATACTTAATGAACCAAAGGTCCCATGGTTTCCCTTATTTGTAATAGTTTACATCAAAGATAATCGCATATATTTTAATTTGACATTTTGTTCTGTGCTGAGCATACAACATTAGTGCTATATTGTTTGTTAATATTTCTGCAGGCAGGTATATTTAAAGAATTACGTTCATCTTATACATTACTGAAGGAAGAACAACTAAAAGAGCAACCGCTACTAAGAAGAACAACTCCGACTTACTTAGCTTCATTCCTATGTAAGGCCAGTGTTGTCTCCTTTATCCTCATGTTGTACATTACAACTCTATACTTGGTCATCCCGTCTATCTACTACCTTTTACATTGTAAACTAAACGCCTCAGCAATTCGCGTTTGCTTTACTTTTTAAAAAAATTCTCTCTTAATGTTTGAGGTTGTGTGTGTGTGTGTGTGTGTGTGTGTGTGTGTGTGTGTGAGTGTGTGGTTTTACAAAGATCAGAAGACAATGTTTTTCTTCATTTAGAATACATCTTTCAAGTCATTGTAAGTTGTGGCTAATGGGAGAAGTATTTTGCTATTTAAAAGATGAAACAGAAAAGTATATTTGTTCATGTACCACAGTTGTTTTATTAGTCTGTAGTTGAAAGTTTAACTTCGATTTATATCTTGGCTGTTGTTGTGAATAAAATGTGAATAACAATGAAATACAGATATACTTAAGACTTACTAATACAGAAATAATCATATGATTGGTGGGTCAGATGATATTTCAACTTTGTATTTCTTTGGAAAACTGCAAACTACTTTCTACAATGAGAATACTAACCTGTATTTTGACCAAGAGTGAAGAAAATTTTATCTCTCTACACTCTCACCAAAATTATTACCTTTTGAGTTTTTAAAAAGGAAAGTTTTTACGATGTGCAGTACCCCAGACTGGCTTTAGACTCAAATCCTCTTACTCCAACCTCCTAACTGCTTGGACTTACTAGCCTTTACCATCACACCTGGCTCCTTTGATTTTAATAGTTATGAAGTAATATCATAGTAATTTTGAATTGCATTTCGCTATAATGACTTCTGTTCACAAAGCATTAAGCCAACATAAAAGTGGTATTAAACCCAAATTTGTAAACCCACTGGTGATTTTCAAGGATTTTTGGAAAACAGGTCTATTCAGAACTTTTGTCCATTTTTAATCGTTTCTTGTTAATCTCATCTTTAATCTCTCTATATAAAATCAATACTTAATTAAGTATAGTAGAAAGGAAAAAAATTAAACTCCTAACATTTTTCAATTTTTAATAACATGATATTGCTTAAATCGTTTTCTGTTTATGCTTGAGACTATATAACTCAATTTAGTTATACCTTTTAAAAGGCTATACATATTTTATTTATTTTACATTGATTGCTCTTTCCAAAGCCTGCGAGTCTAATTTCCCTTAGCTTCTTTCAGTCTCATGTAGTTCAGATTTCAAACTGAAGAATAAATGGAAGGAAGCAAATAAAAAAATACATTTCCTCTCATCTGATGATGCCTCTACAAAAATGAAGAAAGAGTTCATCCTTCTTACGACCTATGAAAATATATCAAAAAGAGAATTCATTCTGCTAGGTTTTCCCTAACTTTACAATGTAACTTAAATGATGTAAAAAAACAATATACTGTTGAGATACGTTTATGTTTTATCAAGTTTGTACATTTTCATATGGACTTAACCTCAATCTACAACATTCCTTCATGATTCTGTCCCTGATATTTTTAAACTACCAAGACATAAGATAATCAATTTGATGTACAGCATGAGAAGTTATCCATCTCGCTTCCTTTGAAGCAGAGCATGGTCAATAGATTACATTACATCTGGTTGTTCACTACATGTAATGGTTTCTGTAATACTTATTGCATTCTATTTAGTATTTTAAAAAACTGCTGGCTAAACTCAAAGCTCCTTCATAGAATTTTATGTTTAGTATTTCACAAGTTTTATTTCTTAATTCTTAAGATAAAATTTGCTTTTTTTTTTTATCGTAATCTCTGTTCTTTTTTTTTTTAATTGTATTTTATTTTATTTGAGAACATACTGTACAGAGGGGCTACAATTACATGGGCAGGATAATGCATACATTTCTTACCAAGCATTGCAGCCTCCTCCTTTGTTTACCCTTCACTTCCCTTCCCCGCCTCTCCCCTCCCCCCACCCAATTTTACCCCCCTCCCCCCACCCAATTATACCCCCCTCCCCCCCACACCGACATTGTAAAGCTGGTTTTGACATGACATTTTGTACTTCTCATTGTTGCAACAGGTCCACCTGAATCCTTAAACGACTTGTTTGTCCCCATCTCCTCCACATGTTATACTGACATCAAATATAGTGAAAGCGGGGGTTACACTGTGGGGGAGGGACATACAAAGCAACAAAGAAATAATCTTATAAATGCGTTAGAAACACATGCATGAAAGAAACGAAAACATTAAAATACATATTTAAGGGTTCATTTTCCTAACATCACATTATCTGACCTTTTCCGCTTGACTCATACCTATACTAGATATTGCAAATAATGCTCATGTTATTACCATTTTAATGTTGGGAAAAATTGTAATTAAAGGCACAAATTGTATGGCCCAAATACACACAGTGAGGAAGGAAATGAGTCAAAGTTTCCAACAGTCTTTCAGCAATACAAAATGATAAGTAAAATCTCTCCATTTTCTTACACTCTCAATTCAATATTCATTTTGTCCAAGAAATAATAGCATAGCAATGCCCATGGTGATTTTTTTCTGTCACATTTTGTCTTCAACCCAGATTGTTTTGGTGACATTGTCTTATCATGCTCAGAACTGAGCGCACAAATTGAGGTCCAAAGAGGGGCAAATTTCTTCTGTCCCACATTTCGTTTCCTTTTTAAAAAGTAATAAAACTTTCAAATATAATCACTTACAGTTTTTAAGAATCCAGAAGCAAAATGAATTCACATATAATCAGTTCAAAATGCTTTAAAATTAGTAGATAATGAAACAGGCTCCCGTGAAGTAAATATTTTTCTACTTTTAAAATTATTTTTAAAGCCTTGTGCTGGATGGTCACACCTGTAATCCTGTCTACTTGGGATGTCTACTCAGGAGCACCAGATCTGTGGATAACAGTTGGAAGACAATCAGAGCAAAAAACAAAAAATTCATGAGATTATTTTTCAAAACTTTTAATGAACTACCAAAGAGCCAGGAATGGTGATGTAGCTTATATAATACCTCATCAATCTAGAGAGGAAATGCCTAGCAAGGCCTTGAAGTCCTGAGTTCAAACTCTGAGCATGCCAACACAAATGCACGAGTACTCACATGTGCGCGGGTGCGCACAGACACACACACAAACACACTTTTTCAAAACACTTTCATGTCAGTGTTTTGCATTAATTTCTTTGTTAAAGATATTATATAGGGAAAATAGGGAAAATAAACTTTTCCTTCTCAGATCATTTTCATACATTTTTATTGTAAAAATACTGTGCGCAGGGCTCAGATTTACATGAGAAAGGTAATGAGTACATTTCCTAACAAGCATTGTTAACTCCTCCTTTATTTTCGCCCATCATCCTTTCTATCTAACCTCCACAAGTACCCTCTCCTCCCCGTTTCCCCCGCCCTGCCTAAATATAAACTTCATTTTTCATCATAGTGTCTTGTGCATCTCATTGTTACAATGGGTCAACCTGTATCCTATTTAAGCATTATGTTTTTTCCTTTCCCCTCCCCAAATTAGAGAAGTGTATATATAAGATATTGGTGCACCAACTTCAAATCCAGTGAAAACAGGTGTTATAAAGTGGGGGAGGAAAATATAAAGAATCAAAAAAAATCACATCATACATTGTAAGTCCATTAAAAACAATAGCAAGAAAGAAAAAACCACTTGTGTCAGTATCTTGGAGTACATTTTCCTTAACATCATCTTATCTAGTCATATGCACATAGCTTTTGACCTTTTTTATTTATCCCAGACATATATGAGTAACTGAAAATAAGGGAAACCAGGGGTCTTATGTTTCTTTGAACTTGTCTTACTTAACTTAATATGTTTTTTTTCCAAGTCTTTCCATTTCCTAACAAATTGAGTGATGTCATTCTTTCAGATGGAGGCATAGAATGCATCTATTTATCTATCTATCTATCTATCTATCTATCTATCTATCTATCTATCTATCTATCTATCTATCTATCTATCTATCTATCTATCTATCTATCTATCTATCTATCTATCTATCTATCTATCTATCTATCTATCTATCTATGTATCTATCCATCTATCCATCTATCCATCTATCCATCTATCTATCTATCTATCTATCTATCTATCTATCTATCTATCTATCTATCTATCTATCTATCTATCTATCTATCTATCTATCTATCTATCAAATTATCTTGATCATCAATTGAGGGGAATCAGAATTGGTTCCATACCTTATCTATCGTAAATAATGGGGCAGTAAACATAGTTGTGCTGGTAGTTTTATTGTGGTCTTATTTGTGATCATTTGGGTGAATGCCCAAAAGTGGGATTGCTGGGTCATGGGGGGGGGCTTTATGTGGAGTCTTTTGAGGAACCTCCATACTGCTTTCCAAAGTGGTTGATCAAGTTTACACTCCCACCAAGGATTCGGTAGGGTTCCCTTCTGTCCACATACCCTCCAGCACATGTTGTAAAAATATGGAACACTTCAAGAATTTGCATGTCATGCTTGCACAGGGGCCATTCTAATCTTCTCTCTATTATTCCAATGTTATGTATTTCCTGCTGAATTAAGCACAGAACATTTTTTATATATGAAGTGTAATTCATTTTCTTTCTTTTTATTGTGAAAATACTGCACAGAGGAGTTACAATAACATGAGCAAGATAATGAATACATTTCTTATCAAGCATTGTTGCCTCCTCTTTGTTTCCCCTTCCTCTCCCTTCCCAAACTCCCACTAGCTCTGACACCTGATCCTCCCCCACACCCATCAACGTTGTAAAGTTCGTTTTACGACATAACGACTTCTATATCTCATTGTTGCAATGGGTCCAACTGTATCCCAATTTAAATGATATTTTTTCCCTTCCCCTCCAAAAATTATACCAACATCAAATACAGTGAAAGCAGTCGCTAAACCATAGGGGAATGACATACAAAGCAACATAGAAATCATCTTATAAATATATTAGAAACAATTGGATTAAAGAAAAATCATTTGAATACTTATCTTTGGGTATATTTCCCTAACATCAGCTTATCTGACCTTTCCTGTTTGACTCAGACATATACTAGTTATTGCAAATGAGGGAAACCGTGAGACCTATGTTTCTTTGGGCCTGGCTTACTTAACATACTTTTGTCCAAGTCTTGTCATTTCCTAACAAATGGGACAATGTCATTCGTTCTGATGGAGGCAAAGAATTCCCTTGTGTATATATACCACATTTTCTTGATCCATTCATCTACTGAGGGGCATCTGGGTTGGTTCCATATCTTAGCTATGGTAAATAATGCTGCGAAAACATAGTTTTTTGAGTTCTGGGCATATTTTAGACATGAGACCCTTGTCCGTTGTATGGCTAATGAAGATCTCCGAATCCGTGGGCTTTCTATTGATCTTGCTAGCTATGTCCTTTGCCATGCAGAAGCTCTGCAATTTCATGCAATCCAATAAGTCCAATTTTTTTTGATTTGTTGTGTTTCTGGGTCTCTATTAAGAAAATTATGGGATTTGCAAGGATACTTAGAGTTTCTCCTATTCCATCCTGTAATTTTTTCAGACTGTCTGTTTTAACTCCAAGGTGTTTGGTCCATTTGGAGTTGATTCTTGTGCAGGGTGATATATAAGGATCTAGCTTTAGTTTTCTACAAGTAGTTAACCAAATGTGACAGCACATTTACTGAAAAGGCTGTCTTTCTTCTATTCTATTTTTTAGATTCCTTATCGAATATTAGATGGCTACAGGTCTGTAGGTACATTTCTGGGTTTTCAATTCTATTCCATTGGTCCTGAGGTTTGTTCTTGTGCCAGTTCCAAGCTGTTTTGTTTACTTTGGCTTTGTAGTAGATTTTGGAATTTGATATTGATATTACTCCAGCACTGTTCTTTCTGTTAAATATCGTTTTTTTCTATTCCGTGTCTTTTGTTCCATGTGAATTTTTGGATTGTCTGTTCTATTTTCTTGAAGAATGAAGTTTGAATATTAATAGGTATCACATTGTATTTGTAGATAGCCTTGGGAAGTATTGCCATTTTCATGATGTTGATCTTTCCAATCACGGAGCATGGGTGTTTTTGCCACTTTGTAAGTTCTGTTTTGATTTCCTTTTTCTGTTTTTTTAAGTTTTCATCATAGAGGTCCTTCACTTCTTTGCTAAAGTTAATTCTTAGATATTTCATTTTTTGTAAGGCTATTATGAATGGAGTTACTTTCCTATTCAAGCCACACTTTTCTCATTGTCGGCATACAGAAAAGCCATTGATTTTTGAAGGTTAATTTTATACCCCTCTACTTTGCCAAAGTTTTGAATCATCTTGAGTAATTTTGGAGTGGAGTCCATGGGATTCTTTAAATACAAATCATGTCATCTGCAAAGAGAGAGAGTTTTACTTCTTCTTTCCCTATTTAGATCCCCTTTATGTTAGCATCTTGTATTATTTCTGTAGCTAGGCATTCTAATACAAGATTGAAGAGCAGTTGAGAGAGTGGACATACTTGTCTCAGTCCTGATTTTAAAGGAATTGGCTTTAGTTTTTCACCATTGAGTATAATGGTGGCTGTAGGTTTGTCATATACAGCCTTTATTGTATTGAGGAATGTTTCATGGATTCCTAATTTTTCCAGAACCTTGATAATAAAGGGGTGTTAGATCTTGTCAAATGCTTTTTCTGCATCTATTGAAATAACCATATGGTTCTCATCCTTGTTTTTGTTGATGTGATGAATAATGTTAATTGATTTGTGAATATTGAACCAGCTTTGCATCCCTGAATTTGAATCCTGTTTGATCATGGTGTATAATTTATTGGAGTAATTGCTGAAGTCGATTTGCCAACATTTTGTTCAGAAGTTCTGCATCAATATTCATCAAAGAAATTGGTCTATAGTCCTCTTTCTTTAATGAGTCCTTTCCTGGTTTTGGGATGAGGGTGATTATGGCTTCAAAGAATGAGTTTGGTAGTGAACTTTCTCTTTCTATTTAATTGAAGAGTTGGAGGAGTATTTGTGTGAGCTCTGCTTTGAAGGCCTTGTAGAATTTTGCTGTAAAGCCATCTGATCCTGGGCTTTTCTTAGATGGGAGGTCTCTTATGGCTGTTTTTATTTTAAGGCTTGATATGGGCCTGTTAAGATGCCTTGACTCATCTTGTTTCAGTTTCGGCATGTCCATATTTGCTTGGAAAAGGCCTATTTCTGCAAAGTTCTCAAACTTATTAACAAAAAGTTTCGAGAAGTATTTCCGTATAATGTTATCAATCTTGTTTGTTTCTTTGGTGATGTTTCCATTCTCTTCTCTGTTTATTTGGGTGTGTTCTCTTGTTTTTCTAATAAGATTTGCTAACCGTCTCTCACTTGTGTTAATTTTTTCGAAGAAACAACTCTTTTTTTTATTCTTTCCATGTTGTTATTGGATTTTAATTCATTTAATTCTGATTTAATTTTGATTATTTATTTCAATCTCCTGGATTGGGTTTTATCTTGCTGCTCTTTTTCAAGGATGCTTGATGTCTCATTAAATTATTGGTTTCAGATCTCTCCAGTTAGTTGATGTAGGAACTCAAATATATAAACTTGTCTCTGAGTACTGCCTTTGCTCTCTCCCAGAGGAGCTGGGAGTGTGTGTGTTCATTTTTGTTGAATATCATGACCACTTGAATTTCATTTCTAACCTCTTCCATGATCCACTGGTGGCTCAACAGTGTGTTGTTTAGCCTCCACTTGTTACAGGAATTTCTTTGGTGGCTTTAGGTGTTGAGTTATATTTTTTGCCTTGTCATCTGGGAGAATGCAAGGTATAACTTCAATATTTTAATGTTTCTTTACAAGTTTGGTTTGTGACCTAAAATGTGTTCTATTTCGGAAAATGTTCCATGTGCTGTTGGGAAGAACGTGTATGCTGATGCTGCTGGGTGGAATATTCGGTAGATTTCTGTTAAATCTAGTTGATCTATGCAATTGTTAAGGTCTGCAGTTTCTCTGTTGAGTTTTTCCCGAGTTGATCTATCTAGTGTGATAAAGTCCTGAACAATTAATGCCTTTGGATATATGTGAGATTTGAGAGAAAGTACGATTTTCTGAAACTAGACAATTCATCAAAAAGTAAGTCATGAAATTTTAGAACCATGTACTTCTTACCTAAGCACACATTTAAGAATAAAGGCAATATTGACATGACAAAAACAAAATAAGTCCAGATATTTGTTGTTCAAGAGATGTGTAGGAGGAGAAATACAATTATCCTATACAAGCACCTGTCTTAATGGACACTGCAGCAAGTGGTAAGGTTTGTTAAAAGTTTTAATGTTTTAAATATATTTAATTTTGGGAATTTGCTTATATATGCCATAATTAGGACTGTTTGGCAGGTCATAAAACTTTTCTATAAAGTATTTAAGATTGACGGTAGTAGACATTCTACTAAGTATGTTCATTTTCAGAAACTTTACTAATGAGAAGTTGCAAAGTCTTTGTGTAAAGAAGTCAAGTGAAGAGTTAAGACTTTGTTAACTACACAGCTTATGTTAAAACTTTAGGGCTTCCTTACTTTATATTTTAGCGAGGAACAAATGATGATATAAGCCATATACAATTCATGAGATGAGTCATAAATAGTCATCTTAGTTGGTAACTTTAAAGACTACACATAGCCTATAAAACTCTTGTTGAACATCATAATCTTAGCCAGTTTTAAATATACAGGAATATGAGAAAATAGTAAAACCTAATATGTAGTACACCATCAAATACTGAAAACACTGGTAATTGTTTTGTTTTATATTTTATTAATCATTAATATTTAATAATTGGCTTTATTTATTTGTATTATTGTTTCCCTTGTTGTAATATAATACAACTTTTTGTAAGTTGTACTTTGAGAAGGTTACTGGGATGGCAAAACCATTTTTATAGGTGCATGTAAATTTATAAAGAGGAAAATTAAGAACAAAATATTTATTAAAAAATCTTCAAGTAAAGTGTGAATCAGGAGTATTGATAAATGTCCAGACCTAAAATCTTAGCCCTAGGCTGAAGCAGCGGTATTACAGAGTTGAGGCCACAAATGTGAGAGACTGTGTTTTGTTTTGTTTTATATTTTGATTTTGTTGATCATTGCGGTTGAAATCCGGGGCCTGGGTGCTGTTCCTCAGCTCAAGGCTACTGCTATCACCTGAGCCACAGCACCACTTTCGTCTTTTTCTACTTATGTGGTGCTGAGGAATTAAACCAGGACCTCATGCATGCATGACAAGTAATCTACCACTGAGCGACCTTCCCAGCTCCTGAGAGACTGTTTTAAAAAATAATCTAAAAATTATTTGCTTTCTGCTTTGGGTTATATAATGAAATATATGAATATGAATATAGATCTATAGCTATATCTATCTATCTATCATCTATCTATCTATCTATCTATCTATCTATCTATCTATCTATCTATCTATCTATCTATAGTCTGATATGGTGCTTGAATTCTTGGCTTGGGAACTCTCCTTATGATCTTCAGCTCAAGGCGACCCCTCTACCGCTTGAGCCACAGAGCCACTTCCAGTTTTCTAGTGGTTTATTGTAGATGAGAATCTCATGGACTTTCCTGCCTGTGCTGGCTTTGAACCAAGGTCCTCAAATCTCAGCCTCCTGAGTAGCTAGAATTTCAGGCAGGAACCACAGCATCAGGCTCTTTTTATATTTTTGTGAATTGTCATACTTTGAAATTTATTTTAACTTCGGCCACTTAATCCTTTTCAAAGTCATGAAATATCTCTGAGAGTTTCCTTCTGTGAAGATTGTTTTTGCATTTATAATTTCTTCTTAGTCATTTTTATTTTTTATCAAAATCACTTTATATTTTATGTTGATGTGTTATCATACATCAGATACCTTCAAATGTACATTTAGAGTCTAAAGATAGCAGTATGAATATTCTCATACAACTCTTGTTTATCTGTTATGCACTTTCATTATTATGATATTTCTCTGTCTTTTTTCTCTCTCATTCATTCTCTTTCTCTTTCTGGCTCCATGTCTTCTACTTAGAATTTCTGCTGGTCTACTATTATACTTCAGGATCCACTGATTTTGGGGGAACATGATAGGGACCATCAGTTAACCTTGCATTCTTCGAGAGTTGTAACAGTGACGTGATATTATTCTTTGCCATTCTAAATGGCAAGAATTCCCTTTCACTTTTACTACTATTATAAATTTTTTATATTTCATATAAAATATTATATATTTTATCTCATAAGAATCATTGGGACATATAAGATACTTTTAAACTGTGACCTAAATGTTCTTTTTCTTTTACAAACATCATTTTTCTTTTATTATCAGTAAGGAAATACATGTAATGAAAACAAATCTATCCTATGGAAAATAGACCGAAGTTGTTCACAGGGATGAAGAACAAGCTAATGGGGGAAGTAAGTACAAAGGATGCCCATCATAGAGCACAGATCCTCAGAATAGTTTATCATGAACACTTTGTGAGAAGGACAAGGTGCTGGGAACTAGAGATTAAGTCACGGAACACTTCATATATATGCACTATATTTATATATGTATATTTGTATATGCCATTATATATGTACACATTTATGTTACTATATACACAAATACACACATACATTTACACTTGCATACATGCACACCTGGAGAAAGACACATAGTCACAGCCAACACAAGTTTCACTACTTGCTGAATATGCCTTAGATTGAATGTTTGGAACAAAATATGTTCAAGATGTATTTGTCTCTAAAAGTTCTTTTACCACTCCTCTTATCTCTTAAAACTGGTTGGTTTTGACAGCACTGACTTGCAAAATTCAGTACAAGTGATAGCAAGTCATTCAGAAATCTCAGTAAGTAAAGGTCATATGCTGATTCCCTGCTTCGCATGGAATGCTTGCTCTTGTAGACACTCTCAACAACCAAAGCAGCAGGAGATTATCCTGGTATAGAATAAAGTTATAAGGCTTTAAATGGCATCCTTCCTTGACCTCTTTTCCAACAGCCATCTTCATTTCCTAAGCACATGAGTGAGTCCTCAGAAGACTGGAGCTCAGGTCAACATTTAACCAACCCATGTGAAAAGTCCTATGTTAGAAATGTTGACTGAGGTATTGCTGATTTCCTGACCAAGAAAATAAGAAAAAAGTAAGTATTTTAATGTATTAAAATTTGAGAATAATTTGTAACCTGTCAATAAATATGTAGAACACAATTAAAGCAATTGACAAAAATGATGTGTGTTTCATTTATGTGCTCTTGAACTTGGCGAGTGATTTTCGGTGTGTCCACACAAGTAGAATCAGATTAAATCAAACCAGTATTTCTTCATTTAAATAAATGGAAAGGATACAGATTGATCCATTGTAACAATGATATCGACAAGACACACTATCAGAGGGAGGGTGGAGGAGGGGTTGGGGAGGTGTAAAGGGCAAGGATGGGAGGGGGAAAAACAAAAGAGGGCTTAAAACATTCAGTAAGAAATGTACTCATTAGATGAGTTATGTATCTGTGACCCCTCTGTACAGTATCTTTACAATAAAAATATATATTAAAAAGATACAAGGAAAATTTCTGTACTTATAGGAAGTTGTATTTGTCACTCAATATCAGTAAGGTATTGGTTTTAGGACCACAGGCATAATAAAACTTTGGATACTCAAATTCTCTACATAAACACAGTATATTATTTACATTAGAATCAGCCGACAACTTTAACTGGTTTTCCTACAAATTTATAGAATAGTGTACCTATGGAAAGATATATAAATATTGCATTTTCATATTGGATTACATATCCTTTCAAGTGTTGTCTAAAATTAACCTACACTAAAATCATTGCCATTGATATCCTTCTCAAGATTGCAAATGTTTGGACTTTCAGGTGACCTTTCACAAAGCTCATACCTCAAACATAACTTTTTAGTTTGTTCATGAAATCATAGGAACATAAACATATGGCATAAAATGTTAATTACCTTTATCTGCTGTCATTAATGTAGTATAACTAATACAATTAAGTATATATCGTGATGGAAAGAAGATTCTACCTTGTAAATACATGATTGCAGGCATGTACACACACACACACACAAACGCACATGCACACACACACACACACTCACATATATTTACCACTCCAACTCGAGTTAGTTTCCTGATATTGGTTCTTAGACAATGATCTAATAATCAAACTTTCTTGCCTAGACATAAAATACATTTATAGTTCCAAATATACAAAAACACCTGATCATTAAAAAAAGGAGAATATTTAAGAGAACCACCCAGCTCCTGAGCTATCTATTCCCTGATTTCATTCATTCATGATGATGCATTTTTCATATAATATTTAAAAATATTTTTGTTTCTCTGATTAGCAAACAAAAATATGCTGTCATAAAATACAAAATGTAGGTAAAATTACTTGTTTTTAATATACCTTATCAAAGACTTCTGTTTCCTTCTTGTAGAGTGTTTCTGACATATGCCCTAATGTCTAATATTAAGTTACAAAGGACATGCCATATTCTTAATTAATTTTTCCTAAAGGTTATGCTATGGAGTTGATTCTTATTTGTTTTCTTATGCTAAATTAAATTTTGTTTTTATGTTACTTCCAAGCCATTTGAAATATCAAAAAGAACGGGAAATTCACATACTCAATGCTATAAATTTTCCTCTGTGTATTACCTGTGCTGTTGTGTCAAAGAGGAGGTAGAATTTTGTGTGTTAACTTGCACTGAATTCCATAAACGCTGGAACTTCCCTCCATATTTCTTCAGTGACTCATTGATGATTTAGTAATGTGTTATTCAGTCTCTGTGAGTTTCGCAATTTTCTGTGATGCCTTTTGATGTTGAGATCTAATTTGGTCCCATCGTGGTCTGACAGGATACAAGGAATAACTTCATTTTTATTTTTGAATTTCACATATTTTCCTTGTGATCTACGATATGATCTATTTTGGACAACATTCCATGGGCTGCTGAGAGAAATATATATTGTGAAACTGCTAGGTAAAATATTCTGTAGATATCTGTTAGGTATAGCTTGTCAATGCAGTTATTTAGTTCTGAAGTTTTTTGCTAAGTTTTGACCTGGATATCCTGTCCAGAGGTAAGAATGATGTGTTCAAGCAATCAACAATGTGTTTGGATATATGCATGTTTTTGTGTCAATTCGCATTTGTTTGATGAATTTGGGTTCTCTAGGATTCAGGGCACTGATATTTAGAATTGTTATATCCCCAGATGGATAGTTCTCTTTATCAATATTTAATGTCCTTGTTTGTCTCTTTTTACTTTCATACCACTTGAATTTAAAACCTATTTTATCCAATATTAGTATGGCTACTGTGGCCTGTTTACGAAGTCCATTTTTAATTTGTAATGGTGATGTACAGAATTGTTACAATTACATGTCAGATAATGAGCACATTTCTTTTTGAACAGTGGCACGTCTTCCCTAATGTTCTCCCAGTTTTTCCCTTCCAACCTCCCTCCCCCACAAGTTGTATAGTTCATTTTCAATGTAGTGTCTATTGAGTTGCACTGCTGCATTTGTTGACTCTTTGTCCCACTAGGTCTGTGTTCCCTATTGCCCTTTCCAAACTGACATATAAGACCTAAGGTGTAGAAATAGAAAACAGCAACAGAAGGCAGAAGGGTAAAAGCAAAATAATAAATAAAACCTTACATATCCATTTCTGGAGATCATTTGGATGAACATTATTTTATATGATAATATTCATATAGCTATTGATCCTTTGTGATCCTCTCCAAAGGGCATCCTCCTTAGATCTTAGTGTGTAAATGTTTAGAATCCTATATAATTTATCATGTCCAAGTGTAATGGTTTCTCCTTTACCGTCCAAGTGTGTTTACTTGTAGAATTAGAGGCACATTCTAATACAACAAATGAGGGAAATCAGGCAACCTATATTACTCTGAGTCTGTTTTTCTTCACTTAATTAAGTTTGTTCCAAGTCTTTCCATTTCCTTATAAATGGTGTAATATCATTCTTTCTGGATCCACAGAATTTCATCAAACCGAAAATTTTCTTCATGGCAAAGGAAAAAGTTAGGTAAATATATAGAAGAGAACAGAATGGAAGAAGATTATAACTACCTAATCATCAGACAAGGGTTTTCATACATATCCCATATTTAAAGATAAAAAATTAAACCCAACGAAAATAAACCTTAAAATAAACAAGAACCCCGTAAATATATGGGATAAACACTTAAAGAGAAACTTCTCAGAAGAAAACAGACAAATAGACATATCTCTCTCCATAAAAGAAATGCAAATCCAAACAACACTGAGATTCATCTCACCCCTGTTACAATGTCCTTTGAAAAAATGAACAATCACAGATACTGATAGAGATGTCGACCAAAGGAAACTCTATTAAACTGTTGGTAGGAATGTAATATTCTTCATGCAGTTTGGAAAACACCATGGAAGTTGCTCACTAAACTGAATAGAGAGCTACTTATGACCCAGCAATTCCATTTACAGGCATTTATCCAATAGAGCAGAAATAAAGCCACACTGAAGCTGCCAGTATAATCATGTTCATTGTTGCATTATTTTCTGTAGCCAAAATATGGAATCAACTCAGATGCCTCTCATTGTAAAAAGGGATCAAGAATTTATACATATAGATAGATAGATAGATAGATAGATTGATAGATATAGATAGATAGATAGATGATAGATAGATAGATAGATAGATAGATAGATAGATAGATAGATAGATAGATAGATAGATAGATAGATAGATAGATAGATATGTGTAAATTTATATATATTTTATTTTATTGAATCCTGCTTACAAGTGTGTATGTATGTTTATATACATATATATACATACAAACATACAGCTATACTTACATAATGTACTTCTGTTCATCCATCAGAAAGAATAATTTTTCCCCATTCTTAACGAAAGTGAAAGACAATATACTGATGTTAAGTGAAATAAACTAGACCAAGAGAAACTTAGGTTACATGATTTTCCTCATTTGTGGTACACAGAAAGTGCCTATAAATGTAAAAGTAAACATACTAGATGGTATGCAAGGATGTACAAATAAATTATCTGAAGTGTCAGAGTCCATGGAGAGTGAAAATACAATAATTCTCTTAAAAGACTAAGTCAAAGCCCAACAAATTAAATACCAGTAAATGTTTACAGGAGAGGACAGTGGAGGAAAAGTGAGAGGGGTAGGAAATTGAAGGGAAAAAGGATAGAATACAGGCAAGAATCCCTTGTGTAGTTCCCAGAATTGAAATACACAAAGGAAAGGGTAGTGAGAAATGGGGTGAAGATTTTGAAGTGGTAACACAATTCTAAGTGCACTGTACACATAAACTGCTTTGTTAAATGGCAAGTAATTCCATATAAATATTATCAAGGGATACTTAATCAGGGGTAAAAGCAAACATTTGTGGAATGACATTCTCTTTAATAAGTGGTGATAAGGTAGACCATATGGGGGGAATTAAAAAGTGAACATTGACTTAAACATAATTTATTCAAATGTTATCTTCAAGCAGGATTAAAATGTGGCATATAAAACAAAAAGAGTGATGTAAATGTAAAGCAAAGAAAGTTGTCTTGACAATTTTGGAGATGAAGCACTCTTAAATTTGGCATTAAAATTACAGGAAAGGAAAACTTGATATAGCAGAACTCAATACCAGTATAAAATAATTTTGTCTGTGAAAACTCATATGCAAGTACTGAATAGAAGTTGGAAGTTGGGGGCTCATGTATCTCATCCTAGCTATTTGGGAGTCTGTGATTTGTGTATTGCTGTTTGAATGCAGCCCACAAAATAAACTCCCTGAGAATCTTACATCTGATAAACAGCAAAAAAGCTAGAAGTGGGGCATGACTCAAATGGTAAATTGTTAACAAATTGCAAGAAATCTCAGGGACCATGAGTTCACACCCCAGGAGCATACATTCATATACAAAATTAATAGTGATGATGATGATGATGATGATGGTGATGATGATGATGATGATTATGATGAAGGGTACCCAGTGTCAAGGACAAAATATTTGCAAATCCTGTACCTAAAGAATGCCTCAAATCTAGACTCTGTATAGAACTCTCAAAACTTAATGTTAAAAAGAACACCAAGGGCTGGGAAGGTGGTTCAGTGGTAGAGTGCTTGCCTTGCAAGCCAGAGGCCCTGGGTTTGATTCCTTAGCACCACATAAGCAAAAAGAAAAAATCGAATGTGGCGCTGTGGCTCAAGTGGTAGAGCGCTAGTCTTGAGCTGAAGAGCTGAGGGACAGCACCCAGACCCAGAGTTCAGGGCCCATGACTGGATCCCCCCCCCCAAAAAAAAACGAACACCAAGTATAAACCAACAAAATACATGTTGTGAAAAATAAACACAAGAGAAGAATCATCAGTCATCAAATAAATGCACATTAAAACTAAAATGACATCATAAGACATGTATGAGTATTACTTCACATAATACAATAATGACCATACTAAACGCTATCAAGAAACTGGATCCTGGCAGGAATGTCAAATGGGAAAGACACTCCTGAAAATGTTTTGACAGGTTCCTAGAATGAAGACTATGCAAATACCCACAGTATAGCCCAGGGATTGAGCTCTTCAGGCTTTGTCTCATAGAAATAAAATGTAACATTCACCCAAAGGCCAAAACACAGAGGATTATAGCAGCATTATGTACTCTAGTCGAAGAAATTGAAATCAATTCAAGCTTTCTTCAAGTGAATGGGAAATGAATTGTGCAACATTCTCTAATAACAGAAACAAAAGGCAACTCGAGAGAATACAACATAATATTAAAGCATAAAATAACTGGGAATAATCTACCACAGATTTGAATTCAATATTAAAAGCTTAGTTATTACATGATCAAGAAGTCGGAAAGAAAAAAAATATGTTGTTTGCCAAGATGAAAGAGGTTTGGGATGGGAGAACGAGAAGTAGTGGGGTTAATAATAAAAAGGGAAGCATGAGACAGACTTATTTTTGGTAAAGAAACGTATCTGTAAATATGGTATATTCATATAGAGTTGATTAAAATTATATTGGACTTAATATGTTTAGAAAATAATTAAAATAACTGAAGTATTCATAAGGTACTTGTGAAATATTAGTGTCCCACTTGTGATATCATACTAGAAATATCAAAATAAATTGGAAAAGTATTCAAAAGATTTCTCTGTGTTCTTATAAGATCATAAAGATCCATACTAACCTTAATAAAACTTAATGAAATATAGAAAACAGAAGTTACATTGAAAAATGGGGACCAAGCTTGAAATATACCTTGATAATTGGAAGGCAGAGATTTAGAAGTCTGATATCAGAGCCAGTTCTGACAAAAGAAAATTCATGAGAAACTACAAAAACAAAGAAAGCTAGATATAGGGTAATTTCCCTGTTATCTCACATTTGTGGAAGCCATAGGAAAGAGATCTTTGCTTAAGGGAGGCTTGGCCTGAAAAATAATATAAAGTGATTAAAGCCTTAGCAATGTCAAGCACCAGTAGTGCCAAAGGAAAAAAAAAGAGAAGAAAACAGAAAAGGAAAGGAAAGGATAAAAAAGGCAACTATTTCCTCTTCATTCTTGTAGTTTCATGTCATTGGGTACAAGAATTGAGAGTATTTTGTTTAATGTTTTTAGATTCAGGCCTCTCTAATATGAAAGTATTTATTTCAAGTAATTATTTCTACTGTTTATTAGCTTATTATTAGGCCTTTATGGAGATTGAACTACAACTGAGCTGTACCTGCAGGTCTCTTGTATAGTTTTGGAAATTGTTTATTAATTCTTCAATAGTTAGCTATTCTACTTTTCATCTTATCTTTTCTCTCCTACCTTTACTCCTATGTATTTTTGTTTATGTGCTGAAATTTTTCCTCAATTTTATCTTCTAAACTTAGAATTTTGGTTTTAAGTTTACAGAGAAGTCGGTTATTTTTATGACATCTTTTAAAATTATATAGCAATATATGTATTTCACATGTATGATTGATTCTTAGAGTTCATTTCAATAAGAAACATTTATATGGTCATATACACATAACTACTGAGCCATTGTGATCCTCTACTAAGAATAGCTTCCCTTGTTCTTGCCATGTGAATGCTTAGAGTGCTCTTAGTTAAGCATGTCCAATTGTAATTATTTGTCTTTTACTATCTATTGGATTAACTTGTAGATATATGGACATGTCTAGTTATTACAAATGAGGGAAACCATGCAGCATATATTGAATTGGATCTGGCTTATTTCACTTAATATCATTTTTTTTCCAGACTTTCCATTTCTTCAAGAATGGGGTAATGTCATTCTTTCCAATGAAAGCACAGAATACCAACAATACAACAGACCCAGAAATTGACATATAATCTTTGATAAGGAAGCAGAATAAAGGATGGAAGAAAAACAGCCTCTTCAAAAAAGAGTTTGGGTAGAATTGTCTGTAGACAGAAAACTGAAGTTAGATCGTGATATATCCGCCTGCAACAGAATCGATTCCAAATGGATCAAAGACCTCAATGTAAGTTCAGATACTTTGAGATTGTTGCAGGAAGAGTTAGGGGAAACAGGAGGGCTCCTGGGCACTGGCCAAAAATTTCAATGTAATTGTGGATAAATGGGATTACATCAAACCACATCAATCATTTGTCAGACACAAAAGAAATGAAGAAAAAAGAGATAGTGTAGCACAGATTTATTAAGAAGGAAAGCTATAGATGAAAGCCTCACCCAATGCTAAATCCTTACTCCCTTTTCTATCTAGGTTATTTATAGTGGGTTGACATGAATACAAGAGTTTTCTGGTGGGGATTCGAACGAAAACAACTAATGCTAAGACAGAGGTAGCTTGTGAAATGAGTTGTAACTGGAGTAAGGAGGAATTAAGCAGGGGGATCTAGTTCAAAGCCTTGGCTTGGTACCAGCTAAGTAAGGTATATCTGCACCAGGGAAGGGGAATAAAACAGGAATGGCTAGAAACAAAAGCACTGGTCTGAAGCCTCAAATTAAGGACCCCAGCCTGTGTGGAATGATCTCTAACATGAGGTAATATTTAAATTAACAAGCATGATTTTAGATGATTGCAGAGTGGGATGGTGCATAGTCACAGGAATGTCTGCTTTGTCAGGTAATCCAATCTGCCCTTTCACATGTTACCCAATAGCCAGGTTTCAACGCAAATGACTACAATGAGATTGTACAAATGAGACTGCGACTTTTCCCTCTCATGAATCAAAATTCTGTCAAATGATTTCTGTTTCAAATTTGTTTATACATTTCTCATGATCTTTCCTACTATTTTGTCTTCATTATTGATGTCCATAGTACGTTTTTGTTGTCATCTTGTGTGTATATGCCATTTTTAGGGCTTGAGCTCAATGTTTAATGGGCTCCCTTGTATTTTTTGCTCTTAGCTGATGACACTCTATTCCTTGAGCCACATCCTCATCTTCTCCTTCTTGCTGGATAACTGGAGATAAGTTTTCACATTTTTGTCTGTTTGGACTGACATTGAACCAAAATCTTCAGGTTTTAGCCTCCCGAGTTTCTAGGATTCTACATATAAATGGCTAACACCAACATTTGCTTTACTGTTATCTTAAGTATGTGTTAGAAGAATGTTGAAGTATATTTGTGGTAAGTGTGAAATTTTCAAATACAAGTTTAAATTATCTTGATATTATGTAACTGTTATCAATTTTAACAGCTAAATCAATTAATTTTACACATTCCCACAGAAATATAATTGAAAACGAAAGGCATAATTATTTTCTTAATACAAGTAATGGAACCATGAATTTTTTAACGTTACAATTCATGTTTTATATAATTTTGATTAGCAGACATCCATGAATAAAAGTAAATATGTTAATTGTAAACCACAAGAAGCAAAGTGATTTTAGTTAAGAACAGATATTTCATCAGAGTCAGAAACTGTGTTTTTGAGAATTCTCACTAAAAATAGAAGTTACATGCAGAAATTAATGGATATGATGTAGATTGAACATTACACAACATATGAATGAATATGTAAATATGTAAAATATAAAATGTAAATATGTTAAAATATAATTATGTAGCCAGGTGCCTGTGGCTCATGCTTTTAACCCTAAATACAAAGGAGTCTGAGAGCTGAAATCATAGTTCAAAACCAGCCTAGGCAGGAAAGTCTGTGAGATTCTTATCTCCAATTAGCCACCAGAAATCTGGCAGTGGCCCAAGTGGTAGAGTAGTAGTCTTGATCTGAAGAGCTGAGGGACAGTGTCCAGGCACAGATTTCAAGCCCCATGACTGAAAATAAACAGTTAGAAATAAACTATGCTTTAAAGTGTTAGCCAAGGCAAATGGTTTATTAGATATTTAGAGTCATGTTCAGACTTTGTGGTGGAAGCCAGAAAGAGAAAAAAAATCACGTTTTTATTCTTCCTTGAGCCACTCTAATTTACTTAATCTATTTATGGAAGAATGAAATTCTTGATGTGAAGCCTTTTGCTTGATATCCACAATGTGTCATTCTTCCTTTATTGATAGGAGAATTTGGAGAAAGGATGAGAATTCACACTAGGAAAAGGAGAAGAGGAAAAGATAAGGAGAATTCTAGATATTTTGTTCTTCCTCATCTCAATCACAAGGTCTGGATAATGATTGTGGATATTAGATACATGCTCTAGAGTGATTAAAAACATAATGGAATTCTATGCCTACAGCAGAAAGAATGACATTGCCCCATTTGTTAGGAAATGGAAAGACTTGGAAAAAATTATATTAAGTGAAATAAGCCAGGCCCAAAGAAACATAGGTCCCATGGTTTCCCTTATTTACAATATCTACTATATGTCTGAGTCAAGCAGAAAAGTTCAGATAAGGTGATGTTAGGAAAATGAACCCTAAGATATGTATTCAAATGTTTTTTTTTTCTTCCATGCATTTGTTTCTAACGCATTTATAAGATTATTTCTTTTTTGTTTTGTATGTCCCCCACCCACAGTATAACCCCTGCTTTCACTGTATTTGATGTCGGTATAGTTTGTGGAGGGGAAGGGGAAAAACAAGTCGTTTAAATAAGGATACAGGTGGACCCATTGCAACAATGAGAAGTACAAGTTGTCATGTCGAAAACGAGCTTTACAACTTTGGTGGGGAGGAGGATAGGGTGAGTGGGGGAGGCTGGGAACGGATGGGAAGGGGAAACAAAGGAGGAGGCTGCAATGTTTGATAAGAAATGTACTCATTATGTTGCCCATGTAATTGTAACCCCTCTGTACAGTATTTTCACAATAAAAAATAAATAAAAATTAAAAAAAGAAAAAGATAACCCCACAAGTGATCACACGAAGAATGCTTATTTATAAAATATGTAATAGCATCAAACAGGAAATGCTATCTATTTGTTTAGTTCTTGCTTAGTATTTGTTAAATTCTGATGTGCTATCGTAAACTATCATAAAGGGATATAAGAATGGTAAGCAACTAACTTATTATTTTTTTGGGTGGGGGGTCCGGTTGTGAGGCCTGAACTCTGGGCCTGAGCACTCTCCCTCAGCTCTTCAGCTCAAGGCTAGCCTTCTACCACTTGAGCCACAGCACCACTTCTGGCTTTTTCTTTTTTTTTGCTTATGTGGTGCTGAGGAATCGAACCCAGGGCCTCATGCATGCAAGGCAAGCACTCTACCGCTGAGCCACCTTCCCAGCCCTGCAACTAACTTCTTAATATCAAATTCTAATATTAGCTTAGTGCTACCTGTTATATATATGTGGCTGTATTTGAGTTTTGCCTCAATTTTACATGCTATATTCTTCCAGCATATAAGTAGAAGGAAGACTCCCTCTGGAAATATGCTATTTTTATAGCTAATTGAACACAAGTCAGCTGTTTGACACAGAAATGAGATAGAAATCTTCCCCTAGAAATTCCCTTTCACCATTTATGGTTTATTTTTGTAACCTGAAGTAAGTCACATGACTCATCTTGACACTCCAGAGTTGAGAGATAAATCTCACCTACTGGAAGCTGAAGCAGGACATAAAGTAACATGCAAAGATATGCAACACTTGAAATAAGGAGGGAAAAAATGAACCTATAATATAATCAATCATACTTGCCATAATATGTCACTTCCGGAAGGAAGATATTATTTACCTTTGTTTCTAAAACTACTGAGATCTTCAAATCCTGCCTTTTATTCTTGGATATTACAGGAATTAGAGAACATTTGCATACTGAGACAGCAAAAAACTCTAAGAAAACTGGAGTTAGCATTTTAATACTACATTTTGTTCTGCCTGGAAAGGAAATCATTTTATAGACAACAATTTATATTTTCTTACCTATTATCTTTTTTTTCCAGAACTGGTTTTTGTTAATATATGTGACTATCTACTAGAATAAATGTCTTCATTTATCTGCATCTTGTGCAGAGAGCATAGTCAATTAGATGTAAATGGGAGTTCATCAGTAGCACTTTTTAAAAATGCAAAAAAATGTGGATAGGGAACCAAAATACATATTTTTCCACCATCACCTTCCACATCTCCTTCTTCCTTCCCAGGACACACCCAATCTATAAAAAGGCTACGATATTTGACTCTTGACTTTGAAAGTGGAAGTAGAATGCAATGGATGTTGGAGATGACTGTTAATAGTGTTTTCTATAGTAATGTCACATACAACAGCCCTATGAGTCCTGCAGCTTGTAACACTATATTTCCTTAGTTATGTGATAGGAATCTCAGCCTTACTGGACTTAGTATTGTTTTCCACTTCCTTTTCTACCACCTGCTCTGGATTATAATATATAGTAAAAAAATGAAAAAGTAATGCCATCTTAAAAATTCCCATTGTAACTTTAGAACTTTGGCACAGGGCAGGGGGAAGAGGATTGGGGGGAAATTCGTGGGCAGGGATGGGAAAGGGAAGCAAAACATGAGGCAGCAATCCTTGATACGAAATGTACTCATTACCTTGCTCATGAAATTGTAACCCCTCTGTACAATATTTTCATAATAAAAATAAACTTATGAATATAAAAAAGAGAGTCATTCAGAGGGTAAAAAACAGTTTTGACAGAAGAGAAGGAATAAATCCAGATGGAAGGAATAAATAATAATAATAACTAACGCATACCAGAAACTCTTCTAGGGAACCTATTTTGGTTATTGAAAAACTTGTTATCAACTAGGCTTATTCCTCATTGCCTTTAGAATTCTAAATCTCTTAGGCTAGTTCTCTGTGTGATAAATGATATATCCTTCTATGCTGTTCTTTCATACCTGATCTACTTTGTTTTCTAAAAATCTCAGTTTTTCTCTATTTCTATATGAACAATATCTGATACTATATTCACATAAACAGACAGTGGAGGATGGTAATGTAAGAGTCTCATAGCTCATGAGTCATTAATGAAACAACATGGAAAAGGAGGACTTGTTACTACCTCAATTTTTCTAAAAAGTTGCAATGTGATCCATTGCTTCAAATTTCCATTCTTTGTCTTCATAGTGTCATTAAGTGCACTAAATGGACATATGAGCCAGACACTAGTGGCTCACGCCCATAATACTAGCTACTCAGGAATTTGAGACCATAAGATTGTGGTTCAATGTCAGCCTGGTCAGGAAAGCCCATGAGACACTTATCTTCAATTAACCACCAGAAACCAGGAAGTGGTGCTGAAGCTAAAGTGGTAGAGTATTCAATTTGAGCTTAATAGCTTAGGGACAATGCCCAGGATGAACGTTCAAGTCCCATAACCAACTAAAATGTGTAAATATGACTTTGAATTTCCCCAAAAGGAACAACAAGGTCAACAGCAATCTTCCCAGGCAGAAAAAAATATAATTCTAAAATGATTCAGTGCACCTACTTTTGCTGAGTTATTTAAGATATGCCTTTTTTACTGGACGTATTGCCTTCTTTAAAAATTGTCAAATATTAGCTTTATAATAAACTTCATCTAATATTTCTTGTTTCAAAAAAGAAGTCTATAGAGTTCGTGTCAGTTGGCTTTCTTACAATCTTAGTTCAAAGCCAACCCAGGAAGGAGAGTCTGTCAAACTCTTATCTGTAATTAAACACCAAAAAAGCCAGAAGTGGATTTTTGTCTCAAGCAGTGGAGTACTAGCATTGGGGCAGGTGGGCAGGAAAGACAACTGTTCAGGGACAGGGTCCAGCCTCTGAGTTCAAGCTCCACAACCAGCGCAAACTAAACAAACAAACAAGCAAACAAAAAAACCCCACATATTTCTTTGGGACCTTCCTTAAAGCACTGGTTTGAAAAGAGGATCATTTTGCTGATAATACTTACTGGATCCTGTTTTTTGGAATCCTTATTACTATAGAGAACTCAGGAATATACTAAAGGAATGGACAACTGACTTCTGCACCAAGAGAATCATCTCAGGAGGGAAATATGCATGCACAAGACACTTTAAAACCACCATTTCTTTCTTTCTTTGCAGTAGAACACTTTTTTGTTTGAGTGTTTTGTTTTTCACCTTTTTCTTTTTTGTTATTGTGAAAATACCCTACAGAGGGGTTACAATTACATGGCCAAGATAATGGGTACATTTCTTATCAAGCATTGTTGCCTCCTCCTTTGTTTCCCCTTTCCATCTCTTCCCCATTCCTCCCCATCCCCACTGCCACCCCCCCGGAGAAAGATGTAAAGTTTGTTTTCAACATAAATTCTTGTACATCTCATTGTTATTTCCATTTCTCCTATGCTGGCCTTCAAATGGCATATTGTTTTCTTTAGTAATACTTTCAACTAGAAATTTGCAGAAAGGTTTTATATGAGTAAAGAGCAACAACACCCCAACAAGTCAGGGATAGAGTTTCCTTCAAGCCTATTCTTTTCTTGTACAGTAAAAGGGACAGCACAAATTAATTGGAACTTTGTCATTTTTCTATGTTCAATTCCTCTCTTGGATTCAGTTTCCACTTGCAGTATCAGTTCCTTCCACTTACTTCCAGTAACAATCTATAGTGCTTTTCCAGGTAAAATGAATGTTTTCTGGCCTCATTGAAATAGCTCAAGTATATTTTTGGACATGAGGTAACACATGTTTCAGAGAAGAATTCGTAACGAGAAATATGATATTTAAATGGCTTATAAAACATTATCTAAGTACATATGGTCATATAAGATGATAAGTGAAATGGACCCCAATATAGGGACAAAACTTGTTTTCTTCTTTCTTGCTATTGTTTTTAATGTATCTAACATGTACTATGTGATTTTTTTTGTTTCTCTTCTATTTTCTTCCTACTCGGTATAACCCCTGTTTTCACTGTATTTGATGTCAGTGACCTGTATCTTGCATATACATTTTTCTAATATGGAAAGGGGAAGGTAAATAACTAAATGCTGAAACATGGATACAGTATGACCCATTGTCAAAATGAGATGAACAAGACACTATGTAGAAAATTTACAACTTGGGGAAGGGAGGGGGGAGTTGGGACGGTGAGAAGAAAAGGGATGGCAGGGGAAAAACAAAAGAGGAGGTAACAATGCTAGATAGATAATGTAATCATTAACTTACTTATGTAACTCTAACCCCTCTGTACACTATTTTTTTAAAGCGTGAAAAACCGTTTCCTGAAGCACATTATGTTCAAATTTCATAAATGCTCTGTAAATTAAAACCAATTTTAAATGGGAAGAAGGTTCTCAGAAATATATTTTGTGGGTGAGTGTGTGTGTTGTGCATTATTTCCCAAGGGTACATAAGTTAACAGTAGGAAAAACAATAGGAATAATAGGAGAGAGAGAAGCTCTGTGTTCAAGTATAATGGTTCAATACACTATAGAAGACTTTGCATATAAGACAACTTTGAAACAATAATGCCAAGACCAGTATGTTGATTAATGGGAATGGTACATTACTACTAAGTGGAACATGGAGGATGAGACTACTCTCTTTCATCTACCAGCTCTAAATCAGGGTAGCTAATCATGCAAATTTGTACAAAGTAGAATGGAAGAATAATTCTGGTTCCAACGAATGTTGGATATAAGAGCATGGACTTTACTGGAAATAATATCAGGTTGAGAGAGCAGGAATTATACTAGCAATGAACTGGTTGCTAAGATCACATTTCTTTTTCTTTCCTTTTCCTATTTTTTTTGATGGTTGTGGGGCTTGAACTCTGGGCCTGGGCAATGTTCCTCCACTGTTCAGCTCAAGGCTAGCTCTCTATCACTTGAGCCACAGCGCCAATTCCAGTTTTCTGTTGGTTAATTGGAGATAAGCCTCGGAAACTTTGAATTGCAATCCTCAGATCTCAGCCTCCTGAGTAGCTAGGATTAGGCCTGAGTCACTGGCACCAGGCTTAAGATCTCATTTCTAACAATGTACATTCAGGATATGTAATGTATATGTTCATCTAACTTTATATGAATTCTTTTGTTAAAAATCTGTGCTACAGATTAGACTTTTCACTTACAAAAATGTTTCTAGTTTAAAAGTTGATACTCCTGTAAAAATAAAACCTAAGAATTTAAAGAAGTCTGGGAAGTTCAGTTTGCATCCAGTCTGGGCAGAACAGTCTTTGAGACACTACCTATCATTAACCAGCCAAAAGCTGCATTGGAAGAATTACTCAAGTGATGGAGTAGTAATTATGAGCAAAATTGCTGAATAAGATCTTGAGGTTTTTGCATACATACATACAAACATGCACATACAAGCAGAAGCACTTATATGTGCAAACACATATATGCAACAACTCTCAGAATGTATAGAAATGTTAGAAAATAATAGAAAATATGTCCTGAGGAATACTATAACATGTGATAATTTTTAATATTAGAAAGTCGTCAAGTAGGAGGCAACAATGCTTGATAAGAAATGTACTCATTACCTTGCCCATGTAATTGTAACCCCTCTGTATGGTAGTTTCACAGTATCAAAAACTAAACATAAAACAGTCCTGAAGTAAACTTTCCCCAAAAAAGGTTGAGAATATTACATAGATAGGTCGCAGAGATAGTAAGAAAGTCAAGTTATCATAAGGGATCAGATCCATCCATGGAGGAAAGAATCAGAGACCATTGCTCGTGCATCTGATAATATTCATATCCTGTGTTAAATGTTAGAACATGATTTTTAAATTGTACATAAACATTCTGAGCGGTCAGTCTAGTGGATAAGATCATCAGAGAAATTCAGAATTGCTAGTCTGTTTCTAGATTAAATAAACCATCTAACTATAGCAGGACAATGTGATACAAGTATGGAATTCTAGCACTCAGACTAAGACAGGAGGCTAGAGAGTGGAATTACAAAGTGATACCTTCCCTGGACCAGGTAGTATAATTTCATGTCAATAAAACAAACCAAAGAAGAACATAATACAGAGTTGGGAAGTTTGTCATTATGATTTGAGAAGTCAAGTTTCCTATTGAAATGTTACTCACATATAATCCTCAGTTGTGTTTTAAATACTCTCTTCATTACAGAATATTCCTAGATGAGATGCAAAATGGTTCATGATTTCCAACCAAAAATTTGAAAAAGTAAGTATCATTCGGTTGGATTCCAAAGTAATGATGAAGGATTACAAAATGTTAAGCATGGAGAAATAGAGAACTTCCTCTAATGTAGGAATTTGCAGACATGGCTTAATTGGAATTTAGATTTAAAATAAATATTTTTGTTTGTAATTTCATATTCTATTGGATATTACAAAATTGTTTTCAAGTAAAAGATTTTATTTGCAAATTCAGAAATAATTCTGGCATTCTATTTGCCTAGAATATTCTTTCAAGTGAGATATAATTAGAACTGAGTTAATAGATAATTCCAACAGTTCATATAAAGTATGATAATGTGATAATCTAGACAGCGTTGCCAACAAATGGATGATACTAATTTATAAATTTAGAAAAAGAGCAATTTTTTGAGACTTTAGTATAACATGGTATGAAGAGTGTAATTGTGTGACATCTTTTTTTTCCTAACTACACTTAACACGAAGAAATTTCCTTAATTACGTACCTTTGTATACAATGATAAAAAATGCTAGGTTTGGGATTTGTTTTGTTGTTGTTGTTGTTTGGTTTGTCATAGGGCTTATCCTCTGGGCCTCGGCACTATCCCTGAGCTTGTTTTTGCTCAAGGCTAATGCTCTATCACTTGAGCCTCAGTGCCACTTGTGTCTGGCTTTTCCTGGGCAGTTTATTGGAAATAAGAATCTAAGGTACCTTCCTGCCTCGGTGGGCTTTGAACCATAATCTTCAGATCTTAGCCTCCTGAATATCTATGATAGATTAAAAATATATCTAAGTATATATAATATTTGCAAGTGTTCTGATTTCAAGAATACCACTGGGGAGAAAATGATGCAGGAAAGTTTAGTGTAGCGTTCTTTCCACCAAAGGAACAGTGCCCCATTAGCAGAAGTTTAGTACTTTTTCACAATAATGATAAGCTAGTCATGATGTGAATTTAGGGGTTTTAAGGTGTACCTTACATGTTGGAACCTGTTAGGATAGTTTGACTTTACTGCATAAAAACTTGGGATTGATTATCATAGAAATAATACCTTACTTTGATGAATGAATGTGTGCTCTTGAGGAATTAATTATTATACATACTTCATAGTTTTATCTTCTACCAGAATGTGGCTATTTTTTTCTGTTCTCTTTTAAATATGCAATGCCCCATTGGAAACTGCATCTATTGCAGAATTAAATAAAATGCAAATAGGTACTGTTTTGAATGTCTCTGATATGGCATGTTCAGTTTTTGAAAATGAAGAGTTAGTAGTCATAGGAATTTTGAAGAACACGTATATTCTATCCTCTTACAATTATTCAGTTTTAAAAGTTAGGAGTTTCCATAGAATTGAACTGTTTTCTGTTCCGTGTGACACAGTATTAAAATAATGTTTTTTTTCAAAATTATGGCAAATATATTGTGAAAATATTGTATAGTTAGATAACATTCAAGTTGATGACCCTCTGATAAAGGGGTAATTAATTCAAATTAGAAGCCATATATTGTTCATTTTCTAAAAAAGTTAATACACATAGAATAACATTTCCAATAGCATTACAGTGAAATTATTTGTAGCTTATTTTTTTATTTAATTTTATTGTCAAGGTGATATATAGATGGGGTTGCAGTACTTGTAAGTTAGTGAATACATAACATGTCAAACATTTTGCCCTCTCCCTCATTTCTCTCACACTTCCCTCACCTCATACCCCTCAGAAGTTGTAATGTAAATTTCCAATATGTTGTCTTGTGAGTATTTCTATTGTATTGGTTTGTCCTTTGTCCTTTGTCTCTCCATTTTGTTGTTCCTCTTCCCTTGCCAAATTAAGATAAATGTATATACAATACACAGGATACTGAAATCAAATACAGCAGAGGATAAGCCATAGGGGAAAACATAAAACAAAAAAGAAATCACATAGTACATTAAAAAGAACAACCACAAAGGAAAAACTCTGTTTCCATATCTAGGAGCTCATTTTGCTCAGCATCGTCTTATATGGTTATATATACATAGCTATTGATACGTTCTGCTCATCTGCTAGGACTATCCTAGACATTTCCTAGTTATTACAAATGACGGAAATCATGGAATCTGTTTCTTTGTTTCTTGTTTATTTTACTTAGTAGGATTTTTGCAAGTCTTTCGATTTCCTTATGAATTAGAAGCATTGAATTCCACTGTGTACATATATATATGTATATGCATATATATATATATGTGTGTGTGTGTGTGTGTGTGTGTGTGTGTGTCTGTGTGTCTGTGTGTCTGTGTGTCTGTGTGTATATATCATATTTTCTCAATTCAGTCATCGACTGAGTGGCATATTGGTATAAAACATGATTGCATGTAAGTGTCACTTAGGGTCTTTCAAACATGACAGATGCCACTTCTCCAGACGTTCTAAAATCACGATTTCTAAGTAAGATAGGATTTTATGGTAGTACAAGTGTTGAGATATCTGCATGAATCTAACGTATATCTTGGACTGAATTAGGCAGAAAGAAATCCAATATCAAATAGGACAAAAATGGTAGTGAAGAATATTACCTTGAGAAAAATATAGGAGGCTGCCAGAAGTATGAAGAAATTCAGATAATTTTGAAGAATTTAGAATTGCAAGTTCAAGTATGTCTCTTTAAATAAAAATTATGTAAGTGGAAGGGTAAAAGAAGTTAGAGAGAAGAAAATAACTGACAGCAAATCATTGTCCCAACTTAGAGTATAAAAGACATAATCTATAAATTCCAAGTAAAAAAGAGACCAATATAATATGTCCCACTTACATGCAAAATATTTACTTGGCTTTTTCCTACTTTAATGCTTTAAAATAAAGAAGTCATAAGAACAGTTATGTGATTGTCATTACTTCAACCTAAACTCTAACTGTAATGAGCCCTTTTTTTCTCACTTTGCACTTGGAAATAGTCCCTATGTTGATGATATTTTGGCTAAATAGAGTCAGAGTTAGGGGATTCTATTTGTACAATTAACTCAGAATAATTTAAAACAGTTTTTCTCACGGTATCCAACTACATTTTCTGAAGCTGTACTTTGAAAACACCATCATACCTGAGCACATAATTTGAATTCACACTTCAGCATTTCCTTGGAATATTCGACTTTGTGCCTTCCTTCTTTTTTATACATTCCTTTTGAGTTTATAGTTGCCCTATTGCCATTTCATCTGTACAAACTTCTAAGAATATGGTTCAACTACCACTTCTTGTTTGCACACACCCAGTCTATGTAAGAAGGTACTTTGTCCATATTAAGCAATAGAGTAGTACTCCCTCTCTGAGGAGAAAACTTCCACAGTATAACCCTATGTCCACATTAGAGAATGTAGAATGTAAAGCAATTTGACACAAACAGCGATACTAGAATTGAAACGCTTCTTTGGGACATTTTTTGGAGCTCAATTTGCCCAGGAGAAATATAAATATCCACAAACTTTGGAGCCAATTAGTAACTAACCAAATTAAGACTAGATCATAGATGTTGTGTTGATACACGTCACCATTGTATTATCAGAATCATTCCCTACTTCCAAATGTGTATGAGAAAATGAAAGAAAGGCATTAAAGCAAAATGTCTTACCTTTTTAAGCATTTAATCTTAGTGGGGACGGTAATGTCTGAACTCTTCCATTCAATAAAACTTGAAGTATATAAGAGCACTTCCTACACATAATAATTTCTGGCAGGTTGATTGACAGAGTTATTTCAGTATGGAGATATCTCTAACAATGACTTAAGTAGAGTATATGGCACTTATGATGGGTCAATGGCTATTGTGGCATTTTCTGTTCTAAAGAAAAATCAACTTGAGGAGTTTTCAGTAACATCAGTAAAGCTGTATGTTCAACCTAATACTTGGTGTTTCTTTTTCTACATTTATAATAAGTAGGCTGATAAGATATCCAAACATATCTAAAGATATTTCAATAAAATCCCAAACAAATGTGAATACATAGGTCACTTGTGCTGTAGTTCAATCTATAATCTCGTGGCTAAACAAAGTCTTCAAAAATATTCTCAAAATCATTCTAAATATAGTTCAAGAGAGTTATATCTGTATAATTCTTCTAAGGTCAGGATAAAAGCATTTGTTCCCAACACGTAAAATTAATAGGCTCTGTTGAATTCATGGATCAAGAATTTTATGTCTTCATATTTATATCCCAAAATTTTATCAAAACGACTTTCACCAAAACAATGTTCTTATTGAACTTGTTTATATCCTTTTAATTTTCATACCCAAATAGTGTGTTTCCTTCAATACCTTCTTGCAAATTCTATCCTTTCTTTACTTCCATAAATCTGTTTTTATTACATTTTTGTTTCCTTATTTATCTCTTTCTTCGAAATTGTTCACACTGTTGCTCATATTGCTCACACTTGTGTCAGAACTTTCCTTTACCTCTTCCCTTTAATAATTCACCCGATTTTATTACTGTTTTTCACATTCATGGTGGTGGATATTTTCGTGATGTCAAAACAGACCTATTTTTCCATCTGTTTAATAAAAACTTTAGAACTATCAGAGGGTTTTTCCCCCTGCATCCATCATTTGCACATGTAGTCCTTATCACCAAGAATATCACTCACACAGTTGCCTGGCCAGAGATGTAGAAGCCCTTTAGATTTCTCCTTACCCTTCTATTCCCGTACATTAGGTCAGATGTATGATGAAGGTTTTCTCAATTTCTCTCACTAATATGATTTCTATGTACTCCTTTTTATGCCCCTGACACAAGCCTGTTTCAAGTACTAATCACTGGTCACCTAGTCCTAAAACAACTATTTACAAAGCATGCTTTTTCCCCATAGTATTTTCATATTGGTCCTCTCCATCACCAAATTATTCTCCTTGTAAGCACACAGAGTGAAGAGTTCAGACACAAATTCTAGTATCATTATTTACTCAGTATTGACTGTTGGCCTTACATTTCTTATCTGTAAATGGATGTAATCTACCAGAAATATTGAAGAATATATTTGTTGACTTCTAGAGCAAGAAAAAAGAAAAGTGAAGAGTCCTTACATTTTCCACCTTAGCTTACAAATAAGGAAAGAGTCAAATTCAGTTTGCTGATATAAAGTCACAAATTGTTTCATGCAGAAATAAAAATAAATTTTAGCTCCTGGCTCTAAGAACTGTGTCCTTTTAAGGCAACTACAGATATGTACGTGTTATTAGGTAAATTATGTCATGTGTATACAGCTGTATTGAACATTCTCTCAATATATCTAGAAAACATTGGTTATTGAATAGTATCTATATGAGAATGTTATTTGAACAAATCACACTAAGTTGAAAACTACATCTTAGTCCATCAAAATCTGGAAATAAATAATTTTACTTATAAGAAAAAATACCACCACGAAAAGTGAGTATATATTAGAGAGACTGCAGGAATAACATTAGAGTTTTTACTGTCTCTACCTGTTTATGTGATTGTATTTCTTGATATTGAAACTCTCCACTTGTTATTCTTGATGTATATAATCCAACGCTGTCTATTACTATGTATTCAATGTGGGGAATAAAGCTTCAAATATATCTAAACTTTGTTTCCTTTTCCATTATAACGTCATTATCAGGGTACACTGATCATCCACACCTAACTTGCCAGTTTCAGCTATGGCTTCCTTAATAGTCCGCCAAACATCAGCAATGCAAAGTCATGTACTCTTTCTTTGCCTTGTCATTTACATCCAGAATGGTCACAATACAAAAGAAAAAAAAGGAGCAGCCCCAAGATTTGAACTCAGGTCCTAGGATCCAAGGGTTGGCTGTGGCTGAGGTGCCAAGACCTGAGAGCAAGCCCTGTGCTCGGCTAACAATAATAATAATAATAATAATAATAATAATAATAATAATAATAATAATAATGCCCGGATTTGGAATTTGCACTATTTTTCTGGCAGGCCTTGTATTTGAACTCAGGGTCTGGATAACTTTGTGGCACTGTGGATGAAGGGGAAAGGCTCACCATCCTTGAAGACAAGAAATTCAGACCAGTTCCCAGAGCATGAAATGAAGCCCCAGCACTGGAAAAAATAATATTAATATATAAGATCTATTTACATACATGGGTTTAGTGCATATGATGTTTATTACCCTTATTTATTTAGTATTATTACACATATAACAGTTCTTTTATTACATCATATCACATAAGATATATTTGCATATGGATTATACATCATACTGAGACCCCGGACTTTCACAGAAAAGGAAAAAAAATGTGTCAAAATTGACTTCTTACTCCACGAATAAATTTTTGGACATGCTGAGATTTGAACTTATAGCCTACAATGGCCAATCCTTAAATGGGGTCACAGTCTTAGCACAGAAGCCTCTAGCAACCTGAGCTGCCAGAAAGTTTTGAGGACCTGTGATCAAGCCACAGGAATACCCAATATAGATAGATAGATAGATAGATAGATAGATAGATAGATAGATAGATAGATAGATAGATAGATAGATAGACAGACATGTAGATAGATATGCAGAGAGAGGGAATGTGAGGATATTAAATGATATATATAATGAACAATTATCAATTTTCAAATTATGCCTCCATTTAATGAAGTATCATGTTTGAATATTTATAAAAGCATTAATTAAAATTAGTCAATAACCTTCCATTAGGGGAATCATACCATGGTGCTAGAATCAAAGATATAAATCCAATAATTTTTATGTGGCATTCTAAATTAGAATCATATTTAATTTCAAATTTAATAATTACTTTTATAGCATTCCATTAGCATTCACATGAATAGGAATGAGTTTGTCAGGATCACCTTCAATTTGTGGGTGGCAGTCTTGGCATTCAAACTCCAGGCTTGGGCAGTTTATTTATAATGCAAACCATTGAAATGACAGCGTGAAAACTTCAGATTGTTATGATTACAAAAAAGAACAAGAAAAGAAACCCAGGAGCCACGGGCTCCTGCCTGTAATCCTAACTTGTCAGGAGGCTAAGATATAGAGAAGGCCAATTTGAATTCAACCAGGACAGGAAAGTCCAAGACATTCTTATTTCTAAGAGATCACAGAAAAAAAAAAAACGAACATGAATTGGGCTGTGGCTCAAGGGCCGAGTATTACCTTTGAGCAAAGGAGCTCAGGGACAGGGTCTAGGCTCATAGTACAAACCTGGAACTGTCCCCACCCCAAAAATAGAGGCAATAACTCCTTGTCTCTGTGTATGGATGGATGATGGATGGATGAAAGGTATTCAGCAGGTTGCTCATGCCCAACTCTCCAACCTGGGCAAGCTGGGACAAGCCTTGAATTGTACAAAGTCTGAGCTGGAAGCTTGAACATAGCATCCTTTTCTGCCATTTAATAAATGAAGCATGATGGGACACCTAGCAGCCAGCCACTGCTTCCAGGGAGACCATAATACCTACACTGTAGGACTTGTCAAAGTTTCTGGCTCCATATTCTCTATCCCTCTGTAGAATGTGAGACTAGACCTCTGGGGCATGGTGGCTATCACTCATTCATCATTCCTCATTGCTGAGTCACAGGCTGGTCCCAAATCTTGGCAAAGATAAGAAATAGTCAGCAATATCTATGCCGAAAGGGGTATGCCAATCAATCTCACCCTCATAATTCCTATTAGAAGTGAGCCTTGGTCTGTGAATATGGCTTAGTGGTAGAGTGCTTACCTAGCACACACTAAGTCCTGAGTTTGATTGCTCAGTAGCACACAAACAGAAAAAGCCAAAAGTGGCACTGTGGCTTAAGTGATAGAGTGCTAGCCTTGAGCAAAAGAAGCTCAGAAACATGCCCAGAACCTGAGTTCAAGCCCAAAGACTGGCAAAAAAGTGAGCCTGGTGAGACATATTCTTCTGGGACTCAGAGGAGGACCGAGGTTATAGGTAAGAGGTAGGGTAGATGGCAGGTGCAGGTGGCTCACCCCTGTAAGCTACCCAGGAGGCTGAGATCTGACGATCCCAATTGCAAGCAAGAAAGTCTATATGAGACATTTTTCTCCAATTAAGCATCCAAAAAGCCAGAAGTAGAGCTGTGGCCCAAGTAGTAGAGTGCTAGCATTGAGCACAAAAACTCAAGGATAGGATAGCATGCATGCCATGAATTAAAACCCCAGAACTGGCATGCACAGGCACACACTCACACACACTCACTCTCTCTCTCTCTCTCTCTCTCTCTCTCTCTCTCTCTCTCTCTCTCTCTCTCTCTCTCTCTCACACACACACACACACACACACACACACACACACACACACACACACACACACACCAATAGAGCATTTGCCAGTAAGCCTGCAAAAGTTCCATCTCTAGCAACTCAATATTAAAAAGAAGAGGGAGAAGGGAAGGAAAGACTTGCTCCACGAGGTGATATAATCAGTGCCAAAATTCCACAGGAGTTCTAAGATGTGGATTCAGGAGAGAAGGTCTCAGGCAGAAGGTCCAACATGGGCAAAGGTCCTGAGGTGTGGTGTAGAGCAGATGGTGTGTTTGGGATGAAGGTTCTGTGGCTTCAGACAAGTTTGTGAGGACATTCAAGGCTGTGTGAAGGTTTGTACTTCAGTCACAGGTAGGGTACACAGTCGGGTCCCAGAATGGAGCCCAGGGGGAAGATTAGCTTGCTTTTTACCAGGTACCCCAGCCATTTTCTGTGGCTGGATGCTTATTTTTCACAGCTCCTGACCCTCAGACTTCCTTTGCATGGAGGAGTCAAGGCAAACTCAGGGAAGAAAGCTTGCTTAAGAAAAGCTTCTAGCCCAATGCCAGTGGTGGTTCAACCCCTGTAAATCCTAGCTATTCAGGAGACTGAGAAAGAGATTGTGGGTCAAGCCAGCTCAGGGAAAGAAAGTTAGTGAGGCTCTTCTTGCTAACTAATTACCAAAAGCCAGAAATGGAGTTGTGGCTCAAGTGGTAGAGTGCTAACCTTGAGGGAAAATGTTAAGAGACCAGAGCCCAGGCTGTGAGTTCAAGCCCGCGTACAGATAAAATAAAGAAAAGCTTTCAGGAGCTCCTAGTCTATTGTGGTGAAAGGCCAGATCAGCCGTGCACCGGTGGCTCACACCTGTCCTCCTACCTCCTCAGGAGGCTGAGATGTAAGGATCACTGTTCAAAGCCAGCCCAATTAGGAATCCTAGAGACTCTGATCTCCAAGGAACCTTCAGAAAACTGGAAGTGGCTCTGTAGCTCCAGTGATCAGCTGAAGAGCTTGGTTACGGCGCCCAGGCCCAGAGTTCAAGCCCCATGACCAACACCTGGCCTGCTTGGACCTCCCTCTGTTGCTCTAGGCAGATTACTTTCCAGTGGGCCACTGAGTGTCTCCCAATGTCTAGGTGTCCTACAAGTCTTGAGAGCAGCCTGTTTGGGGGCCATTACCTATAAAGCAAGCGACAGTACCAGAGAAGGGTTGAGCCTTGGGGCATGGAGATAATCAGAATGGCATCTATCGTGGGTGTAATGTATATCTGAGCAGTAAATTTACATCTCAGACAACGGTTCTGGGCCAGGAGGGGCAGAAGCTGCAAGATATCATACCAGGTAATGCCCACTCATGCGGGTATCACAAGAGTGTGAATTTGTCTCAGGAATTCACAGCCACCTGGTTGCTGCTTGTAGCAGTCGATGTCCCTGGAGTCCAAGGGCTTAGAGGCATGCTTTCCTCACCTCACCAGTGCTCAGGGACAGATGAAGGTCTGCAATCGTGGGCCGACTACAAACGAGCATCCGTACTGTCCATCCCGTGGTCCTGTGGCCCTGAACATGGATGTATCTCTTGAGAGTTTACTGTGACTCTGCCTCAGGACTGCCCCCAGTTCTAGTTCAGCTCATCATAACCACCTTCCTCTGTGTGTTGTGTTGTGTGTGTGTGTGTGTGTGTGTGTGTGTGTGTGTGTGTGTCTGTGAGTGTGTGCATAAGCATCTTGGGACTAGGGCTTGATCTCAGCGCTTGGGCTCTGTCCCTTACTTTTTTCATTCAGGGCTAGCACTCTACCAGTTAAGCCACAGCTTTTCTTCCAGCTTTCAGGTGGTTATTTGCAGAAGAGAGTCTCACAGATTTTTCTAGCTGGGCTGCCTCTGAATGACAATCCTCATATCTCAGACTCCTGAGGAGCTATGAATATGAGAGCATGAGTTATTACCATCTGGCCACAGTTTCTTTCTTGGCTAAAACAGACTACCTCTCTCCAGCTGAGCACCCATCTACAGCTACCCCTCCTAACCCTGGCTTCAGATGAAACATATCCTCCTCCCCTGAGGAAAAAGAAATGGGATCTGGTTTGAGCTTTATGTTCTTCACACAGTCAGGGGCTGCTGGGAGCTGATGTGGAGGTCAGAGATCTAGGCCAGGGCAAGAAGACAGCTTTTAGAACAGAAGAGATTATGAAAACACAGCCTTGCAGCTGGGGTCCAGTGGCTCATGCCTATAATCCTAGCTACTCAAGGCTGAGACCTGAGGATCAATCAAGATTCAAAGCTAGCCTGTGTAGTGACCGTCTACTCGACCAGCGAGGAAAAACGACCACCACACCAGGAGTCTTCTCAGATCACGCTTTATTGGAGAGCCTTTTAGTTGTAGGAGAGCTTGGGCGCGAGAGAGCGTGCACCCGAAACACAGCCGCTTATATAGGAGAATCGGAATGCGGGTCTTTCTGTTGTTGGTCGCCTGCCTTTCACCGTCAGCAGGTGTCATGGGATTGGCTGGGGACTCTACCTGGCTCGTGCACGCGCACAGCCCAGGCGTCCCGCCAAGCACCGTCTGGGGTGGTTACCTCAAAGCTGCAAGGGAGTGGGCGGAGTCTCGCCTCGGCTCCCTACCGTTCCCCCTTCTTTGTTTTATGGCAACAGGTAAGAGTAGAGGTTGGGCCTCTGTCTAAAACTTTAGGACCTTGCACTGGCCTTCGCCTGAGGGGCGCGCCTTCCCCAGTGATGACCAGGCCCGTCCGATGCCTTTTTTGCAGAGGTGGGATCTTGGGCATCAACCCATTTGCAACCCAGCATGCTCTTCTTGAGGAGATGAGAACCATCTCCTCAAGTGAAGTGCACTTGCCTTGCACCCTGTCCCAAATTGCAAGTTGCATACCTGTCCCGGTGCAATGGGATCCCCTGATCCCTCGGGGTGCTAAGGCTATGCAGAATGGTAAGGCTTAACTGCCTCTTAGGGCCGACAGCCAGATCTGGGGTGAGGATCCACTCTCCAAAGCGGCTAATGCTTGCAAGATAACAACCTTGTACCTTCTGGTTTGGGCTCGAAGGCGACAGACCAACCATAGGCAGACCACGCATCCTCCCAAACAGCAGGCTAAAAACATTCCGACTCCCACCCGCTCTTTAGAAAAGGACACCGCAGAGGCAATCCAGTCAGTAAATTGTAACAGCCCACAGCATCATTGGTTTAGCTATCACAGGGATTGCTATTAGCACTGTTGCTAACAGCAGGGAGATCAACTGCATCTTCAAGAGGGGGTTTTTCTGCAGTCTCCACCGGCCTGGTCAGTCTCATTGGCACCCAGTGAGGTACTTCTTGACTCTGTGGAAAAACACAAACAGCTCCCCTGGATCTCGTTATTACCGGATCCGGTCCATACCATTTATTATTAATAACATCCTTCCACATAACCATGTCTTTAGTATCCATGGAGTCTCTTGTCATATGCCGATCTGCGGCAGACTGATCGTTGTCATTTAGAATTAAAAAATTAAGGGTAAAGAGCGCAAGAGAAAGTCTTTCCCTGGGGGACGCGGACTCAGCAACTCCCCCTTTTTGCTTTTGAAGCATTTCTTTTATGCTTCGATTAGCTCTTTCCACTATACCTTGTCCTTGAGGATTGTAGGGCAATCCGGTGGTGTGGGCAACCTGCATTTGTGCGCAAAAGGCGCGAAAACCATGGGAAGTATAAGCAGGGACATTATCCGTCTTAAGTCTAAGGGGCTTTCCCCAAGCTGCCCAAGCTTCTAAGCAGTGTATTCTGACGTGAGACACCTTTTCTCCTGCCAAAGGTGTGGCATGAATGACACCAGAAAAGGTGTCCACAGACACATGTAAATATTTCAACTTACCAAATTCCATCAGATGAGTAACATCCATTTGCCATAGGGCGTTTGGTCTCAACCCCCTGGGGTTTACCCCCACATGGGGAGGATGAAGAAAGGTAACACAAGATTTACAGGCTTTAACAATAGCTCTTGCCACATGCCTGGACAAATTATATCTTTTCCTAAGGGTATTAGCAGGTACATGATACAATCTATGAAAGTCTTTTGCCAATTCTACAGGATCAGCAGCGACCAGAGCCATAGCCCGAGTTGCCTGGTCCACCAAATCATTACACTTTGCCATCGGGCCCGGCAACATAGAGTGGGCACGAATATCTCCAATATAAAAAGGATGTTTTCTGTTTAAGATAAGGGATTGAATCTGTAACAAAACATTAGAAACTGTACTGGCCTGCTTAACTGAAGCAGCAACTTCAAGAGAAGCAACGGCATTTACAACATACAATGAATCAGAAAATAAATTAAAAGGTTGATCAAATTTTTTAAAAACTTCAAGCACAATTAAACATTCAACAGCCTGTGGGGCATTCGGCCGAAAATTAAAGACTACCGGCTGTTTGTGTCCTTGAACAAAAAAGGCACCTTGTCCAGATTTTGATCCATCCGTAAAGATGGTCAGGGCATCAACCAAGGGCTCCTTTGAAGTGACAACAGGAAAATACACTAAATTTTTGTTAACTATGGCAAGCAGAGGATGCTTAGGATAATGATTATCAATTACATTTGGAAATGAACAAACAAGAATTGCCCACATATCCATTGTGGCTGCTAAAATTTCAACTTGCTCACGGGTGTATGGAATAATTAATTTATCTGGAATTTTTGCAAAGTGCATTAAACAATACTTTATACCCAAAATTGCCTTTTTTTTATTTTTTTATTTTTATTTTTTTTATTTTCAGATCAAAATTGCCTGTTTAGCCACTAATTCAGGAAAATATTGAACAGTTTTTGCTCCCACAGAATCATAGCATTAATAGTTAGCCTTTGAAGCAAGGCAGTGGTATAATTGGCCGTCACCCCATAAGTCCTGACTGCCTCAGCTAAATCTTTTAACTGGGAGTAGGAAACCCGCTCAAAATTTCTTTCATTAGTAATGGGATTTTCAAAAACTGGAAAGGTGGACGCTAAAGGAGACCAGGTGCTGCCTTTTATAAAGTGACTCTTCCCTGCCGGCGGGCACGGCAGGGGGGCCGACGGGTGAGGGGCAGCTCCGTTTCCTCTTCTTGGCTGCTGCGGTACTCCCACCCCTAGGGGGCGCCACCCTCCATATCTGTCTGCCTCGTGCTCCGCCGCAGCCTCTTCTAACTCTTCACTATCAGCTGGATCGAGCTGCTCTCCCTCCTCCTCTAACATTTCTTCCTCTGAGTCACTCACAAGATTACTATATTCTTGGTCCCGCCCTTCCACATGTAGGGCTGAGAACTGGTTTGCTTTTAAAGAAGGGCACGGGGGTCTCCTTGAGACCCCCTCCTCTCTGAAACCCTTCTCCTTTTGTGAGGGCTGCAGCCTCTCTTGCTTTAATTCTTTAGGATCCTTTTGTCTTTTTTCCCTTTTTCTTTTAGGCCTATTTTCCTCCCCCTTACTGTATGCTGACTCTGATAGACTATCCTGATGCCGTGTTAGTACTTTGCATCCTTCCTGGATTAAATCAAACCCTCCCTCCTCGAGGCAAGTGCGCACCATCAAAAAGACAAGCCACAAAGGAAGAAGCAATGCAAGCAACCAATAAATATCTAAATCTACAGTGAACAGCATACCAGGGGATATTTACCGACGTCCCCTCTCCGCGTGTTGAGTTCTGGCTCCGGTTCGGCCTCTCGCGCGGGTCCCGTCCCAGGTTCGTTCCCGGGTTTCAGCACCAGTTGTAGTGACCGTCTACTCGACCAGCGAGGAAAAACGACCACCACACCAGGAGTCTTCTCAGATCACGCTTTATTGGAGAGCCTTTTAGTTGTAGGAGAGCTTGGGCGCGAGAGAGCATGCACCCGAAACACAGCCGCTTATATAGGAGAATCGGAACGCGGGTCTTTCTATTGTTGGTCGCCTGCCTTTCACCGTCAGCAGGTGTCATGGGATTGGCTGGGGACTCTACCTGGCTCGTGCACGCGCACAGCCCAGGCGTCCCGCCAAGCACCGTCTGGGGTGGTTACCTCAAAGCTGCAAGGGAGTGGGCGGAGTCTCACCTCGGCTCCCTACAAGCCTGGGCAGACTCTTCTCTCCAATGAATCACCAAAAAGATGGGTAGCAGAGCTACTGTAGTTCAAATAGTACAGCAGCAACCTTGTGCAAACAAGCTAAAGCATACCACAGAGGCTCTGAGTTCAAGCCCTGGTACACACACACACACACACACACACACACACACACACACACACACACACACACACACACACACACATCCTTAGCAGGTGCCAGTGGCTCATTCCACCAATCCAAGATACTCAAGTGGCTGAGCTCTTAGTGCAGAAACTTGAAGCCAACCCAAGCAGGAAAATATGTGAGACACTTCTGTATACTAAGCTACTAAAAAAGATGAAAGGTGAGCTGTGGTTCAAGTGTTAGAGTGTTAGCCTTGAACAAAGGAAGCTCAGGGACAGTGCCAAGGTCTGAGTTCCAGCTCTAAGATTTTTTTAAAGACACCCTGCACCCCAATAAGACCATAAATCCAGATTTTGGTCATTCTAGATCTCACTTCCGCTCCTGCCACTTCCACAGCACAAGTGGCCTGTACTGGGTTAAGAAGTGAACTTACACAAGGAGGACATAGCCAGGTCAAGGATAATGCCCCAGAACATTGAGGTACTGGCCAAACCATTCTCTCATCCCCCAGTTGCCTTGCCCTACAGTTCAAAATCTGTGTCCCTGTATTCTGGACATCCAGAATTGTTTAGAAGGACCTGAGAGGCCCTGCTAGGGCCAGAAGATAGACTTGTCTGCGACAAGACATTGGCCAATACTTCCAAGCCACCTTGGCCTCACGTCTCATGTAGCCCCTGATCATCCTTGCTGGGTCAGCCTTCAGTCAGCCATCAAGCTCGAGTTGGCCAGAGCCACTGGCAACCAGCCTTCCTCCACTCCACTGCTCCACTGCCAGCCTGCTGGGAGTAGGATATGCAGTCAGAGGCCCAGCTGAAGAAACGGACAGGACATCGCATGACGACTGAACTTGCCCCCCCAAGAGGCAGGGGAGAACATATGCTAGCTGGACCTTCTGACCCAGAATCCTCTGGAAGTGGACAAAGATATGGACAGTCGAACTTGGGCCCCAAAGAAAAACTGGAATATTCAGGTCTCTGGCAATTTAGGACTCATTATAGATCCTGATAGGGGGCTAAAGGCAAGGCTGCCATGGAGGAGGGGCACTATATGAGTTAGGAATAGGCAGACAGGCACTCAGGAAGTGGACAGAGAAAGATGAGAGAAAAATACACACACACACGCATGCACGCACACACACACACACACACACACACACACACACACACACACACATACACACACACACACACACACACACACAAACGGGTAGTCCAAGGCCTCAGCAGTCCCTGAGCACATGAATATCCCAAACCCAGAGAAGATGGCACTATTGTCCTCAGACCAAATGTAGACAAAACTCAGAGCCTCTCACACATCTGGAATGGCTCCTAACACAACATAGCATTTCCTACTGTACACAACGCTGTGAAGAAAACTCAGCCACATTAGTTTTGGTTGTCGGTCATAGAGTTTGAACTATGGGCCTGTAAACAGTCCCTCAGCTCTTCAGCTGAAGGTGTGCGCTCTTCCACTGGAGCCAGAGCACCACTTCTGGTTTTCTGGTGGTTCACTGAAGATAGTCTCACAGACTTTCTTGCCCAAGCTAACTTTGAACTGTGATCCTCAGATCTCAGCCTCCTGAGTAGATAGGATGAGAGTTGTGAGCCACTGGCATCTCCCAGATTCAGCTACTTGCTCTACCACTTGAGCCATGGCCCACTTCCAGTTGGAGGTTGGAGATGAGACTCTCATGGGACTTTCCTGCCTTGGCTGGGAAATAAGATCCTCTGGATCACAATCTCCCAAGTATCCAGGATGACAGGTGTGAGCCACCAGCACAGGGATTATGTTCTCTCATTCTTTAGAATTTCCACCTAGTCCTCCTCTAGATAGTACCACCTAGACACTCTTTAATCTCCCTCAGGGACAGCAAAGTGAGGCTCGGAATCTGGGTAGGACCATGGGCATTAAAGGGCTCCTTCACATCACTACCCGTCTCTAAGCTCCCATCCACCTCCTCTGGATGGCCTGGTCATCTGGGACAGATCAGATCCACTAGGAAATCTGGTGGATGTCCTGTATCCCCCGCACCTACCAACTGGTACCTGAGGATTTCTGGAGCCAGCTACTCCATATCCATGTGGAAGACATTAAGAGGTTTGCTGATAACCAGGTCCAGGGTTGCCCAGGGAAGAAGGAGTGTCCAAATCCCATCTGTCAAAGGAGACACAAAGCATGGATGGATCTACTAAGAGCTACAGGGCATGGCCATCCACCTGTCATCCAGGTCCCTTGGAGTGCTGTTATATGTTGACAGTCCTGGTGCTTGACCTTGGGGCCCAGGCACTGTCCCAGAGCTACTTTTCCTCGAGGCAAGTGCTCTTCCACCTGAGCCATGGTGCCACTTCCGGCTTTTTCTGTGTATGCAGGACCTAGGAATCAAACTCAGGGTTTCCTGCATGTTAGGTGAGCTCATTACTGCTAAGACACAATCCCAACCCTGGATAGCTGTTCTTCTGTGACACGTTGGGCCTGTCTCGGGACAGACCTGCACATCTTTTTTTTTGGGGGGGGTCAGCTTGTGGGGCCTGAAATTTGGGCCTGGGCGCTGTCCCTTTAGCTCTTCAGCTCAAGGCTAGTGCTCTACCATATGCGCCACGGCGCCACTTCCGGCTTTATTTCTTTTTGCTTATGTAGTGCTGAGGAATCGAACCCAGGGCCTCATGCATGCAAGGCAAGCACTCTACCACTGAGCCACTTTCCCAGCCCAAGACCTGCACATTTTTACTGAGTTTTTCATCACTAGCTCTGGTTGGAAATGAACATGCTCAGCTATGTTGTCCTTTATCTACCGCATTTTTGCTCTCTGTGCTTCCTGTCAGGTCCTCCTTGTTAAGCAAGACCCCCTTTCAAGTGTTGCCTCTAAGAAGCCTGCTCCAATCACCCCGGCAGAGAGGGATCTTCTCTGCTCTGCAGGCTGCTGGCCTTGTCAAGCTTGGCCTACCAGCTGGTGTGTGTTCAGAGAGCACAATGTGGAAGGTCTGGCTTTTACCACCCAATTTCTGAAGGCTCTGATACACTACCCAGAGACCAGTACTGTATCACACTTCAGAAGAGAGCACTCAAGGCTCAGGCAGTCTGGGGGCAACACATGGGACCATTTCTTCATGTAGGCTTGAACTGAGGATCTGGGAGCTGTCTCTCTGAGTTTTTGTGCTCAATGCTGGTGCTCTATCACTTGAGGCACAGCTCCACTTCTAACTTTTTGGTGATTCCATGGAGAGTAGAGTCTCACTGGCTTTCCAGCTTATGGCTGGCTTCGATCTTTGATCCTCAGATATCTGCCTCCCGAGTAGCCAGGATGTCAGGCATGAGCCTGAGCCAGAGGTGACAGGCACCAGAGCCTTTCTTTTGAGCTTCTGTTTATCTCATGTCAACTAGCAAGCCCTAGTTAAAATAGTCATTTTACAGGTGATCAAGTTCCCCTCCTAGGACAGTTAGTCCAAGGAGATAAAGTGTCTTTGAAAAAGGCTACTCTGAGTTGGCCTAGGTGAGTGTGTGTTTGAGAGTATGAGTTTCAGGGATAGTTACTCCCATGTCTGCAGTGCCTCATCCTTCCAGTGGTGAGTAAATCCAGGATCCCCATCCCAAGGAAGGAAGGTAGGGGATGGTACTTAAGGTCATACCAAGAGGGATGATCTGATTTCTATCCTGTAGTTCAATCTGGGGGAGAGAAAATAAGACAGAAGGAGAGGTTTAGAGGAACATCAAGGGAAGCCCCTTACAAGTAAAAGAGAGAAGACTGAATCCATCCTTTTTGGTAGTAACATAACAGGTGCCCACTATTCATTTATTTTATTTTTTGTGAGTCCTAGGGCTGGGATTCAGGGCCTCGGCGTCATCCCTGAGCTTCTTTTACTCAAGGCTGAGGCTCTACCACTTGAGCCACAGCACCACATCTGACTTTTTTCTGGTGCGGGGGAGGTGGTTTATGGGAGATAAGAATATCACAGACTCTCCTGCCTAGGCTGGCTCTGAGTCACAACCATTAGACCTCAGCCAGGATGAGCAAGAGCCACCAGCACCTGTTCACCACCATCCATTTATAATCCCCTAGGGCCAGTCCTAGGCCACCCACACTGCACCCTCCATGTTGTGGGAATCAGACATGGGTGGGTTTGATACTTCAACAGCCTACCTACCTTTGAACATTTTTCTGGGTCAGTCTGATAGTGGCTTCCTTCTTATCCACAGCAATGACTTGGCTCTGACACAAGAACAAATGTCCCCCAGGAGGTGTCAGGCCTGGGGTCTTTCCTCTGTACACCACACCCTCTCCCCAAAATGATACAAAGCGAAAGTAGACATAGAGTGAATTCATTTTCTGATAATCAGTGTCTGGCCTGATATGTGGTGGTGAGGATCAGAGGCCCAGGATAGTGCTGTGCGGTTGGACAACGTGATGTCTCCTCATCCACTTTCCTTAGAAGAGAGTAGTGGAGAAGGACTCATCAGACAGATTGACAATGAATAACCATCATGGTCTAGCTCGGGCACAGAGGGGCTTACCTCAGGGAGCTAGTTCAACAGGCTGAGCAAGACAGCTCCTGACCCACAGCTCACCTCCAGAATGAGAGGGCCACCTTAGGTCCCAGCCACATGGGGACACTAATCCACCTCCTGCAGCACCCATTCAACAAGTTCCTATGAGAGAGAGAGAGAGAGAGAGAGAGAGAGAGAGAGAGAGAGAGAGAGAGAGAGAGAGAGAGAGAGAGAGAGAGAGAGAGAGAGAGAGAGAGAGAGAGAGAGAGTGAGAGACAGACACAGAGACAGACACAGAGACAGACACAGAGACAGACACAGAGACAGAGACAGAGACAGAGACAGAGACAGAGACAGAGACAAGAAGACAGACAGACAGACAGACAGAGAGGGGGAGATTCTTATCTCCAAAGAACTACAAGAAAACCGGGAATGGTGCTGTGGTACAAGTGGTAGAATGCTAGACTTGATCTGAGGGGCTTGGGGACAGCATCCAGGCCCAGATTTCAAGCCCCATGACTGACAAGAAGTGGACTTCCTACCACAAGGAGTGGACTGATTAGCATCCATAGTCTTAGGGAGCATGGCAGAGAAGTCCTGCCAAGCTTCCTGTAAGCTGGGGGCCATGAGTAGGCCATCCAGCTTCTCCATTCCTCGTTTTCCCCAGATGCAAAACTTAACACAGTGAAGGATCCCTTTCCTCATGGGGATAGGGTAAGGATGAAAGAGAGCCATGTTTTGTTTCATAATCCATACATGATAAATAACAGGCCCCATCTGAGCCTTTTCCAGCTATCTTCCTGTCATATGCTCACAGAATTGCCAAGAACCTTCTCTGACGACCGCTCCCTCTATGCTGGCCCTGCCCAGAGATGCTCCTGTATTGATCCTTTGTTTCCTCACAACTTTCCTGTGAGGAGACTGAGGTCCGATGGTTCCAGGCCCAACCCAGAGCTTCAACTTTGGTCAAGAATCGGCTGCCATGGACTAAGAGTTTGGGATAATCCATCTAAACCATTGAGTGAGCAAGGCGCAACATGTCTTCCATCCCAACTACAGATGAACATGCATGGTGGCCCATGCCTGTCACAGGAGGACCATGATCCAGCCCAGTCTGAGCATATATTGAGTCTCTAAATGCCAAAGACAGAAAGATTTAGCTCCCATGGTAGAAGACCTGACTGGAAAACCTAGGCCTTGAGTTCAAACTCTAATATACCAAAAAGAATCAGACGTCTGGTGCCAGAGGCTCATGCCTATAATTCTAGCTACTCAGAAGGCTAAAATCTGGAGATACAGGTCAAGATTTAAAATAAGGTTGGCCTCGCCCCTCAGACGTCATGATCAGAAGACCAGAGTCTGACCAATGCCAATACGCTCCATACTAACAGGGTTCACATCCATACTAAACGCTGGTCACACTCTCTGTCCCACTGGGGAGCCACCCCCTGAGGGCCCCACCCCCAGGTCCTCCCAAGCTCCCTCTGCCACCACCAGGCCCAAGCGAGTAGACACTTTCAGGAAACAAAGATCCCTTGGTCTTATAATTTAATGGTGTTGAGTCCCCTTCAAGTGTCTCACCCTTCCAGGCCCCCAGACTTCAGCCACAAAGCCCATGCACCTTCCCCGCAAAGATAGTGGTTAGAAGTTACCAAAGGGCCCAGCGCTCCTTTTTACAACCCACTTCTACACACATCACTCACACACAAACATACAAACACACACACACACACACACACACACACAAACACACACACAAGGCCGGCACTGGTGGCTCCTGTCATCCTAGTTACTCAGGAGGCTGAGGTCTGAGGATCACTTTTAAAAGCCAGCCCTTGCAGGAAAGTCTGAGAGGCTCTTATATACAGTGAACTACAAAATAGCCACAGGGGAAGCTGTGGCTAAAGTGTCAGAGCACTAGCTATGAGCACGAAAGGTCAGGAACACCACCTAGGCCTTGAGTTCAAGGTCCAGTTCTTGTACCTTCAAACACACACAGACATAGATACAGACACACACACACACACACACACACGGACAGCCCAAGGCTTCAGCAGTCCCTCAGAACAGAACCATGAACTCATTCCATTAGGATCACATCCCAACTCCAAGAAGGTGGCACTACTGACCTCAGACCCACTGTAGACAAAACATTGAGCCTCTCACATATCTGGAATGTCTCATAGACCAGCATGGCATTTCATACCATATACACGGCTATGCAGAAAATTTAGCCACCTCTTTTGTTGTTGTTGGTCACGGGGTTTGAACTCTGGGCCAGGTCACTGTCCCTCAGCTTTTCAGCTAAAGGTGAGCACCCTCCCACTTAAGCCACAGCACCACTTCCTGTTCTTTGGTGGTCCATTGGACATCAAGTCTCACAGACTTTTCTGACCAAGCTGGCTCTGAACCATGGTCTTCACATCTCAGCCTTCTGAGTAGCTAGGATGACAGCTGTGAGCCACTGGCAACGTCCGGTTTCAGCTACCTTCACGTACCCAGAGGAAAACCATCTCATAAGGCCACAAACTTCTTGCAACCCTTCACTTCAGAATTAGTCACCAAGCATCCTAACACATCCTTTATTGGAGAGAATACAGACACAGCAATCCCACCCCTGCAACGATTTAGCCACTGCCTGCCTGCCACAAGCCACGTCCTCTTGAAGCTGTGTCTTCAAGCTAGGGTAAACTTGGGGGATTCATAGAAATGTCGGTACAGTGGGGCAAGCACCTTGTCTCCCAACCACAGCAACCCCCTCTTCGTCCATCCCACACATGGACCATCCTTTGCAGGCAAATGTTTTACTTACTTTCTTTTTTCAGTTGTGGGGCTTGAACCCTAGGCCTCGGTGCTATCCCTGAGCATTTCAGCTCAAGGTGAGCACTCTACTACCTATGCCACAACACAACACCACTTCTGCTTTTCTGGCAGTTCGTTGGAGATAAGAGCTTCAGAGTTTTTCCAGCCCAGGCTGGCTTTGACCCCTGATACTCAGATCTCACCTCCTGGGTACCTAGGATGACAGTCATGAGTTAGTGCCACCAGGCCAAAGATACTTTTCCATGCCTGTCATCCTATCCCCTCAGGAGACTGAGATCTGAGGACTGCAGTTGGATACCACCCTTGGCAAAAAAGTCCATGAAAACTCTTTATCTCCAATTATAAACACCTAAACAAGTTGGAAGTGGAGCTGTGGCTCAAATGTTAGAGTGCTAGCTTTGAGTATAACGACAAGAATAGGACCCAGTCCCTAGTTTCAAGCTTTTTCTAACAAAGACCCACCCAAGAAAGGGAAGCAGGTGGGCATACGCGAGCTGAAAGCTCACACATAGTGCTCAAGCCTCCCAGAACAGACCCCATCCTGCTCTGATTCTCTAGATTCTATGTCCTACATCATGGTAATCTTAGATGGAACTTACCATGCACCAAGTCAGGATCTTCAAGTACAATCGCATATTCAGGATCCCCTGACCTTATCAAAGACTCAAGATCTCTCACTGTGTTGACTCTAAACTGGATAGGGAGGTGAGGTCTAGTTATCCAACCACAGGATGTGGGAATGAAAGGATTTCTCAGCCAAGGGACACAGACTCAAGGTCTCCAGGTCCCTCTCTCTCAGGAAGGAGAAAAGGGCTGATCTTTCTCAGGAATGTTCCTTGGTTGTGAGTATCCTCAAAGAAACAACCCTGCTCAGAAACCAGTACCTCTTGTTTTCCCACCAGCCTCTATCCAAACCGGCCCCACCTTCAGTCTGCCTTCTCTTAATCCCAGATCTGCCATCTAGACTAAAGGCTGAGCCAGCAAAGAGACCCATCTCTGCCTCTGAGAATGGCAATCACGGGGTCCTCGTGCCTCCTAGAGGAAGTCTGGGGAAACTAGGCTCCTTACTCCCACTCTCATTCCTTGGCTGCCCTGTGCTAGTGGCCAGCTTACTTCTGTCTCTGGTGGATGAAAGAAAAGGGCGGGGGTGTCAACTTCAGATTGAGCCCTCGAAAGTCCCAGTCCCCAAGAATGTACTGCACAGGCGTCCTGCAGTGGATGATAGCCAGGTGGTCAATGGTGAACCCAGTGTGCCAGGACTCTTAATAGCAGTGTGGCTGGGTCAAAGGCTCTATCACTTTTGGTCTAGGTTGTCAGGCAAAGTCATGGCTACAATGTCCTGACACTTCGAAACTGTGACCATCTTCCCTGTTCCTCTTCCTGCTTGTTCCTTGCCCCCCCCCACCGACACTCTCTCACAACAATATCTCCCTAGCCCTTGGACAGCTTGTTCTTATCTGACCAGAAAATAAACTCATTGGCACCAGAGATGATTGAAACCTGGTGACCTGCCCTGAGTCCTAGTGTCTACCGGAGGTTGCTTCCCTCTGCAGTCGGCTACCACACAGCTCCTGGATATCAGAAAGTTGCTAAGGTGTCAGTAGCTTGGTCCTACATACTGGCTTTAGGCTCTGAAATTGTCCCCACATAGATTGTGAATGGTTGGCTCCTTTGTTACTGGGACTCAGAACAAGTCTCATATATTCTCCCTTCTTCCTTCCTTTCCTCTTTTTCTCCAACCAGACTTTCCTCCTCTTTCTCTCTTTCCTTCCTTTCTCTCACTCCTGGACCTTGAACTCAGATCCTAGGTGCTGTCCCAGAGCATTTTTACTCAAGGAAAACAGACTACGGCTTGAGCTGTGGCTCCATTTCTGGTGTTTTCTTTTTGGTAGATAGTTGGAGATAAGAGTTTTACAGGCTTTCCTGCTTGGGCGTCAAGCATCCATCCTCCCATCACAGCCTCCTATGTAGCCAGGATGACAGGAATAAAGCATTGGCATCCAGCTCAAACCAATGTTTCTTCATGTGCTGTGGAACCAGCACTGGAAACTCTCATTGTCTATGACCCCTCCAGAGCCTGGTGCACACTGTTACTCTTTGTGGATAAATAAATGAGCACCTGTCTACAAAAAATATTACAGAAAAGTACCATCCCATTCAGGTAAGCATCCTGGTGGGTGGGGCAAAGCCTGATGTAGCTTTCCCACAGTTCTCCCTTCTCCCTCTTCCCACCTTCCTGGTGCCACAGAACTTAACTGTTTTGGCTCTGAAGACAGGATCCATGGTGTGCTTGCTGGATTCTGGGGCCTCTGGGATGCCTATCTTCTCAAAGATCTCTGGCCAGCAGCTGACCACACGGTGGCACTCAATTTCCCACTCAGGAGTGAATGAGGTTGCCATGAGCTGAAGGCCAGGCTCAAGGCGTCTACTCTCCTACCCCTGGGGCCAGCCAGGATGGCCCACCACATCTGGCCCCCAAGTTTCATGTTGCAGAGAAAGGATCCTCAAGACATCTTGGGTTTCTGAATCTCCCAGATTCCAGTGCATGTGCTGAGAATCCTCTCTACACACAGCTGGCTGGCTAGGGATGGTGAGGTCACAATCTCTGCTCCCCATGACATCCTCTATTTTATGTCTAGGTGGCAGGACCCCTACCTAGAAGACCACCAAGAATCAGACTCTAAAGCTGTTTCATTTAAATGGGCTGCAGCTTGGCCCTTGTCCTACACTCTGTCACAGCAGAGCCCAGGAGGAGAGCCCCGAGCTAAGAATTTACAGGTCTTATGAAGACACACAACCAGGTGCTTTAGTACCATGTCTTGCTCTGCTCTGAAACAAGCAACAAATGGTGACTGCCTCAAGTACATTAACCCTTCACTCAACTTGGTGGTCACACTAGAGAGAGTCAGAGGAGAATCAACAGCTGCTGCATAAAACCAATCAAGGCATGATATTCATAGCAGGAGACCATCTGGCTTTGGAATTCTGCTTGTGATACTTTGAATGTCATTGATTGTTGGCTGAAATGGTTCATCTAATTTGACCCATAATCCCAGGTGTTAGTGGAAGTGGAAATTGCCAGCTTCAAGAAAAAAACCCTGGAAAAGGTGGTATTTTAGTTGTCCCAATCAAACTTAAAGGATTCCAAAGTTAGTGGACCCCTTTTCTTCCCAGACAGCCTACATCAGGTTACAGAAACTGGCATTCAGCAAGCCCTAGCTAACTACCATGGCCTGATACCGAGCAGGCTCCAATAGGGGGAATGCACTTGCCTACCACGGCCCAGCTGGAAACGGCACAGGCAGGACATAGATTAGAGTCTGCAGGATTCCAGGGAGGACTTCCCACCAGTGCACTCCCCTGGGAGGTAATCCACGCCACCAGTGGGATCCCAGAACTCCCTGCCCAGATGCCCATGGACACCGTCAATGCCCTGGGTAAGATTGCCCTCTCATCGTCGGTAGTGGTGAACCATCTGCAATATCACACCGTTCACCACTTCCTAGACCCTCCTAGCTTCACAGCCCCTGCCCTACTCACCACCCTCCATCTTGTTCCCTAATTACATTTGGCCAACACATTCCCAACTCTTAATTAGCTCCAACTATACAAACGAGAGCAGACTGTCTGGCTGGAAGAGTGTGGCTGTGGTCACACTAGTCTCACAAGCCTTCAGGCTTAAGACAGAAGGTATCAACTTTGGTCTGTGGTTCCCACAGGCCTCCTAGGGGAGACCCACGCAGGCCCAGAAGCTACTGTGGGCTACAGGAAAGGGGGAAGAGAGAGGTGGAAAGGAATATCTACTGAAATCTTCCCCAAAGCAGCCATGAAACAGTGATGGTGAAAACATACTGGTCTCATACTTCGCATTGCTGAAAAAAAGAACAACAAATACACACACACACACACACACACACACACACACACACACACACACACATACACAAATCCAGAACGGTGACTGTAGACTCATCCATGCAGCACCTGCAATTTACCAATTGATCACTCACTTGAGCACAGTCAGGCTCTCTCTCTTTCTCTCTCTCTCTCTGTCTCTTTCATGCACACACACACACACACACACACACACACACACACACACACACACACACACACACACACACAAATAGACTCACAGTAGTGCCCCTCCTGAGTTTGTTGGTTCCTCATCTAGGACAATGTACAAGCTGGACCACGGGAGTTCCCTTGTCAGAACCAGGGGCTCGACCCAAGGAAGCACCACTCTAATAATGCTGAACCACCATGCCTCTCCCTTTCTCCAGGGCCAGACGCTTTCCCTTGGGAATAAACAGCCATGACTCCCCATTCACCAAAACCCTAGGCCAGGGCTCTGGGTGAAGGAGTCCTGAGACAGGTGGCTCTTCAGAGCCTGGACTGAAAACAAGCAGGAGATCATGGTGTACCCAGAGAATTGTCTGACCAGGGGTGTGGGCAGTGTTGGGGAAATGGATGAGGTCCTAAAGGCTACATACATGGATGAACTTCCTACTCCAGCCTAGATGCTTCTGGGTGACTTGGTGGATTCTTGGGGAGGATGAGGAAACCAGATGGTCCTGGAGCACCAGCAGATGGTGGCAGAGCTGGGAAATGTGATCACCCTGTGTGTGCTGTTGACAGCTGGAATGGGAAGGACCAGCAGGGTGTACCTGTGTTGTGGGGGCGTGTTCTTCCCAGACATTCACCTTCTATCTGAACCCTAGTGCCCTCACCTCCCTAGTGGGCTCTTCTGGGACCCTCCTCAGGGGAAAGTGTGACCGAGCACAAAAGACAAGGGCTCACACAGAATGGGGGGCTATCTTCTTGTTTTTTAAAATCAAGGGATAACATATGTATTTAGACATATTAGCAGCGAAAAATGTAATCTTCAACACACTTATTGGGGAAAAGTCTGAAAATATTACTACACTGAATTCAAGGGTATTTGCAGGAGACCTGACAGAGAAGTTCTCTAGAACATTTCAAGAAATTAAAAAGGGAGGGGAGGGGAAGGGAAAGGGTCAAAAGGGAAATATCCTCAGTTTAATTGACAAAGTGCAGTGCTTGCTCCGACTTAATTTCTGTCTCTCCCCTGCCCCGTCCCCAAAAAGTTTCCAGATGAGTACATCACTTAGACGAAAGTTCATCTACTGGAATAAAGGGAGATACCACTTGGGCAGGTGACACAGGAGAGTCGGTGGTAGTGCTGACTTTAGCTGGTGAGTTACAAGAAGATCCCGCACTGCTGCTGTTTCCATCCAGGGTATCCGAAGACACACACACACCAGGATCTGACAGCTGTGCTACGTCAGAAGAAAGCATGTTGGTGATGCCCTGGAAAAATCTCTTTGGCTGAAACTCAGTTTCCATTTCACATTTTCTTTTCAATGGTCCAAGAACACTTGGTTGGATACAATTGATGGGACTCTGGTTTCTCCGGGTGGTAAATTGGGTCGTCGGGCTTGGGATGGGGCGTGGAGGCAATCCATTGCTACTCACAAAACTTTGCAAGGATGGTGAAAACACTGCTTCCCAATACCCCGGGTGGGTGACGGTGCTGTTGACACAGGAATAAAATCCATGCACTTGGGCGAAAGCGGATTTCTCCACGTCGTTGTCACTAAGTCTGAAACTTTCCTCCCAGGAGTGGCTTATCTGCATTGCGGTCTGGACCACGTGATCATGGACCATCTCTTGGTTGATCAGGTCCATGCCCTCCGCCTGTTTGATTGATCTGGTGCAAGCCGCTGCTGTGCATGCAGATGGAGGAGGCCAGGAGCAGCAGGCCATGGCGGCCTGGATATGTGGTGCTGTTCTGCCTGGGGCTAGGAGCCTTGGCCTGGAACACCGGCGAGGTGTCACTGAGGCCGTGGATGAGGGGGGCGCTGTTAGACCTCCAGAGGCCCCCTCTGCCGCGGCCGTTGCTGCAGCCGCCTCTGCCTTGGCCACTGCCACAGCCATCCTCCGCCGGACTACTGCCGGGACCCGGAGGCAGCTCTGGGTCCAACTCCATCTTCACCTGAATCAGGTAGGGGGGCAGGGAAGCGGGGGCGGTCCTCGGTCAGGCCTCGGGGACTCCCATATCCCGCAGTACAGGGAAGCCACAGCCACCACAGCCTTCTGGGGGGCTATCTTCTGCATCCAACACATCCCCACCCCCAGAAAAAAGGAAACATCCCAAGAAGGCAGGTGTGGAGGTGCTGCTCCCTCTGACTAAAGCCACCAGGTTCCCTGTGGCACACCCTCTTCACCCATCCCTGCATCTGCCTTTTTCCTGGGACACTGGCCACTAGGGATGGGGGTGGGATTCCAGGATCAACATCCACTCTCCCACCCCCCACTCCTGGGGGGCATTTGTGGCAGAGTCAGGGCTGGCCTGCCTGGTGCTGGGGAGGCGAGTTTGGGACCCAAAAGGCGAGGCAGGTGTCACGGGTCTGGGTCCGTGGGGGGTGTGGGGTAGGGGGAGGTCGTGAGGTGCAAACCCGCGTGGTTTCCACTGGGGAACAGGTCCGGCTGCAAGGAGGCCAGGGGTGCACCATCGCTGGATGACTCCAAGAGGCACCACGAGTCCAAGGTGGCTGCAACCTGTTTCAAATGAGGTGCCACGGGGAGGGCAGGAGAAGGGGCCGGGGCAGGAGCTGGCAGGTGGCAGGGCTGAGCTTGCCCCCTGGTGCAGGGGCCTTGGACTCAGGGCCTACCTGGCCTCTGAGCCTCCCTGAGACTGTGAGAGGGATGTGCCTGCTGTGCGGGCTTTGTGTCCTCTGTGCTCCTGGCCCAGACCTGTGCTCCTACATCAGCGGAGGCCAGTCATGGATGCTGCCACCCCTGGTGCATGTGCCTGCTCTTCTCTGCTCCTTCTCTCTGCCCCCACTTCTCACCCAGGCTGCCCAGCCCCTGCTGCACAAGTATGCCAGCTCCCGTGTGCACCTGTCTGCAGCAACTATGTGCCCCTTCAAACATGCCCTGTCCTCCCCTCAGTCACACTACTTCCCCACCTCGGCCATGCCCCTTCCCCTGGCTTGGTACTGTTCTGACTCTGCCTTAAGGCTACCAGGCCATGGCAGAAGCATCCTCACATCAGCTCAGGGCTTTCCCCCAACCCAGGCAGCTGTCTGGGGGAATTGAAGTTCCCCTCAGCCCAACCACTGGGGGAGACTCTTCTCCATCCACCCCACAAACCAAGCAGGTGCAAGGTAACGCTCCAAGTTTGTGTGTGTGTGTGTGTGTGTGTGTGTGTGTGTGTGTGTGTGTGTGTGTGTGTGTGTTTGTGTGTGAGTGTGTGTGTGTGTGTGTGTGATTGTCCTCTCAAGGACTCAGAACATTGAATCTTTTGGCATGACAGCACACAGCACACTTATAAAAATGGAAAGGCTTGGAAAAAATTATATTAAGTGAAGTAATCCAAGCCCAAAGAAACATGGTTTCTCTTATTTGCAATATCTAGTATATGTATGAGTCAAGCAGAAAAGGTCAGATAATGTGATGTTAGGAAAATGAACCCTTAGATATGTATTTAAATGTTTTTTTTTCTTTCATGCATTTGTTTCTAACTCATTTATAAGATTATTTCTTTGTTGCTTTGTATGTCCCTCCCCCAAAGTATAACCCCTGTTTTCACTATATTTCGTGTCGATATAATTTGTGGAGGAGATGGGGAAAAACAAGTCGTTTAAGGATACAGGTGGACCCATTGCAACTATGAGAAGTACAAGTTGTCATGTCCAATAAGAACTTTACAACTTTGGTGCCGGGGTGGGGGATGGGGGGGATTGCATGGTGGAGCGGGGGGGCTAGGAAGGGATGTGAAGGGTAAACAAAGGAGGAGGCTGCAATGCTTGATAAGAAATGTATTCATTATCTTGCCAATGTAATTGTAACCCCTCTGTACAGTATGTTCACAAAAAATAAAAATTAAAATAAAAAAAGCACTAAGAACCCTGTGTAATGGATTCAGCACAATGTGCCTTTTGAAGGACTCAGCACATAGCAACTTTTCGGATCCTCATGGTAATTTAATTACCAATAAGATTAGACATGCCATTTTGACATCACTAAACTTAAATATCATATTATGTCATTATATATCATAGTGACATTAGAGACATATTGTGAATTCCTATTCTGTGATTTCATTCTATTACAAGCTAGCAATATTGGAATATTGGTGGATATCAGAAATCTATTGTGATCTCAAAGCCATTGTGACATGAAAATTCCTTTTTGACATCACAGTGCCATTGTGATACCATTAACCTGTTCTGACATCACAAACCTGTCCTGTCCATTGTGACCTCATCACCAATGTGACATCACAAAGCCAATGTGATATCACATTGTTATTGTGACATTACAATCACCTTGATACCTCCAAAACCCATTATGACATGTTTAGCACCTTTGAATAAACACATGGCCTTTGTGACATCACAGTCCCTTTGTGTATCCATATCCTCATTGTGAAATATCAACTGAGATCAAATACGCCATTGTAATATCATAAAGCATTAACAATATAATCATTGGTGTACATCACATTGTCATTTTGACAATATCAGGTCATTGTGACATCACAAATCTGTAATGACTCTACATTGTCATTGTGACAACATATATACATTATGAAGGCCTATTATGTGATTTCGTTGTATTTCAAATGTGGGTTCATATCAAACACATTTGAACTTCATAACCATTGTGACATGACAATCCCTTTGTGATATAAGATTGCCATTGTGACATCTAAACAACTGTGACAACTCAAACATGTCCTGTCCTCATAAGTTTTGTGACATGTTGCCACTGTGTTAGGCCCATTGAGAGCTCAATCTATTTTCGATCTCATATTATTTCAGGTATGACATTAAATATTAGAAATATACTGTGATATTATGAATATTGTGACATCACACTGCTAGATGTAATGACCATTGTGTCATATTGTTACATCACAAATCTGTTCTGACTTCATCACATTTGGGCCAACAAATGACTTTGGAATCCTCACAATCCCATTCTAAACTCATATACTCATTATGAGTTAATGACAATTGAGGTCTGGAATGCCATTGTTACGTCACCAAACTACTGCGACATCACAAAACTATTTTGAACTCATCACTATTATGGCATCACTAACTAATTGTGATATAACAACACTCTAATGACATTATAATTTGACCTCATATTGCAATTGTCATATTACTGAACCCTCATGCTCTCATGCTATTATGATCTCATCACATCTTAGAAAATTATGGCCTTTGAGACATCGAGCACTTTCCGTGAACTTGTATCATTGTGAACTTGTAGCAATTGAAAATTGAAATAAGATGTGATATTTTAAACTAGTTTTGACATCACTAACCCATTTTTTTTAACACTTTGACAACCAGAACCTGTTAGGTACCCTACTACTTTTGACAAAAAACATGGCCTTTGTTTCATCACAGTTCATTTGTATATGTCATTGTGACTTCATCCTCATATCCTCACTATAAACTAATGGCAATTAAGATCTGACATGCGATTGTGACATCATAAACACTTTGTGACATCATCACCAGTGTGACATAAGACTGTCATTATGACACCATCAGCTCATTGTGACAACACAAAGCTACAGTGACACATAGGATTATGAAATCACATTGCCATTTTGCTGTCATAGACCCATTGTGAATGTATATCTTGTGATTTCATTCTATTTCAAATGTGGCATATCAGTTGATATCAGAAACACATTGTGACCTCATAACCATTGTAAGATAATAAACCCTGTGTGACATCATAACCAGTGTGACATTATATTGTTGTTATGACATCTTTAGCTTATGGTGACATCACAAAATGTTAATGACAGTATAGCATTTGCCATTGTCATTGTGACATCATTGTCACATTACGAATGCCAAATCTGTAATTTCATTGTATTTGAAATGTGACATGTGGGTTGATATCAGAAACTCATGGTGATGTCATAACCATTGTCTCATAAAAGTCCCTTTTTACATCAATTTGGCAATGTGACATCACACTGGCAATGTGATGCTAGTAAGGCATCGTGATATCACAAGGGTCATGAACTCACAATGGATTTCTGGTATCAACCAACATGCCACATTAGAAATAGAATCAAATAACATAATAGGCAAACACAATGTGTCTATGACATCAGAATGACAATGTGATGCTGCAATGCTATGATGTCATTGTAGTTTTACCTGTCAAAATGAGCAAATTGTGTCATAATGGCAACCTGAGGTCACAATTATGATTATGTCAGAAAGGATTTATTATGTTTCAATGGTATATCTGATGTCAGTTTTCATTAGTTCCCCATGAGGATATGGATACAAAAAGGTTCTGTGATGTCACAGAGGCCATGTGTGTTTTCAAAGGTGGAAAGAGGTCATTATAAGTTTGGGATGGCCCAATGTGATCCATAATGTCACAATGAAAATGAGATATCCCAGTGGGTTTTTGATGTCACAGTGGTGATGAGGTCAAACCGATTTTGTGATGTCACAGTTTGTAATATCAGAATGATATATCAAATTTCAATGACTCATAATTCAATATGAGGATACAGGTGATGGAAAAAGCTCCATAGTATGAGGTCATACTATATGAAAACCCGATGGGACAGTGATTTCCCAATGACAATGTGATATCTCATCATCATGTTATAAGAATGTTTTGGGAGAGTTCCGGGAAGATGGCGGAGGAGAAGCTGGAATCTGAACAAGCTCTCGCATAGAAAGCAGTTTTAGAGTTCCAGTGAACAGTCCTAAGCCAGAGAATCACACCAAGTGTGTCATCACAGGACAGAGAGTTAGACAAGAGAGGGGAAGCCAAGGAAACGCAGCAGCTGCCGCTCCGGCAGCGACCACCGCCGCGGAGACATACCTGAGACACAGAGAGTCGGGGACGAAGGAGACAGACGCAGCGGACGAGCGGATTCTACTCAACACCAACAAGAACCGACAAGGAGCGAACATCTTCATCCTGCTGTTTGCAGACCAGAGACGACCCAGGATCCAAGACTCGGCGTGAGTACAAGCCCGACATCCTCACTCCTCAAGGAGCAGAGGAGGGAAGGCCACCCCTCCCCCCCCCAGCACCGGTGATCTCCATCATGGATACCGACAAAGTTCGGAGGAGCTGCTAGCTCCAGCTCAGGCCTTGGAATAAAATGAGTCATTTAGCAGGTCACAAGAACTTAACGGCGAAGTGACCTGCCAGACTCAGCTCCATCCAGGGAAAAGTAACCCAGCTCAGGCGCCAGCCATCGGAGTGCCTTGCTTCACTGGGTAACCAGAGCCAGAGGCTGCCCCTCCCTCTAGCAGCCTCGACAATCAATTGAAAAACAGAAACCCTGAGAATGGCTCCAGGCTGGGCGCTGTGAGCTTTATCACAAAATAGCCCCAGGGAAAAGCTACTGTTTATTGAAAGGCCTCAACTCTACCCAGAACCTAGCCTCATCACCACATCCCCCTCTTTTGTGACTCTCAAAGCAGACCACCCTCCCAGAAAACTAACCTGGGAGGGGGATCTCAAAATCTTGGGTAAAGCAGAGCATTTTTCTGCCTCTTCCAACCAACCGACTTAAGAAACCAATCAAGCCAGAGGACCTCAAGCTGACCAGAGACTCCAAAAAGAGACTGATTGCAGACAAAAGGGAGATACAGGATTCTTCCCACTCCACCCCCACCCAAAAAAAAAAAATCAAAAGACTTTTTTTTCTTTTTTTTTTTTTCTTTTTCTTTTTTTTTCTTTTTTTCTTCTTCTTCTTTTCTTTTTTTTTGCTTGTTTTTTGTTTTTTGTTACCTTATATATATATATATATATATATATATAAATTTTTTCCCTTCTAAAACTTTTATTAATCTTTAATTTTTGCCTCTTCTGAAAAAATAATTGTTTTCCAGTAACCTTTGTTTTTTCTCATCTTATAATTTTTATTTTAGGAATACGTGAATAAGAGTTTTCCTTTCTTTTCTTGTCTTCTTTCTCTTTTTCTTTCTTTCTTAATTATCTTTTTGTTTTTTATCTAGCTCTATTGAACTTCTGATCTTTTCTTCTCCCGTTCCCATCCTTAAAGCTTTTCACATCTCCTCTATGTCCCTCCCCTTCTCTGAACATATTCACATTCCTCTCTAAATAGACGGTCTTTTAACCTCTATAATAACATTAATTTTTACGTTTCTATTCTTTTTTTGGTCTCTCTTTATTCCCCTTTCCGTCTCTTCTTTTTCTCTCTCTCTCTACTTGCATCCTACCCAACTCATTTCCTGCACTGTGATTAGGACATAGTTAACTCTCCCTGTGCCTCCCCACACCAATCTATTCCTATTTTTTACCCACATCTCTCCCTAATCCTAATAATTTCTGGTTTTCCAAATTCTTTTCTGCGGTTCGAAGTCCTTTAACATATAGTTGTTTGATGTTGAATAGATGTATCTGTTGAACTAGATTGTATCTGTAGACTATTGACTGTACAAACGCAAACGTTGGTTGATGGTTGCCTTAAGATAGTGTTCAAGCACAAAACTGGTGCAATCTTCATCTCAAATGGGCAGAGTAAGCCGGAAAAACACAAGAAAAATGGCAAATTCGGGTATCTCAATTCCCAAACTTGATAATCAGGGATTAGAACAGATAAAGAATAATCCAGAGGAGAGTTCCCAAATAGCTCTAAAAACACTAATAGCAAACATGATAAATGAGAAGTTTGACAATGTACAAAGGACTCTGTCTGAGCGTGATAGGGAGAGAGAGGAGGCATCACAGAAGTTTATACAGGAATATCATAAGCGTGAGGAAGCTTCTCAAAAACTGATACAGGATTTGCGTGAACAACTTGAGAATACTCAAAGAGAAAGGGAGGAATGGCGTGAGCAGGCAGAGAACACTCAAAGAGAACTGCAGGAATCCCACAGAAGGGAGGAAACTAATCAAAGAGTAATTCACTAATTAAGAGACCAGGTAGAGAATACACAAAGATCACTAAAGACATTCATGGAATCCATTAACAAAGAGCTGAAGGAAGTCAGGGAGACCACAAAGGGAATGCTGAATGGAACCCAACAGAAGGAATGGGAGTCCAAAGAAACCATAACCAATCAACTAAGTGATTTGAGAACAAACACTGAACACCAAATTAAGGAAGTAAAGAAAATCATACAAGACCTAAAACAGAGCTTCAACAAAGAACTTGAAGCCATCAAAGCTGACCAATTAGAAGGAAAAGAGATAAAAAACAAAGTAGAGAGTCTTGACAGCAGGTTAGACCATGCAGAAGATCGAATCTCAGGGATTGAAGACAGCCTAGATATTATAGAGAAAGAACATACAACCATCCAAGACAAGTCCAAGAAATATGATAGGTCTATCCAACACCTGGAAGACACCAACAGAAGGCCCAATCTAAGGATAATGGGTGTAGAGGAGCACCTAGAAACAGAAGTTAATGGTCTAGGAAATTTGTTTAACAGGATCCTAGCAGAGAACTTCCCAAACATACAAAAAGATAGGCCTATTCAGATACAAGAAGCTTTTAGAACCCCAAATAGACCAGACCAGAATAGGACATCCCACCGTCACATTATAATCCACACAGGATCAACCCAGACCAAGGAAAAGATCCTTAAAGCTGTCAAGGAGAAAAGGTTAATCACCTATAAAGGGAAACCAATTAGAATCACCTCAGATTTCTCAGCAGAGACAATCAAAGCAAGAAGAGCCTGGAGTGACGTATGCCATGCCCTAAAAACAAACAACTATCAACCAAGAATACTGTACCCAGCTAAACTCTCCTTCATAACTGAAGGCCAAATAAAAACCTTCCATAGCAAAGAAAAATTGAAACAATACATCTCCACCAAACCAGCCCTGCAAAAGATTCTTAAAGATGTCCTACACATATAAAACCAACAAGAACGCAACAAAGGCCAAGAAAATGCACCCAAACTGAGAATCCAAGAACCTTAGGAAGAACCCAGTTTTCACAGCCCCCAAGAAGGTGGATAACATGGCAGGAACCCCCAAATACCTCTCAGTCCTATCTCTTAACGTTAACGGACTGAACTCTCCAATTAAGCGACATAGACTGTCTAGTTGGATTAAAAAACAAGACCCCTCCATCTGCTGCGTGCAGGAGTCACATCTTGCCCGTAAAAACAAACATATTTTCAAAGTTAAAGGCTGGAACAAAATCTACCAAGCAAACGGCCCTCATAAACAGGCGGGAGTTGCAATCCTAATATCAGATAAAATAGACTTCAAGCTAAAATTCGTGAGAAGAGATAAAGAAGGTCGCTACATACTAATTAAAGGATCTCTCCTTCAGGAGGATATTACAATTCTAAATATCTATTCGCCAAACAATGGAGCACCCAAATTTATCAAAGAAACACTACTTTCCCTCAAATCCCATATAGATCCAAAGACATTAATTGTTGGGGATTGTAACACACCACTCTCCCCACTAGATAGATCAACTCGGCAAAAACTCAACAGAGAAACTCAGATCTAAACAGCTGCATAGATCAACTAGACTTAACAGACATTTACCGAACATTTCACCCAGCAGCAACAGAATACACGTTCTTCTCAGCAGCACATGGAACGTTTTCTAAAATAGACCACATTTTAGGCCACAAAGCAAACTTGTCTAAATTCAGAAACATTGAAATTATACCTTGCATTCTCTCTGACCACAAGGGAATAAAATTAGATCTCAACACCAAAAGCCACCAAAGAAAGTCCGGTATCACATGGAGGCTTAACAACACACTGCTGAATCATGAGTGGGTCATGGAAGAGATTAGAAAGGAAATTCAAATGTTCATGCTATTCAACAAAAATGAACACACAAATTGCCAGCTCCTCTGGGACACAGCAAAGGCAGTACTCAGAGGCAAGTTTATAGCTCTGAGCTCCTACATCAACAAATTGGAGAGATCTGAAACTAACAATTTAATGACACATCTAAACCTCCTTGAAAAAGAGCAGCAAGATAAACCCCAATCCAGTAGACGGAAAGAAATAATCAAAATTAAATCAGAATTAAATGAATTAGAATCCAAAAATACTATAGAGAGAATCAACAAAACAAAGAGTTGGTTCTTCGAAAAACTTAACAAAATTGACAGACCCTTAGCAAACCTTATCAGAAAAAGGAGAGAACACACCCAAATTAATAAACTCAGAGATGAGAATGGAAACATCACCACGGAAACAACCAAGATTCAGAACATTATTAGGGCATACTTCTCAAAACTTTATGCTAATAAGTTTGAGAACTTGACAGAAATGGACCTTTTCCTAGCAAATATTGACATGCCAAAACTAAACCAAGATGAGTTAAACCAGCTTAACAGGCCCATATCAAGCATTGAAATCGAAACAGCAATAAGAGACCTCCCAGCTAAGAAAAGTCCAGGACCAGATGGTTTTACAGCGGAATTTTACAAGGCCTTCAAAGCAGAGCTCACACCAATACTCCTCCAACTCTTCAATGAAATTGAAAGAGAAAGCTCACTACCGAACACATTCTATGAAGCCATCATAACCCTCATCCCAAAACCAGGCAGGGACTCATCAAAGAAAGAGAACTATAGAAGCATTTCTTTCATGAACATTGATGCAAAACTTCTCAACAAAATTTTGGCCAATCGACTTCAACAATTCATCCAAAAAATCATACACCATGATCAAACAGGATTCATTTCAGGGATGCAAATCTGGTTCAATATACGCAAATCAATTAATATTATTCATCACATCAACAGGAGCAAGAATAAGAACCACGTGGTTATCTCAATAGATGCAGAAAAAGCATTTGACAAGATCCAACGCCCCTTTATGATGAAGGTTCTGGAAAAATTAGGAATCCATGGAACATTCCTCAATACAATAAAGGCTGTATATGACAAACCTACAGCCAGCATTATACTCAATGGTGAAAAACTAAAGCCATTTCCTCTTAGCTCAGGAACAAGACAAGGATGCCCACTCTCTCCACTTCTCTTCAATGTAGTATTAGAGTGCCTAGCTACAGCAATAAGACAAGATGCAGACATAAAGGGGATCCAAATAGGGAAAGAAGAAATAAAACTCTCCCTCTTTGCAGATGACATTATCTTGTATTTAAAGAATCCCATAGACTCCACTCCCAAATTACTCAAGCTGATTCAAAACTTTGGCAAAGTAGCAGGTTATAAAATTAACCCCCCAAAATCAATGGCTTTTCTATATGCCAACAATGAGAAAAGTGTGGCTGAAATTAGGAAAGCAACTCCATTTGTAATAGCCACACAAAAAATAAAATACCTAGGAATTAACTTAACCAAAGAAGTGAAGGACCTCTATGATGAAAACTTTAAAATCTTGAAAAAGGAAATCAACACAGAACTTAAAAAATGGCAAAACCTCCCATGCTCCTGGATTCGCAAGATTAACATCGTGAAAATGGCAATACTTCCCAAGGCTATCTACAAATTCAACGCGATACCTATCAAAATTCCACCCTCATTCTTCAAGGAAATAGAGGAGGCAATCCAAAAATTCATATGGAACAATAAAAGACCCCGAATAGCAAAAACGCTCCTCAACGGAAAGAACACTGCTGGAGGAATATCAATACCAAATTTCAAACTCTACTATAAAGCCATAGTAATCAAAACAGCTTGGTATTGGCATAAGAACAGACCTCAGGACCAATGGAATAGAATTGAAAACCCAGAAATGAACCTAGAGACCTATAGCCATCTAATCTTAGATAAGGAGGCTAAAACAATAGAATGGAAGAAAGACAGCCTCTTCAGTAAATGGTGCTGGCAAAATTGGTTAACTACATGTAGAAAACTAAAGCTAGATCCTTATATATCACTCTGTACCAGAATCAACTCCAAATGGATCAAAGACCTTGAACTCAAAGCAGACACTCTGAAAACATTACAGGATGGAATAGGAGAAACCCTAGGTCTCCTTGGTTCAGGTCGAAATTTTCTGAATAGAGACCCGGAAGCACAACAAATCAAAGAAAGGTTGGACAAATGGGATTGCATAAGATTGCAGAGCTTCTGCAGGGCAAATGACATAGCTGGCAAGATCAATAGAAAGCCCACCGATTGGGAGAAGATCTTTACTAGCCATACAACGGACAAGGGTCTCATATCTAAAATATACTTGGAACTCAAAAAATTAAACCACCCAACAACAAATCCTCAAAGAATCAACTGCCCAATAAATAAGTGGGCGAAAGACTTAAAGAGAAGCTTCTCTGAAGAAGAAACAAGGATGGCCAATAGACACACGAAGAAATGTTCAACATCCCTAGCCATAAAAGAAATGCAAATCAAAACAACATTGAGATATCACCTCACTCCAGTTAGAACAGCAAAAATCAAGAACTCCAACAACAACAGATGCTGGAGGGGATGTGGACAGAAAGGAACCTTACTTCATTGTTGGTGGGAATGTAATCTTGTTCAACCACTTTGGAAAGCAGTATGGAGGTTCCTCAGAAGACTTCACATAGATCTCCCCTATGATCCAGCAATCCCACTTTTGGGCATTTACCCAAATGTTTTCAAACAAGACCACACTAAAGCTACCAGCACAACTATGTTTATTGCAGCATTATTTACCATAGCTAAGATATGGAACCAACCCAGATGCCCCTCAGTAGATGAATGGATCAAGAAAATGTGGTATATATACACAATGGAATTCTATGCCTCCATCAGAAAGAATGACATTTCCCCATTTGTTAGGAAATGGAAAGGTTTGGAAAAAATTATATTAAGTGAAGTAAGCCAGGCCCAAAGAAGCATAGGTCCCATGGTTTCCCTTATTTGCAATATCTAGTATAGGTATGAGTCAAGCGGAAAAGATCAGATAATGTGATGTTAGGAAAATGAACCCTTAAACATGTATTTTAATGTTTTCGTTTCTTTCATGCATGTGTTTCTAACGCATTTATAAGATTATTTCTTTGTTGCTTTGTATGTCCCTCCCCCACAGTGTAACCCCCGCTTTCACTATATGTGATGTCAGTATAACATGTGGAGGAGATGGGGACAAACATGTCGTTTAGGGATTCAGGTGGACCTGTTGCAACAATGAGAAGTACAAAATGTCATGTCAAAACCAGCTTTACAATGTCGGTGTGTGGGGGGGAGGGGGGTATAATTGGGTGGGGGGAGGGGGGTAAAATTGGGTGGGGGGAGGGGGGAGGCGGGGAAGGGAAGTGAAGGGTAAACAAAGGAGGAGGCTGCAATGCTTGGTAAGAAATGTATGCATTATCCTGCCCATGTAATTGTAGCCCCCCTGTACAGTATGTTCTCAAATAAAATAAAATACAATTACAAAAAAAAAAGATTGTTTTGATGTCACAATTGGAGATGCAATACTGATGAAGTCGCAATAGATTTGAGATGTCCCAAGGGGTTGGTGATGGCACAATGGCATGTGGGACCTCAAATTTCATTAACACACACTGAGTATATGAGTTTGGGAAGGGATTCTGATGTCAGCAAATCATATGTATTCAAAAAGGTTAAGAACTAAGAGATCTGAGATGTCACAAAGTGACATAATGGTTATTATATCCAGTGGTGTGATATCATGATGTTACACTGGATTTTAGATATGTCATGTCATATCTGAAATACAAGGTTGAACACAGATTTTCAACTCACAAAGGTCCTAATATATCACAATGGCATGTCACAAAATTATGAGAACAGGAGACGTAGTTGATGTAACAGTAGGTTAGTGATATAACAAAGGGAATGTGCAGTGACAGAGATTTAGATGTCAAAAAGGTTATGAGTTCACAATGGTTTACTGATAACGCAGATGGCACATTTCAGATAGAATGAAATCAAAGAATAGGCATTCAAAATGGGTCTATGACATGAAAATGACTATGTGATGTCAAGGCAGCAATGATGATAGTATATGTACACATTACCTTGGTCATGTAACTGTAATCCTCTGTACACTGTATTTACAATTAAAAAAACTCAGAAGAAAAAAAAAGAAAAATATGGTATGGTGTCACTGGGGTTTGGTGAAGTCACAATGAATGGTGGTGTCATGATGATAATATGATTTCACAGTCATAATTATTGCACAAAATATTTGTGATGATACAATGCTATGTGTGATAACAATTTTCATTACTTCACTATGAAGATATGAGTACACAAAGGGGCTGTGATGACACAGAGGTCATGTGACTTTTTTTCATTTTTTCATGTTTTTTTTTTTACTGTGAAAATACTGTACAGAGGGGTTACAATTACATGGGCAAGATAATGAGTACATTTCTTATCAAGCATTGTAGCCTCCTCCTTTGTTTCCCCTTCCCATCCCTTTCCATCCTCCCCCTGCCCCCCCAATCCTCCCCCCTCCCCCTCCCCCAATGAAGGCTATAAAATTCGTTTTCGACATAATGACTTATACATCTCAAGAATTCACAATAGCTTTGTGATGTCACAATGTGATTGTGAAGGCACAACAGCAATGTGATGTCACAATGGTTTTGTGATGTCACAGTGGTGATAATGTCACAATGAGTTTTTGATATCATTATGAGTTTGTAAAATCATAATGACATATCCAATTTCAATTTCTACTAGTTCACAACGAGGAAACAATTTCAAAGAAAGAAAAGCTCCAATGACCATGAGTTTGTGTCATAACTTTTGCGATATGCTGCCATTAGGATACTTTAGGCGTTCAGTAAGCATATAATCTGTTTTCAAACTCATAATGTGACTATCAATGTGACGTCACATTGATAGACATCAAGAACATGGTGTCACATTGTGAACTCACAAATTTGTTAGGGCTTCATCACATTTGTGCCAACACATAACTTTGGAGACAACACAGAGATCCGGCATGCCATTGTGACATTTCCAACCAATTGTGACAGCACAAACCTATTATAGTAGAAACACATTGTGATCTAATAGCCATTGTGGTAGCACAATCCCTTCATGACCCCACATTTCCATAGTGATATCGCTAACCCAATGTGAAATTCCAATCCTCTGATACCCAATCCGCATATGAAATGTGATACCGAATCCAGTGTGACATCTTGATCATGGTGACTTCACACTGATAGATATTATGAGCATTTTGTCACATTCTGACAACACACACCTGTTAGGACTTCATCACTTTTGTGACAACGCATGCCTTTGGAGAAATCACAGTCCGTTTGTGAGCTCATATACTCATAGTGGGTTAATGACAATTGAGATCACATGTGTCATTTTGATATCACCAACACATTGTGACATCACACACCTCTTGTAAACTCATCACCAGTGTGGCATTACCAATTGTGATATCAAAACATTATAAAGTCATCATATTGCAACATCACATTGCCATTGTGATGTCACTGTTCCACTGTGTTTACAAAAACCCACTGTGTCTTGACAGCATTTTAGAAAATTCATAGCCTTTTATACTTCAGTCTTCTGAGAACTCATATCCTCATTGTGAAATAGTATCATCTGAAATTGGACATGTGATTATGAGATGTGACTTCACAAAATTATTTGATTTCATCACCAATGTGACATCACAAACCCCTTGTGAGCTTTCATTGCCATTTGACATCACTATCACATTGTGACATCCCAAACCTATTAGGACCTCTTAGCACCTTTGAAATAGCACATGGCCTTTGTGACACCACAGTCCCTTTGTGTAACTATACCTTCATTATGAACTGACAATTGATACAAACATGCCATTGTAACATCACGAACACTTTGTGACATCACCAGTGTGACATTATGTATTGTCACTATGGCAGCATCAACTACTTTTGACATCACAAATCTACAATGACAAGATAGCATTATGAGATTACACTGCCATTGTGATGTTATAAAACATTATGAATGCATGTTATTAATCTTTTTTTTTCGATCGTGGGGCTTGAACTCTGGGCTTTGGTGCTGTCCCTGTTCTTCAGCTCATGGTGAGCACTCTATGCTTGAGCCACAGAGCCACATCTGGTTTTCTACTGGTTTTCATTGGAGATAAGAGTCTCATAGTCTTTCCTGTCTGAGCTGGCTTTGAACTGCGATCCTCAGATCTCAGCCTCCTGAGTAGCTAGGTTTACATTCATAAGCCACTGGCACCGGGCTTTATCATTCTATTTTAAATTTGACATGTATGTTGATATCAGAAACATAATGTGACCTCATAACCATTGTAACATCATAAATCATCAGTGACATCAAATTGTCATTATGACACCATCAGATAATTGAGACATCACCAAACAACAATCGCTTCATAGCATTATAAATCACAGTGACATTGTTATGACTTAACAGTGTGAAGGCCTATTCTGTGAATTCACTCTGTTTCAGAAACCCATTTTGACCATATAACCATTGTGATGTCACAATCCTTTGTGACTTCACATTGCCATTGTGATATCATTCACCTGCTGTGCCGTCACAACCAGTCCTGAACTTGTAAGTTTTGTGACATGCTGCCATCCTCATATAGTAGGGCCTTTATGAGCTCATAATCTGTTTTCAATCTCATATTTCTGGTATGACATGTGATATCAGAAATCCCTTATGACATCATACTGCCAGATGTAATGACCATTGTGTCACATTTTGACATCACAAAGCTGTTAAAAAGCCATCACATTTGCGACAACAAATGCCTTTGGAGACATCACAGTCCCTTTTTGAACTCATATATTCATTATCAATTAATGACATTTGAGATATCCCATGCCACTCTGACATCATGAATCTATTGTAACATCACAAACTTATTGTGACCTCATCACGAGAATGGTATCAACAACTAATTGTGGTATCAAAGCATTATTTTGACATTATATTGTGGTATTGGCATTGTTATTTCACTGTCCCATTGTGTTTTTACAAACCTATTAAGGTCACATCACATCTTAAAAAATTCACGGCCTTTGAGACTTCAAGGTCTTTCTGTGAACTCGAGTACTTACCTCTAAGGTAAGGAGACAAACCATTGAGTCACATTTAATACAATAAATCAATTTACACTAGAAAGGAGACTGTGATTACTTTATCCTGGACTGGATAACCAGGTCCAAGAGCAGCCTTGACCACCAAACCTCAGACCTCCAATGGGCAGCCCCGCCCTCTCTTCCTTGGTCTGCAAACCACCAGCCAAAAAATTATGAGCTCCAAAGCTCCAAACCTCAATGTGCAAGGCATTTAACTTTTCCATTACTCCCTCCTTCACTACAGACCTGTCATTCCTTTCTGGTCTTACTCTTTTTCCCTTCCACCATTTCCTTCTTCTCTTCAGGCCTCTCCAGGCTCCACAGGCCTACACTACTCTGCCCTAATGACCACTTTTCTGCTTCCTCTCTTCTCAGGTTTTTCCCTTCCTGCTGTCTTACCACTTTCTTCCATCCGGGTAGCTCTCATTTTTATCTCCCCTTCCAATGCTCTGAAAATGCAACTTATATATAGGTTGTACCCCTCCTCACTCCAATCGGTCTTCTGCCTGACAGTTTTCAACTGTCACTTCCCAAACTGCCCAATGTTCAATCACTTCTTGACAGCTCACCATGTGAGGCTTGACACCTCCACCTTTGGTGGCATTCCCCACACTCTCTGGTGGGCCAGGCCAAGAATTTACAATGATTAATGGCTCCCACAGATAATTCTGGCTCCACTGGTTATTACAGTATCCTCATATTGAATTAAAGAAATTGAAATTGTATATGTCGTTGTTATATTACAAATTTGATGAGACATCACTAACCAATTGTGACCTAATCACTGAGGTGACATCATAAACTCATTGTGGTAGCACATTGCCATTGTGCCACCATGATCACATTGTGACATCCCAAACCTATTATGAGCTCAGAAGCTTTGAAAGAAAGCATAGCCTTTGTGAAGTCACAGGCCATTTGTGTACCCATAGCCTCATTTTGAGCTAATGAAAATTGAGATCATACATGCCATTTTAACATCGCAAAAACTTTGTGACATCATTACCAATGTAGCATCACATTGTCATTATGACAACATCAGCCAATTGTGACACCATAAAACAATGACATCATAGCATTATGACATCACATGGTCATTGTGATGTCACAGATATATTGGAATGCCTATTCTGTGATTCCATTCTATTTCAAAAGTGGCATGTGTGTTGATATCAGAAAAATATTGTGACCACATAATCATTATGACATCACAATACCTTGATGACAACACAGTGCCATTATGATATCACTAACCCACTGTGACATCACAAACCTGTCCTATTCTCCTAAATTTTTTGACATGCTGACAGTGTGATCTCTTCAGCATCACTGAGTTCATAAATTGTTTAACTCATACTTCAGGTATGACATGTGATATAATAAATCCACTGTGACATCACATTGCCAGATGTCATTACCACTTAATCACACTGTGATTCACAAACCTGTTAAGACTCATTACACTTGTGCCAACATATGCCTTTGGATACATCATTATCCCTTATGAATTTATATAACCATTGTCAATTAGAGATCTGGTATGAGATTATAACATCACCATCCCATGGTAAAATCACAAACTTATGTGACCGCATCACCTGTATGGATCACCATTTGTGACTTCAAAACAATACTATCTCATGTAATTGTAACATCACATTGCCAATGGGATATCTCTGTCCCATTGCATTTTCACCAACCTATTATATCCTCATAATATTTTACAAAATTTATGGCCTTTCTGACTTCTAGCTCCTTATGTGAACTTGTATCTTCATTGTGATCTAGTAGAATGAAATTGGACATGTAGTGGTGATATTACAATTTCATTGTGACATCACTATCCAAGTGTGACCTTATGACCACTGTGACATCACAAACCTATTGTGACATCACATTGCCAGGATCACCTTCTGATATCCCAAACCTGTTGTGATCTCTTAGCACTTTGAAAAAGCACATGGTGTTTGTAACACCACAGTTCCTTTGGTAACCATACCCTCATTGTGAACAAAGGACAACTGACATCAGACATGCCATTTTACCATTACAAACTCTTTGTGACATCATCTACAGAGTGAAATCACATTGTTGTTAGGATACCATCAGCCCACTGTGACATCCCAAAATGACAATTACATCATAGCATTATGACATCACATTTTCATTGTGAGGTCATAGAGACAATGTGATTGCCTATTCTGTGATTTCATTCTATCTCAAATATGGCATATAGGTTGATTTCAGTAACCCATAGTGACCACATCACGATTGCACCATTGCAATCCCTTTGTGACCTCATATTGATATTGTGATATCATTAATGCAATGTAACATCACAAACCTGTCTTGTCTTCATAAATTTTGTAACAAATGTCTACATTGACCTGGGCTGGATGCCCAGAGCTAATTGCAGCTTCAACCATGAACCCTCAGACCTCCAAAGAGCAGCCCAGCCATTTGCTAACTGGTCTTCAAACAACCAAACTCCAAAATAATCATCTCCAAACTCCACACTTCAAAGGACAAGGCTTTTTCCTTTTCTTCATCCTCCTTCTCTACAGACCGGTCCTACCGTTCAGGTCTTTTCATTTTTTCCTTCCACCATTCCCTTCTTCTCTTCAGGTTGCTGTACTCTTGTCAGGCCTTCACTGCCCTGTCCAGGTGGCCAGTTGCTGTCCTTTTCCTCCTGTTCTCCCTCAATTTCCTCTCCTCCCAGGTCTTTACCCTCCAGTACTCTCACCACTTCTTTCCTTCCAGGTCTTCCCCCTTTTGCTTCCCCCTTCTGTTGCTCTGAACATGCAACCTATATATAGGCTGTTCCCTGCCCCCACTAAAATATGTTTCCTGCATAACAGTTTTCAATCATCACTTCCCAAATGTCCAAGCCCAATAACTTCTTGGCAGCTCACCATGTGGAGCTTAACATCCTATCTCTTCAGCAGCATGTCCTGCCCACTCCAGCGGCATGCACCCCCCCCCTCTGTTGGTCCAGACCAGCAGGTCATGATGACTATCTGTTCCCGTGTATTATAGGGGTACTACTGGTTATTACAGTGTACTGATGGTGAACTAGTAGCGCTTGAAATTGTACAAATAATTGTGATATTACAAACTCATGACCTAACTAACCCATTGTCACCTCAAAAACCACTGTGACATCATAAACCGATTGTGACATCACGTTGCTGTTTAGACACCAGGATCACATTGTGAAATCCCAAATCTATTATGACCTCTTATAATCTTTGAAAAATACATAGCTTTGTGACATCTCAGTGCCTTTGTGTATCCAAACCCCACTGTGAAATATTGACAATTGAGAATCAGACATGATATTTTAACATCAAAAAGTTTGTGAGGTCATCACAACTGTAACATCACATTGACGTGATGATTCCATCTGCTCATTGTGAAGTCACAAAACTAAAATATGATAAAATTATAATTTCACTTTGTCATTGTGATATCATCGACACATTATGAATGCCTTTTCTGTGATTTCATTCTACTACAAATGTGGCATATAGGTGTATATCATAAACAAATCATGAACTCATAACCATTGTGATATCACAATCCCTTTGCACATCACATTGCCATTATGATATCACTAACACACCGTGACATCACAAACCTATCCTGTCATCATAACTTTTGTGACATTCCTTTTTTTCCTCATAATCTGTTGGCGACATCATTAGATTTCACATATGACCTTTGATATCACAAATTCCCAGTGACATCATGACCATGGTGACATCACACTGCCAGATGTCGTAGCCATTGTGTCAAATTCTGACATCACAAACCTTTTAGGATTTCAATATGTGACAACACATACTTTTGTAGAAACCACTGTACCTTTCTGAACTCATGTACTCATTGTCAGTTAGAGACAATTGAGAACGATCATATCATTGTGACATTGCCAGCACATTGTGACATCACCAATCTCTTGTGACTTCATCAGCAATGTGGCATCATCATCTATTTGTGACACCAAAACAATATTCTGACATGAAGTAGTGAGTTGACATTGCCATGGTGATATCACTGTCCCAATGTGTTTTCAGAAACCTAATATGACCTCCTAACATTTTTAAAAAAGTCATGTTCCTTAGGACTTCAAGCTCCATCTGTGAACTTGTATGCACATTGTGAAATAGTAGCAATTCAAATTGGACATGTGTTTGAGATATTACAAAATCATTATAGCATCAAAAACCCACTGTGAACTCATCACAACTGTGAATCATAAAGCTTTCATGAACCCTAAGTACCTTTGAAAACACATAAGTCATTTGTGACATCACAGTCCCTTCGTGTACCCTTACCCTCAATTTGAACACATGAAATTGAATTCATATATGCCATTGTAACATCACAAACCCTTTGTGAATCCATCACCAGTGTGACAGCACATATTCATTATGACACCTTCACCTCCTTGCAACATCACCAATTTAAAATGACCTCATAGCATTATGATATTATATTGTAATTGTGAGGTAATAGACGCATTGCAAATGCCTATTCTCTCATTTCATTCTATTTTAAATGTGGCATGTGGGTTGATATCAGAAAATCATTGTGATCTCATAAGTATATGACATCACAATCACTGTGACATCACAGTGCCATGGTGATATCACTAACACACTGTGACATCACAAACATGCCCTGTCCTCATAAGTCTTGTAACTTGCTGTAATTGTGATGTCTTACGCCCTTTAGGAGCTCGTAATCTTTTTTCAAACATAATATTTCAGTTATGTGATATCAGAAATGCACTGTGACATCATGACCATTGTGACATCATACTGACAGACATCATGACCATTGTGTCACACTATTACATCACAATCCTCCTTGGACTTCATCACATTTGTGACAACACATGCCTTTGGAGATACCACAGTCCATTTGTGAACTCTTATTCTTTGTGATTTCATGACAACAGAAACTTTACGCCATTTGGATATCACCAACCAATTGTGACATCATAGACCTACTGTGACCCCTTACCTGTATGGCATCACCAACTAAATGTGACATCAAAACTTTTTGTGATGTCACAATGTGACACGATGTTCATGACATCTATCAGTGTGATGTCACAAAGGTCACGATGTCACAGTGGATTTCTGGTATCTCATGTCATACATGAAATATGAGGTTGGAAACAAATTATGAGGGCAAAAAGCTCTTAGATATCACAATGTCAGCATGTCACAGAGGTTATGAAAATAGGAGAGGTTTGTGATGTCACATGGTATTAGCTATATCACAATGGCACTGTGATGTCACAACGTGATTATGATGTCAAAATGGTTATGTAGGCACAAAAATGTGTTTCTGATATCAACTCTCATGCCATATTTGAAATACAATGAAATCACCTAATAAGCATTCACAAGGTGTCTATGATATCACAATGACAATTGTCATAATGTGATTATGTCATTGAGTTTGGTGATGTCACAATGAGCTGATGCTCTCATAATGAAAATGTGATGTCACACTGTTGAGGATACCAGAAACACTTTTTGATGTTATAATGGCATGTCTGGTCTCAATTGTCATTAGTTAACAACAAGGATTTGGGTACACAAAGGGACTGTAATGTTGAAAAGGGCATGTGATTTTTCAAAGGAGCTAAGAGGTCATAATAGATTTGAGAAGTCACAATGGAATCATGATATCACAATGACAATATTGTCACAATGGGTTTGTGATGTCGTGCTAATGATGATGTCAAAATGGGTTTGTGATGTCACAACGAGTTGGCAATATTACAATCAAATTTCCAATTTCAATTGTTCCTAATTCACAAGGAGGATACTGTAATAATCAGCAGGGCCCCGATAGTCTATAGGGTCCAATAATCAGCCTGGCCCTCTCTCCTGGCCAGCTGGAGAAGACAGGGCATTCTGTGGGAGGGGCTGGTACATTAATCACCAAGTGTTGAGCTGTTAAGAAGTGATTGGGCTGTGGGGAGTTTCGGATGTGACAGTTGATAACTGTTAGCAGTTGGAGTGGAGAAGGGGTACAGAATTTATATGTGCTGCTTGTTCAGAGCAATGGAAGGAGAGATAAAAATTGAAAAGTCATGGAAGGAAGGAAGTGGTGTGAGAGCAAAAGGGTAAAGGCCTGAAAGGAGAGGAAGTTGAGGGAGAGCAGGAGGTGAAAGATGGCAACTGACTACAAAGGCAAAACAGTTCAGGCCTGTGGAGAGTAGAGAGGCCTGAAGAGAAGAAGGAACTGTTAGTAGGGAAAAAGGGAAAGACTTCAAAGGAAGTATAGGTCTGTAGTGAAGGAAAGACAAAGGGAAGGGGACAAAAAGGCTTGCCCTTTGATGTTTGGAGCTTTGGATATCATAACCTTGGGGGTTGGTGGTTTGGAGAACATTTATCATATTAAATGTGTCTCGATGGATTCTCTTGAACAATAGAGGCCCGAAGTTTTGGAGACCCCCACAAAGATTAATCCATTTGGATGGCATCAGGCCTTGGCCCCAGGGGAAAATCCCCATAGGTGAGAGCGTCAGCCTTCAGGGCCTCGAGGGTTTATCTCCAGAGGACCAACATGGACAAAAGTCATGTAGGTACCTCTAGGGCTGCATCTGGGCAAGCTTCCCAGCATGTTTTTGGGACCCCTCTAGAGGTCATTTGTGGCTTTCTTGGGAAGCCATCTGGGAACTCCTTAAGAGGTCATGTGAGGCTTCCTTTGGAAGCCATCTGGAATCTCCTTCAGAGGTCATGTAGTGCTTCCTTGGGAAGCCATCTGGAACTTCATCAAGAATTCATCTGCAACTTCTTTGAGAAGCTATCTGAGACCTACCTGGAGGTCATCTTGGGCGTTCTTCAGTGTCCATCTTGGACTTTCTCCAGAGGTCATCTGGGGCTTCCTCAGGGGGCCACCTGAGACCTATTCAAAAGTAGTCATTGGGGATTCCTTAAGAGGCAATTTAGTATGACCTCCTGAGGTCATGTGGGGCTTCTTTGGGAGGTTATCTCGGGTAACCTTGATGAAAAATCTGTCTTCGGACATCATCTGGGAGGAAGGTATATAGGACCTTCTCTGGAGGTCATCTGTCACTTTCTCAAGAGGGTTATCTGGAACCTTCTTGGAGTTCATATATGGCCTCCTTGAGTGGCCTTCTGGGAGCTACTCAAGAGGTAACCTCAGCATCATTGAGAGGACATGTGGGGCCTCCTTTGGAGGTTATCTGACACTTCCTTGGGAAGCCATTTGGAACCTCCATGAGAGGTCATCTAGGGCCTCCTAGGGAGGATATATGTGACATCCTCCAGAAGTCATCTGCAGCATCCTTAAGAGGCAATCTGGGATGTTCTCTCTGTCATCTGGGATCTCTGTAGAGGTCAAAATTGAGTGGTGTGGGACATGTGGGTTAAGTGTCTGTGGCTCTTGGTCTTTGTGTGTATGCTGATAGTTTTATCTGTGTTCTGTATGCAACTCTGTTTACTCCTTTTCTCAGGATGGGAGAATAGGCCTAAAGTTGTCATATCCAAAAAATATTCTCCCCCATGGTTACAGAATCCTTCAGAGGAAGATGCACTGATGAACTCTCCTATTCTTTGCCATCAGCACCTCTAATCTAAAGTCCTCCCATACCAAAAGTGGTTACTTTTACCAGCCTGAGGTGGTACAGTGTGGTATGTTGCCCTTATTACCCTTGAGACAGGAACATGGAAGAGATGGTGGGCAGGCGCCCTTTCTAATATATGTTCCCTTTACAACTAGTGATCTGTATAACTGGAAACAGCAAAACCCATCCTTATCAGATAAAATAAAACCAGGGGCTCATTACCTCATTAGAGGCAGTAATTTTCACACACAAGCACATCTGGGATGAGTGTCAGCAAATTTTACAGGTGTGTTTCACCTGGTAGAAAAGAGTGGATCTTGCTCAGTGACTTAAAGGTGGTCCTTGGAACACACAGTAGCCGCACTATTGAACTAGACCATGGGGAACAACTCTTTCCCGAGATTTACTCAAGCTGAGTCTAACAGCGATCAAGGTATGGAGGTGCTTACCAATTATTGCCAGGTTCGGTTAGCAGGGATACCACAATGGCTAGAAAGCCGAGTCATCAATCTAAATTGAGTGAGATGGGACAGTTTCCCAGTGAGTACTCTAATGCTTTTCTGGAACTTCTCTCAGAAGCCTATAGGACCTATAGGCCTATAGATCTTGAAGCCCTGGAGAATCAAAAATCCCTATACATGGCCTTTGTTATCCAGTCAGGCACAGATATTAGAAGAAAGCTTCAAAAGTTACAAGGTTTTGAGGGAAAGGTGTATTCTAAGTTGGAAATGGTTGCCCAGTGGGTGTTTGATAACAGAGATAACTTGGAAAAAAAGAGTCTAAGAAGGGAGTTTGAATTTTGGTAGGATGACCAGTATAGGGATCAAGAAACCTTTGGCAAGGACAGTAAACTTCATTTGAAAATGGCAGTAGGGAACCTCTAGGATTAAACCAGTGTTTTTATCGCAAGTAAAATGGACATTGGGAAAAGATATGTCCAAGGAGGAGAAAGACAGAAAATGACAAGTAAATAATCACATTAACCACCTGGAAAATGTGTTCATATCTCTGGAGAAACATGCAAAGGAGCTTGGGGCCCCAAATTCCAACTGTGTTCAATTTAAAAAGCAGCCCTCTGAACTTAAGAATAAATGTGGTAAGGAAAAAAATCACCCACTTCTAACTCAAAACACAGGCTTATAAAAGACTGAATCTCCTATAGGTGCCAGTCAAAACCCACCAAGAGGTTAAAAAAAAAACATAGAGCACACAGGAGAAAACAGAATTATTTTACATGAAGAAAAGATTTGAAAATATAAATTAGGAACTTGTTCGAGTCAAAAATGAGAAGAAAATCCTCAAAAGGAACCTAGAAAACACTCAGAATCAAATGAAATTCAAATACATTAGCCTGGGTGAGCATGAGGCAAATTAGGGACTACAGGTCAGAGGCCAACAGAAGCACAGGACAGCAATGTTGCCATCCTTGCTAACCACAAGTGAGGCCAAGGAAAGATCTTGATGCTGCATTAAGAAATCATAGCCATGAAAAAGGAGCTGGACCTGATACAAGAATGTATTAGGGTGAAGTACATGTTGATTATAAGCTTTGAAGAGTGTCACCAGAAATTCAAGGCAACAGAGAAAGAAGGAAAGAGTAGTTAGCAGAGAAGACGGGGAAGTGCTGTGTCATAGATGATCAGGCCAAGAAAAATGAACAGGAAAATATCAGGCTGAAGAAAGAGATTGTTACTCTTCAAAAAGAGTTAAAGGGCCACATGCTCTGAAAGAGAATGCCGGGAAAGGGAAAGAGCATTGGGAAGAAAAACAGAAAAGCTAAACAAACAGTTGAAAGATCTGTCACAAAATTACACTGAAGTGGAAAACCAAAAAGAGAAAACACTAGAGTAAACGGCCAAAAAGACTGCTGAGATCTTCACCTTAAATATAATGCAGAAGCATCGAGTCCCAATGGAACAGATGGAGGTGGGAAAAAATACCTCTCAATAGCACCTTTGTGAACTTAAGGGAGGAGTTGAAGAGCAAGAAAAGGTCTGTGAGAAGGAGCAGCAGTTGGCCAGTCAAAGGAACTCTCTTGTGACCCTATCAAATTACTTGCAGGTTAAGGAGCACATTGAGAAGGAGAGTAAGATCATGAAAGCAAGTTTGAGAGAAAAGGAGCAGAATAACATAGAAGAAGTCTCCAACATTCAGAGTACTATACAGGAGTTAAACTAGAGACCCTAAGATACAGTGAAACATCTGAGCTGATCAGGTAGCTTGGGAGACCACTCTAAAACCAGTGTTTTCTCTAGAGCTACTCGTCGTTAAGATTAAAGGAAGAAGCAAAAACAGTAATAAGTAATAAGTGTGCAAATGTGGACACTGAACTTGTGAAAAATGCATACAGGCTCAAGCTTTCTGTCAGTTTACATGTAGATATTTGCATCCTGGTAAATTGCCCTAGGCCACTGCCTATAACTGTTCGAAAACTAGTGGGGCCTCAGCTTGACAATTCTTTGTAATGTGTTTAGGTAATTTCCAACGGGTAAATGCTGAAAAGCTGGAATGTAGGGAAACAATTCATATGTGAGGAACCTCAGATGATGATTTTGGGAAAGTGGGCTTCACCGAGGTAAAGCCTAGAAAGTATGGTTATTGGTATCTGTTACTAATTGTGGACACTTTTTCAGGCTGAGCTGAGGCATGTGATAATTTCTTGATTTGGCTTACCTTCACCTATGGGGTCCAAAGATGCCCCTTCATTCAGGGCCCAAGTTCTCAATTATTAACTAACACCCTAGGAATAAATTGGAAGTTATAATACATTTATAGATCTGAGAGTTCAGGGGACTAGAAAGAATGTATATGAACTTAAAGGAAACATTAACTAAATTAAATACAGAGATTGGCCATGTCTAGGTAAGCCTCCTGAACTTTGTTCTCCTTCAAGCTATATGTAGCCCTTATGTTAAAGGATTTAATCCCTTTGAAATACTTTAGGGTAGATCACCCCCTTTGGTTGCTAAACTTGGAAAGGCTATATTAACAGAAATGTCTAACTACAATCTGCAGGCTTTACAACATATTCTTTTATGTATCTATTCTTTGGTAACCAACGTCCAGAGGTTGCCTAAGAAAAACTCCACCTGAAGGGGAGGGCTCTGTTGGGATGACAGAGGACACCTAGTGGAGGAACTGGAATAGGTGGGGAGATGGCAAACAGACCACTCACACACAAGAGGAGTGAATGGTGAGTGCGATTTAATGCAGAGGATAACAAGCTTTTATACCAAAAGTCTCCATGAGAAAGGGCAAAAGGTTACACAATCTTGCTGCAAGGCTTCGTTCTTGGGTGGTCACCAGCTGTTCCCCTGATCTTGTTTTTTGGATGACGAGTTATGACGATAGGCACTTGTTTTCAGCTTTACCTCTATTTTTAAGAAATACAATTGGTTTTGATGTTTATCACCTATTAACCATTAACCAGAGCATATGGGCAAGATGCTGAAGAGAAAGCCATGAACTCTAGTACTTTATTATTACTTTTGTTTAGTTTTGTACTTTTTGCGTTTTAAATCTTTTCTAAGCAATTGTGCTTCTTTGCCATTCTTTAGAGGGTCCACAATTTGTGGCCAAAAATCATGATATTCAGTATACTTAGTTAAATCTGGCCATATATCAAATTTACGCTCATAGTGATTTTTCTGTAACCCTTTCACATAATCGTTACTCTTTTCTATAGAGGCCTTAACTGTCTACTAAGATCTTTCTTGTTCCTTCTTTAATAGTAAGCACCAAAGAGGCCTAGATCTAGCAAGTCTCTCAGTGAATGAAAGAAAGTAATAGGAAGTTCTTTCTCCTAAGTAGTTTTCCCAACAATTGCCATCCTTATCATACACACCTGTAAAAGGTTATGGATCTGGGAGAAGTCTTTGGGGTCCTCTAGATAATGGAGGATCCCACCATTTTCCTCTGATAAGCCATTGCCACCTTTCATCTACCAACCTTTTAGGAATCTTATTTAGCTTTTGGTCTAAATATCCCTCTACATCTTTCATATCTACAGGATATCTATATGAGTTTATTGTATATGCTTTAAGATTAAAGGAAATTCTCCAGTAGCCATACACTCTTTCTGCTCTAGCCGTGCCTACAGCTTCTTGTAAATCTCTTATAAACTATTCCTTCTGCTGAAGTGACGTCATGAAACCCCCAATATTTTAATATTTACTTACGACTTGTCTACTAGTCTCCATAAGAGGGGCTTTCAGGGTAGCACTTAACTCTGGTGAGTTAGTCATATTCTCAGGACACTCATCAGATGTTGGAGTCGTCAACACATTTAAGAAAGAGCCTTGAATAAGGGAAGGTTGAGCATGAGTAAGTACAACAAGAAGCAGGAACAGTAAAAGATTAATGGGCACTCCTATACAGCAAAGAAAAAAAAAACAGCAACACATCTTTCCCAGGGGCTTGCCAGCCTTTTCCATGAGGTAGGACTCTTTGAAGCCCCATTCTCAGATCTGAAAGCAGGTTTCCCATGCTAAGCAGACTCCACCGGAGTAGGCGTGGCAGGGGTCAAGATGGTGATAGAAAAGCAGGGAAACACCACAGCTCTCTCTAACCAAATACAGATTTCAATGCTCTGTTTCTCCAAGTGACCCACCAGAAAAAGGGCGATTACTCAGAGAGCTACAGGAAGTGAAAAAAGAAAAGGGAAAAACTTACACAGACATTAAAGTGGGAAGACCCTTCCCAAACCCCTTGTTGTTGAAGGGGCTCCACATTGAGCAGCTTAAATTGCAGGGCTTCTTACCAGGCTGCTTAAGTGGCCCGGCTCTGGATCTTCAGAGGACCACACACTTGCAAGCATCCAAAGGCTCCCAGAAGACTCCCAAGAGCCAGTGCCAACCAAGAGAATACAAATAGAAATCTCAGAAGGCAGAGCCAGCACAAATAATCCCCTCACCCTCCCTGGCACAGCGCCTCTGCCTGGCTGGTGCAATCAGTCCAACCCAGTCGGGAGCAGCAGTAGCTGTCAGCAGTGGCGAACGACCCTAGACTCACAGCATGGCACCTCTGTCCTGCTGGTGTAAACATCCTAGCCTAACCTGGAGCAGCAGTGGCAGCTGGCAGTGGCAGCAAACCACCCAGACTCTGGGCACAATGCCTCTTGGCACTAGCCACAGGAACATCCCAGACCAGCCCAGGGAGGCAGTGGTGGCTGGGGCGGGGACAACTGCAGTGAACAACTCCAGACCCGTGGCAGTTTGTGCCTCTCCATACTGGCCCGCATCAGCAGCCCAGCCTAGCCCGAGGCAGCAGCAGTGGTTAACACCTGACTCATGCTGTGGTGCCTTCCTTGCATAAGTGGCCCAGCTGATCCTGCAGTGGCAGCAGCTGGGGCAGTGGCAACAGCTGCGGCAGCAGCTTTGGCGGCAGCAGCAGCGGCATCGACAGGAGCAGCGAATGACTCTGGACCCTTAGTGGGGTTCAGCACCTCTCCAAACTGGCTTGTATAAGAAGTCCAGTCCAGCCCATGATGGCAAAGGTAGTGAACATCCCGACTTGAGTCAGGGTGTGGTGCTGAACAACCCCAGAAAAGCCTCATAAACTTTCCTGCCTGGGCTGGCTTTGAACCTGAATACACAGATCTAAGCCTCCTGAGTAGCTAGGATTACAGGCATTCACACAAGCAGGGTCTTTTTCTTTCCAACCCCCTAACTCTTTCTAAAATAGATAATTTCTTAGTTCATACAAGGAATTTAGGAAAATACAAGAGGATTGACATAATATCCTGTATTCTATCTGACCATAGTGGAATCAAAGTAGTTCTCAATAACAAGGCATAAAGTAGAAAAATCTTAAACACTTGGACATTAAACAGCACTCTATTGAACAATACATGGGTCACAGAAGAAAATAAAGAAGAAATTTAAAAGTTCCTACAATTCAATGACAATGAAGATACATCACAAAGAAACCTATGGGACACAGCAAAAGCAGTCCTGAGGGGCAAATTTATTGTTCTCCGTGTGCACATCAAGAAAACATAGACCAATTAACCAATCTTATGATGCAAATAAAACTGCTAGAGAAACAAGAAAAAATTGAACCTAAAGTTGCTAGACAGAAAGAGATAACCGAAATAAGAGCTGAAATCAATGAGAGACTAAGAAAATTATAAGTAAAATTAATAAAACAAAAAGCTGTTTTTTTAAAAAAATCAATAAAACTGATGGACCACTGGCAAAAGCAACAAAATAGGAGAGGAGCCCCAAATCAATAATATCAGAGATGCCACAGGGAAAATTACAACAAACATACATGACATCCAAACAATCATAAAGAAATAATTCCAGACTCTACTCACAAAGGAAGGAAAACCTAGCAGAGACAGATGAATTTTTACAAAAATACAAATTTTTATTTCCCCCTTTCCTTTTCAGCCATGCTTCTCCACCATGTATGGTGGGGGCAGAAGTTCAGTACATAAACTTCTTTTCCTGCCTGAATAGCATGTGGTGTTCTCTTCATAAGCTATCTAATGAAACCTACCTATTTAACATACCTTACATATGGTGCTCTGTCTAGGATGGGGTTTTTGAGTTGGAAATGTTAGAATTTCCTAACCACCCTTTTTTCTGCAAACCAAACTGCCTTGAGACACCATATGAGACTTTTCACCAATACCATTGCTGGCTTTGACATCCACGACCTCACCACTTCTGTACTCTGGTGAGTGAAACTAGTCTCTATGGTTCTCTGTTTCTCAATCTCTGTTCAGATGTGGTGCCATGTTAAAGAGCTCCTTTGGCCTTTAGCTGAAAGGCTTGTCACTCTGGATCCGAGGATGCTTGGTTTGGGGGCTTGGACATTTCTCTCTAGAGGGTTCTGGGGGAAGTCGGGACGCCACTTCTTCCTGGTCAGCTTTCCTTCATTCACCAGACTGATTGTCCTACACATATATTAGGGTGCTGCGAGCCATGCCTGAGCAGTGAAACCCCTCTGAAATGCTTCCTGCACTCCCTGGATAGACGGGACACCTAATATTTTTATGCTGCTGTCAGATTTAGACAATTTTTGCCTCTGCAATGGTACATGGTTGAAGTCTGTTTACTTTCAGGCTCACTTTGCTCTCTGCCATTCATGTCCAACTTTCCATATCCCTCCCTTTCTTTTCTACAACTTTTTGGATTGTGCCCTGAAGAATGCTACAAGGGCTGGGTCCTGGGGAGCCCCTCTAATTCCCTCTCAAAGGCTAGCCAAACTAGGCTTGATGTTTTGTTACGATTTTCTTTCCATTTTTTCAGAAATTCGCCATCTTGAGTTTGCCATCTTGGCCACATGGTGGGTTAAGGGTTTGGCCCCATCCAACCTGTATCCTTCCACCAAGCTTACTTCTCCATTCATCTATTTGTAATGTGCCTTGCTAACAAGTTGCTCTTTTCACAGACCCTGGTAACTGATGCCCAACCATCTGATGTGATTTGTTAGCAGAGATATCTAAATATTTTTGTCAAAAATTTTAAGATTTGACTTTTGCCTTTTTTGTTTTGTGTTGTGTAGTTTGGTACTGACTACTGATTCTAAAATATTGGGTATATCTGTGCTAAGATTCTCACGTCTAACGAGTTTTGTCATTGCAGATTATTTGGTCAATTTTTGATAAGGATCAGGTAAGCGCCACATATTCTATTTGATCTCCTTGTTGCTTTAATTGGAAATAACAAAGGGATTTTGTGGCAAAGATTGCAGTTCAAAGCCAGCCAAGGGCAAAAAATCCCTCAGACTCCATCACCCAACTAACTTGCAAAGACAGGCTGGAAGCATGGCTCGAGCCTCTTATCTCTAACCTGCAAACACTGGAAGAGGTACTATAACTCAAAGTGGTAGTGTTCTAGCCTTGAGCAGAAGTGCTCCGGGACAGTGTCCAGGCCTTAAGTACAAACCTCCTTGAGTACCAACTGGGACGAACTATTCCAGCAATGAGAACCTAGACTCGGCTGGTCTGGGAACAAGGGAACATAGAGAGGAGTAAGAGGAGATGATAGCACATCAGCCACTTTGTGCCTGCCCTTTCAAAATAAACCAGAGCCAGGAGATCAATAGAAGTAACAAGGCTGCCCATCTAATGTTCATTGCTGTCTAACTTTCAATTGGACAGGAATTTATATTCTTGTCTTTGTCACTTGTCTTCTCTACCTAGTCGCCAGATGTCAGAAGTAGCTAGGGGCATTTCTACCAACATTTTCAGCCCCAAGTCCTTCCTCTTGTCATTTATTTGCTCTCTAGTACTTTTTTCAGTCACTCAATGCCTAATGAGACTTCTCCACACTTCATCCAAGAGTCCAGATTTCATCTAAGGACTCAATGACCAAGTGACATCTGTTGCCTGCTTCCTTTGCCCAGAGGGGAGCACATCTCAGCCTTTTACCCCTACTGTTGACAGCCTTTGCAAACAAGAAGTAGCCAGAGAGAATGTTCGTCCTTTTTCATAATTATCAAAAGGCTGGAATATCAGGTCTGAACAGGGACACCTTCTTCCCTCTTGGCTAAATTTCTGCCCAGCATCTGTTACATAGGTAACTGGCAGACCTGGACGTCACATCCTGGGCCACCACTGGTCACATGCCTCCCATCTGACCTTAGGAGGGTCCAAGACCCTGAGGTCACATCCAGTGTGGCCACACCTTTCCCCCACCTAGCCACACCTCTTCCTGTCCCTGGCCTGGATAAGTCTTGGCCCAGAGCTGGGTCGCCCCCCTTCCTTTTCAGCCATGCTTCTCCACCATGCATGGTGGGGGCGGCAATTCAGTAAAGAAACTTCTTTTCCTGCCTGAAAAAAAAAGAAATACAAATTGCCCAAACAGAACCAATAAGAAATAAATCAATAAAATGTCAATAACCTACAATGAGATAGTAGAAGTAATCAGAAATCTTCCAACAGGAAAATCCCAGGACCTAATGGATTCACTACACAATTCTATAAGACCTTTAACGAGGAACTAATACCCAAACTCCTCAAGATCATCAGAGAAATAGAAACAGAGGGAGTAATCTTAGACTCATTCTGTGAAGCCAATATCATATTCATCCCAAAGCAAGGCAAAGACACCCAAAAAAAGAACTACACACCATCCTCTTTGATTAAGACAGATGCAAAGCTCCTCGATAAAATTGTAGCCAACAGAATAAAGAAACATATGAAAAAATCATGCATTATGACTAAGTAGGCTTCATTGCAGAGATGCAGAGATGGTTTAACATGTAAGTCAATAAATGTAATCCATCACACCAACGGATCCAAGGTCAAGAACCAGATGATTATCCCCATTGATGCAGAAAGGATTTTTAACATTCATTCATGTTAAAAGCTCTGGAAAAAAATAGGAATAGAAGGAATATTTCATAAGACAATAAAGGCCTTACATGGCAGATCAAAGGCCAATATTATACTTAATGGGGAAAAACTATAAGCAATTCCCTTAAAAACAGGAGCAAAGCAAGGATGCCTACTCTCTCCACTCCTCTTCAATATAGTTCTGGAATTCTCAGCCAGAGCAATAAGGCAAGAAAAATACATTAAAAAAATCCACATGTGAGAGGGAAAAGATCGAGCCACGTAGGAGAGGAAGAAGTTCAACTACCTCTTTTTGCAGGTGGCATTATTTTATAAATTCACGATCCCTAAAGCTCCATCCCCAAACTCATACAGCTTATAAACCAATTTTAGCAAAGTAGCAGGATACAAAATTAACCCACAAAAATCAGTCACCTTTCTACACAGCAACAATGTCCAAGCAGAAACGGAAATCAAAGAAATAACCCCATTCACAATAACTTCAAAAAAAAGTACCTAGGAATTAACCTAACCAAAGATTCAAAGGGTCTATTTCATGAAAACTATAAAAGCCTAAAGAAAGGAATCTTACAGGATACCAGGAAATGGAAAGACTTCCCATGGTCCTGGATAGGCAGAATTAATATGGTGAAAATAGCTAATCTGCCAAAATTAATAAACACATTCAATGCAATTCCCATTAAAATTCCAATGACCTACTTTACTGAAATAGAGAAAATAGTCCAAAAGTTCATATGGAACAACAAAGGACATAGCATAACCAAAACAATTTTAGGCAAAAGAAAGAATACAGGGTGAATTATGATAGAGGACTTCAAGCTCTACTATAGAGCCATAATAACAAAGACACCTTGGTACTGGCACAAAAGGAGACCTGAAAATCAATGAGACAGGTTAGAGGACCCAGAAATATAGCTGCATATGTACAGCCAGTTGATATTTGACAAAGGAACCAAAGACATACGGTGGAAGAAGCATAACCTCTTCAACAACCGGTGTTGGGAAAACTGGCCACATGCAGAAAACTAAAAATGGACCCTAGTCTTTCACCATGTACTAACATCAACTCAAAATGGATTAAAGACCTTAACATCAAGCTTGAAACTCTGAAACTACTGCAAGACCAAGTGTGAGAGACACATGACCTTATAGGCACAGGCAGGAACTTCCAGAACAGATGCCCAGGGTCACAACAAATTGGAGAATGACTCGATAAATGGAACTACCTTAAAATAAAAAGTTTCTACACAGATAAAAAGTAGCAACTAACTAGAAAGAAAGCCAAATAATTGGGGAAAATGTTTACCAGCAATATATCAGACAAGGGTCTAATATCTATTATATATGGTGAACTCAAGAAACTAACCTTTCACAAACCTAACAAACCAATCTTGAAATTGTCAAGGGAGCTAAAGAGAGACTTCTCAGAAGAAGAGATAAAAGCGGCAAAGTAACACATGAAGAAATGTTCTTCATCCCTGACTGTAAAGCAAATGAAAATAAAAACAACTCTGAGTTACCACCTTACCCCAGTCAGAAGAGCCCACATTCTAAATTCAGGCAATGACAAATGCTGGAAGGGATGTAAAGAAAGAGAAACAATACTGCAATACTGGTGGAAATGTATACTAATATAACCACTTTGGAAAGCACTCTGGAGGTACCTCAGAAAGCTAAATATCGACCTCTCCTATGAACTGGCCATACCACTCCTAGACATCTACTCTGAACAAGAGAACTACTTTACAAAGACACACACACCTCTATGATTATTGCAGCACTGTTCACAATAGCCAAGATTTGGAAACAACCCAGATGAAACACTACTGAAAAGTGGATCCCAAAAATGTGGGACCTATATACAATGGAATAATATGCAGCCATTAGAATGGACAAAATGATGGCATTTGCAGGGAAATGGATGGAACTAGACCAAATTATTTGAGTGAGGTAAGCAAAGAACAAAAAGACAAACGGCACATGGTCTACCTGATACATGGATGCTAAGGCCAAAATGCAAGAAGCTATGACAGAGTAAACAGGACTCGAGAAACAAAGGACAGCCACTCATTTTGTTGTATCACCATTAATGACTCCATGTTATTGACCATGTAGATGATAGAAATATGCACACAATGGAAGGAGCCAGGAGGAGGAACAGAATAAGTGGGAAATGGAACAACATACAACAAAGGGGCCCAGCAGTTGCACTGGACATAGAAAAATATCTAAGCAACCCAAACACAGTTAAAGGAAGGGAGGAATAAGAGGGAAAGAGGGAATAGCCCACACTAAGCAAGAGGAAAAAATGTAAACATCACCTGAGGGGGGAAAATAATTTGGATTGTCAAAGCTCATAGAATTAACAAACTTTAGACCATAATAACAATAACTTGCCTTGTCAAGGTTAAAATGTGTTTGTGACTTTACGCATCACAATTCCACAGTACTGTGAAATATGTGAAATATATGTAATCACCTATCTCAAATTTTACAAAAAAGTATGAGAAGGGAAGGGTTACGAGGGATGGGTGACAATGTTGTCAGACACCTTGCATTCATGTACTGTTTTGTAGAATGGGAACTTCTCTGTACAACTACTTAAAGATAATAATAATAAAAATTGTTTAAAAATAAATAACCAATAGGATGACAATAAAAATGTTCAAATATAAAATAAGAAATTAAATCCAGTTGGAAGGAAAATTTCTTTGGGGGGAGTAATGTAGTTTATTCTATAGCAAGTCTCACTTCAGAAATAAATTCAAAAGCTAGGCCTCAAGTAAGTGAAATAAACTAAGAAGTAGAGTTTAAAAAAGAAACTCTACCCATTCTTTCTTGCCTGGACAGCTGGTGTGGGTAAAAATGTATCATCCTCCTAAACTGGAACCGAAGTAGCAAGGACCTTACTTGGTGGTGCTAATTTCACTGTTGGCTATTAAATTAGTAGGAAAACAATATTAGATCATCAGTCTCAAGTGAAAATGGCAGTGAACCAATATACAGAGAAGGCTGCAAGATTGACTCTTCAGAGACACTCAGAGGATTCCTTAAGGATAAGGCTTACTAAGTGTTAATTAGTGCTAACTAGTGTGTTTCTATAATTTACTTGCTTTCTATTGTTTACATTTTAAGCCTGTTCGTTGGGAGGAGAGAAGGGAATTTTTAGGATTTGGTAAGAAGGAATCAGGATTTGAATGGACATGAAAACCAGTGGGGGATGTGTAAAGCAGTGAGGCCCAAATAATCAGCAGGGCCCACTAATCAATGTGGTCACATGACATGGCCCACTGGAGTGCATGGGGCATGCCACCAAAGGGGACAGGGCATGCTGCTGAAGGGGGGTAGTGTGTTGTCCTCACATGACGAGCTGTGAAGAATTGATTGGGTAATGGGCAGTTTGTGAAGTGATGGTTGAAAACTGTTAGGCAGGAGACGCACTGGAGTGATGGAGGGGTTCAACTTATATATAGGCTGAATGGTCAGAGCAATGGAATTGGAGAAAATCAAGGCAAGACCTGGAAGGAAGGAAGTGGTGTGACAGTAGGAAGGGAAAGACCTTGGAGGAATTTGTGGGAGAGCAGGAGGGGAAGGATATCAATTGGCCACCAGGCCAGAGAATTGTAAGCCTGTGGATAGTCTTAATGAGAAGAAGGAAGTGATGAAATGGAAAAAGGGAAATGAAGTAAAGATCTATAAAGAAGGAGGGAGTAAGGGAAAAGCATTACCTATTGAAGTTTGGGGCTTTGGAGATTTGGGGGTTGGTGGTTTGCAGACCAATTAACTATGTGCGGGGCTGCCCATTGGAGGTCTGAGATTTGGTGGTTGGAGCTGGCTTGCCACTGAGTGCACAGCCCAGAACAAGGTAAATGCATGCTCATTTCTAGTGTAAATAAAGTTATCTTCAATGTGTCTCATTGGATTTTCTTGTGCTTTATGCATCATAAGTATACGAGTTCAAAAGTTAATAATCTCAAAGGCCACAAATTTTGTAAAATGTTATGTCATAATAGGTTTACAGAACCCAAGGAACAGTGATATTACAAGGGCAATATGAGGTCACAATATCAAGTCATAATAATATTTTGATGTCATAATTAGTTGGTGATGCCATAACAGTTATGAGGTCACAATAGGTATATGATGTCACAATGGCATGCTGGACTTCAATTTTCATTAACTCCCATTTAGAATATGAATTCAGAATGGGATTGTGAGATATACAAAGTCATGCATTGGCCCAAACGTGGTGAACTCCTACCAGGTATGTGATGTCAAAATGTGACACAATAATCATTTCTTATATCACATGTCACACCTGAAATATGAAGTCAAAAACATTATGAGATCACAAAAGGCCTATGTATATCACAAGGGCATCATGTCAAAGTTATGAGGAGAGGACCAGTCAATGATGTCAGACGTGATCCTTCCTCCAAGGTTTTGTAATATTATAATGGTATAACTGATCTCAATTTTTAGACCACAATGATTATATGGGTAAACAACTGAACTTTGATATCACAAAGGCCATATGCTTTTTCAAAGGTGCTAAGAAGTCATAACCGATTGAAATGTCAAATGTGAATGTGATGTCACAATGGCATGTGATGATGCAATAGGTTTTTGTTATGGTGGTAATGAGGTCACCCATGGAATAGTGATGTCACTACGAGTTTGTAATATTACAATCACATGTTAGATTTCAATTGCTACTAGTTTACAATGAGGATAAGACTTCAAGGAAGGAGCTAGAAGACCTAAAGCCCATGAATTTTCTAACATATGATAATAGGTTTTTGAAAACAGAATGGCACAGTTATATCACAATGTCAATGTGATGTCACAATATTATGTCAAAATAATGTGTAAGTGAGTTCGGAGGAAGATGGCGGAGGAGAAGCTGGAAGCTAAACAAGCTCTTGCATAGAAAGCAGTTTTAGTGTTCCACTGAACGGTCATAGGCTAGAGAATCACACGAAGTGTGCCATCACAGTACAGAGCTTTTGGCCAAAGAGGGAAAAGCCAGGCATGGAGACAGATCTGAGCACTTGCAGTTGCTGCGGCTACAGCAGATGTGGTGGCAGCAGTGGTAGCTGTAGCCACCATACCTACAATGGAGAGAGTACAGGACAAAGGTGACAGACACAGCGGACAAATGGATTCTACTCAACACCAGCAAGAACTGACAAGGAGCAGATATCTTCATCCTGCAGATTGCAAACCAAAGATGATGCAGGAACCAAACTCTGGCGTGAGTAGAACCCTGACATCCACACTCCTTCTCAGGGAGCAGAGGAGGGAAGGCCGCCCCTCCCTGCCACAACCACCAGAGATTGCCATCTTTGATACTGACAAAGGCCCAACTGAGCAGCTAGCTCCAACTCATGCCTTGGAAGAAAACAAAAGAGTTATTTTGCAGTTGAGAGGAAATAGAAGTGACCCTCCAGGCTCAGTTCCACCCAGGGGAACGTCACCACGCACAGGCAGAGAAAATCTGCCCCCAGAAGAGTGACTTTCTTCACTCTGTAAACAGAGCCAGAGTCTGCCCCTCCCTACAGAAGTCTAGACAATTAATTGAAATTCAGTAAACATAAACCCTGAGATTGGCTCTAAGCAGGGCTCTGTGAGTGTCTCAGGGAAAAGCTACTGTTTGCTGAAAGGCCTCAACACTACCCAGAACCTAGCCTCATCACAGCATCTCCAAACTAGAGGAAACAGCCATCTCCCTCTTTTGTGATACTCCAAGCAGTTCTCCCTCTCACTGAACTAGTCTTAGAGGAGGATCACAAAATCCTGGGTAACACATAGAATTTTCTGCCTGCCCAAACAAACTGACTTAAGAAACCAATCAAGCCATAGGAAAACCAACCACAAGCAGACCAGAGATTCCACCAAGAGACTGGCTATGGACACAGGGGATACAGGGTCTTCCATTTTGCCCCCCCCCAAAAAAAAGACAAAAAAAGAACTCTTTTTTGAAACTTTTTAATAATTTTAATTTTTAAAGTGTTTTCTGTAAATCTTTTTCTCATAAGTTTTATTTTTGGTACATGTGTGTGTGTGTGTGTGTGTGTGTGTGTGTGTGTGTGTGTGTGTGTGTTTGTGTGTGTGTGTTTAATCTTTTTTGATCTTTTGGTCCTTTTTTATTGTTTTTATCTTTTTCTATTTCTTATTTTTGCATGACTTACATGCTGTTCTGCTCATCCCCAGATATATACCCGTTGTCAATTATTAGACCTTTTCCCCCATTGTGTACATAGTTAATCCAGAAATTTATCACTCAATTCACAACCTCTTAGGCTCAGCTTTTTAAAAACACTATTATCTCTTTATACCTAAATAATTTTCAAGTAAATCATTTTAATTTTTTTTTATTTTTTTAGTTTTCATGTTTCCTTTCTATCCCTCCCCTCCTCCCAAGCTATCCTTTTCTTCTCTCAATATCATTTCTTTAAACTTACATATTTTAAGTGTTTCTCTTCTTAAATTTAAATTTTCGGTATTCCATTTGTTCTTTTTTTAAAACAATCTCTCTCCTATCATTCTGTCCAATTCATTTCCCTCTCAGAGATTAAGACTTGGTTAAATTTACTCTCCTTTTTACCTCTCCACATCCCTGTAGTCTTATTTTCCCCCACATTTCTCCCTAAAGCCAATAATTTCTGGTTTTCCATATCCATCTTTGCTGTTCTTAACACATTAACACATGGTTATTTGATGTTGAATAGATTGTATCTGTTGAAATAGATTGTATCTGCATTCATTTTGATTGTGCAACTACCGGACTATGTTTGATACTTACCTTAAAATATTTTTCTAACACAAAATTGGTGTTACTTTCATACCAAATGGGCAGAACAAGCCAGAAAAACACAAGAAAAATAGCAAGTCCAGGTATCTGAACTCCCACTCATGATAATCAGGTGAAAGAATAGTTAATGAATAATCCAGAGGAGAGTCCCCAAAAGTTCTACAATTACTACTGGTAAACATGGTGAATTAAATGATTCAAAACTTGCAAAGGACTCAGTGTGAGCATGATAGAGAGAAACAGGAAGAATACCAAAGATTTACACAGGAATCTGCGAGCATTAGGAAACTAATTAAAGATTAATACCGGAATTAGGTAAGCAGGTTGAGAACAGTCAAAGAGAAATATAGGAATTGGGTGAGCAGGCCGAGAAGAGTCATAGAGAATTAAAGGAATTGCATGAACGTGAGAAAGCTAATCAAAGAGTATAAAAGGAATTGCAAGTGCAGGATGAAAATAGACAAAGATCAACACAGGCATTCCTGGAATCCATAAACAGACAGCTGAAACACTTCAGGGAGACCACAAAGGCAAAGCTGAATCAAGCACGACAGAAGAAATGGGAGTCCAAGGAAACCATAACCAATCAACTAAGTGATTTGAGAATAAACACTGAACACCAAATTATGGAAGTAAAGTTCACACAAGATCTAAAACAAAACTCCAACAAAGAATTTAAAGCTATCACAGCCGACCAATTAGAAGAAAAAGAAATAAAAAACAAAGTAGAAAGTCTTGATAGTAGATTAGACAATGCAGAAGATTGAATCTCGGGGATTGAAGAAAGCCTAGATATTATAGAGATAGAACATACAACTATCCAAAACAAATCCAAGAAATATGGTAGATCTATTCAATATTTGGAAGACACCATCAGAAGGCCTAATCTGAGGATAATGGGTGTAGAGGAGCACCTAGAGACAGAAGTTAATGGTTTAGGAAATTTATTTAACAGAATCCTAGCAGAGAACTTCCCAAACATGCAAAAAGATAGGCCTATTCAGATACAAGAAGCTTTTAGAACCCCAAATTTGACCAGACCAGAACAGGACATCCAAATGCGACATTATAATGCGCACAGGATAAATTCAGACCAAGGAAAAGATCCTTAAGGCTGTCAAGGAGAAAAGATTAATCACCTATAAAGGGAAACCAATTAGAATCACCACACATTCCTCAGCAGAGTCAATTAAAGCAAGAATAGCCTGGAATGATGTATGCCATGACCTAAACACAAACAACTATCAACCAAGAAAATTGTACCCAGATATACTCTCCTTCATAACCAAAGGTCAATAAAGACATTACATAGCAAAAAAAAATATATCTCCACCAAACCAGCCTTACAAAAGATACATAAAGATGTCCTACACATAGAAAATCAACAAGACTACAGTGAAGGCCAACAAATGGCATCCAAGTGAATAAAATTATAACTCAACACCAAAAGCCACAAAAGAAAGTCCTGTAACACATGCAGGTTGAACAACACACTGTTGAATCAACAGTGGGTCATGGAAGAGATTAGAAAGGAAATGCAAATATTCATGATATTCAACAAAAATAAACACACAAATTACCAGCTTCACTGGGACATAGCAAAGCAATACTCAGAGGCAAGTTTATAGACCTGAGTTCCTACATCAATAAATTATAGAGAACTGAAACCAACAATTTAATAAGACATGTGAACCTCCTTGAAAAAGAGCAGCAAGATAAACCCCAATCCAGGAGATGGAAAGAAATAATTAAAATTAAATCAGAATCACACAAATTGGTATCCAATAAAATCATAGAATGAATCAAAAACAAATAGTTTGTTCTTCGAAAAAATTAAGAAAATTGACCCTTACCAAATCTTATCAGAAAAAGGAAGGAACACACACAAATAAATAAACCCAGAGATGAGAATGGAAACATCACCACAGAAATAACCAAGATTCAGAACATTTTTTTTAAAATTTTATTTTATTTGAGAACATACTGTACAGAGGGGCTACAATTACATGGGCAGGATAATGCATACATTTCTTTATTGACCTTTGGTTATGATTAAGAACCTCATGGTTATCTCAATGGATGTAGGAAAAGCACTTGACAAGATCCAACACCCTTTTATGATGGATGAAGTCTCTGGAAAAGCTATCAATCCAGGTAATATGCCTCAATACAATAAAGGCTGAATATGACAAACCTACAGCCAGCATTATACTTAATGGTGAAAAACTAAAGTCATTTCCTCTAAACTCAGGAACAAGACAAGGATACCCACTCTCTCCACTTCTCCTCAACCTAGTATTAGAATGCCTAGCTACAGCAATAAGACAAGATGCAAACATAAATGGGATCCAAATAAGGAAAGAAGAAGTAAAACTCTCCCTCATTGCAGATGACATGATCTTGTATTTAAAGAATCCCTCGCACTCCACTCCCAAATTACTCATGCTGATTCAAAACTTTGACAGAGTAGCAGGGTATAAAATTAAATCTTAAAATCAATAGCTTTTCCGTATGTCAACATGAGAAAAGTGTGGGTAAAATCAGGAAAGCAACTCCATTCGTAATAGACCCCCCAAAAATAAAATACCTAGGAATTAACTTAATCAAAGAAGTAAATGATCTTTATAATGAAAACATTAAAAACCTGAAAAAGGAATTCAAAACAGACCTTAGAAAGTGCAAAAACCTCCCATGACCCTGGATTTGAAGGATCAACATTGTGAAAATGGCAATACTTCCCAAGGCTATGTACAAATTCAATGCGATACCTATCAATATTCCATCCTCATTCATCAAGGAAATAGAAGAGGCAATCCAAAAATTCATATGGAACAATAAAAGACCCCGAATAGCTAAAACAATTCTCAACAGAAAGAACAGTGCTCGAGAAATATCAATACCAAATTTCAAACTCTACTACAAAACCATAGTAATCAAAACAGCTTGGTCCTGGTATAAGAACAGACCTCAGGACCAATGGAATAGAACTGAAAACCCCCAAATGTACCAATGGACCTATAGCCACCTAAACTTCGATAAGGGAGCTAAAAAATAGAATGGAAAAAAGCCAGCCTCTGCAGTAAATGTTGCTGGTAAAACTGGTTAATCACTTGCAGAAAACTAAAGCTAGATCCTTCTCTATCACCCTGCACATGAAACAACTCCAAATTGATCAAAGGACTCAGAGTCAAAAGAGACACCCTGAAAACATTACTGTACAATATAGGAGATACACTAGGTCTCCTTGGCACAGTCTGAAATTTTCTTAATAGAGACTCAGAAACACAACAAATAAAAGAAAGGTTGGACAAATGGGATTGCATGAAATTGCAGAGCTTCTGTGTGGCAAAGGGCAAAAGTAAGAAGATCAATAGAGAACCCACACATTGGAAAAAAGTCTTCTCTAGCCATACTATGGACAAGGGTCTCATATCTAAAATACACCTGGAACTCAAAAAATTAAATCCCCCAACAACAAATCCTCAAAGAAACAACTACCCAATAAAGAAGTGGGCTAAAGATTTATAGAAAAATTTCTCTGAAGAAGAAAGAAATATAGCCAATAGACAAATGAAGAAATGCTCCATCTCCTTAGCCATAAAAGAAATGCAAATTTAAATAACACTGAGATACTTCCTCACCCCTGTTAGAATGGCTATAGTCAAGAACTCTAATAACAACCGAAGCTGGAGGGGATGTTGATGGGACTGTAAATTTGTTCAAGCAGTTTGTAAAGTAGTATGGATGTTCCTCAAAAGACTCTACATAGAGCTCCCTGTTGGGCATTTACCCAAATGATCACAAAGAAGAACATACTAAAGCTACCAGCACAATTATATTTATTGCATCATTATTTATTTTTGGTGGGGGGTCCAGTGGGAGGGCCTGAATTCTGGGCCTGGGCGCAGTCCCTCAGCTCTTTAGCTCAAGGCTAGCGCTCTACCACTTGAGCAACAGCACCACTTCCGGTTTTTTTCTTTTTGCTTATGTGGTGCTGGGGAATCGAACCCAGGGCTTCATGCATGCGAGGCAAGTGCTCTACCACTGAGCCACCTTCCCCTCCCATATTGCAGCATTATTTACCATAGCTAAGATATGGAACCAACTCAGATGCCCCTCAGTAGATGAATGGATCAAGAAAATGTGATATATATACACAATGGAATTCTATGCCTACATCGGAAAGAATGGCATTGCCCCATTTGTTAGGAAATATAAAGCCTCGGAAAAAAATATATTAAGTGAAGTAATCCAGGCCCAAAGAAAATAGGTCCTATGTTTTCTATTATTTGAAATAACCATTATATGTCTGAGACAAACTGTAACTGTTAGACCTAAGTTGATGTTAGGCAAAATGAACCCCAAGATAAAGACTCATTTTTTTTCTTTTCTGCTATTGTTTCTAGCATATTTATAAGATGATTTTTTGTTGCTTTGTATGTCCATCCCCCACGGTATAACCCCTATTTTCACTGTATTTGATGTTGGTATAATTTGTGGGGGGCATGGGAAAAACAAATTCGGATACAGGTGGACCTATTGCAACAATGACATATACAAAGCATTATGTCAAAAACCAAAGTTTACAACTTTGGCATGGGGGGGGTGGATAGGCCCAGAAGGGGAGATGGGAAGGGATAGGAAGGGGAAACAAAGCAGGAGGCAACAATGTTGATAGGAAATGTACTAATTACCTGTTCATGTAATTGTAACCCCTCTGTATGTATTTTCATAATAAAAATCATGAAATAATAAAGTAAAAATCCATGTCAATATTTTTTTTTTGGATCCGGTGGTGGGGCCTTAACTATGGGCATGGGCACTGTCCCTCAGCTCTTCAGCTCAAGGATAGCACTCTAACACTTGAGCCACAGCGCCAATTGTGGGTTTTTTTCTTTTTTTTTGTGGGGTGCTGAGGAATCGAACCCAGGGCCTTATGCATGTAAGGCAAGCGCTCTACCACTGAGTCACCTTCCCAGCCCCAATGTCAATTTTTTTTTGTCGGTCATGAAGTTTGAACATGAAGTTTGAACTCTGGGCCTGGGCACTGTCCCTCAGTTCTTTTTTTTTTTTTTTTTTTGGGGGGGGGGTCCGGTCGTGGGGCCTGAACTCTGGGCCTGGGCGCTGTCCCTCAGCTCTTCAGCTCAAGTCTAGCGCTCTACCACTTGAGCCACAGCGCCACTTCCGGCTTTTTTCTTTTTGCTTAATGTGGTGCTGAGGAATCGAACCCAGGTCCTCAGGCATGCAAGGCAAGCACTCTACCACTGAGCCACCTTCCCAGCCCCTGTCCCTCAGTTCTTAAGCTCAAGGATACCACTGTACCATTTGAGCCACAGTGCTATTTCTAGTTTTCAAGAGATACATTGGAGATAAGAGTCTCACAGACTTTTCTTCCCAAGCTGGCTTTGAACCACTATCCTCAGATCCCAGACTTTTGGGTAGCTAGGATTACAGGCATGAGCCACCACAGCCCAGATCCAAGAGAATTTTCGAAAAGCAAACTTATAGAAACTTCTGGCTTTTTCCAGTAAAGAATATTTTTTTCAGCATTAGTTTATAACTATGAGTTATTTTTAGATGTAATTGAATTTTTTAACAGAATCAAAGTTTTACTATTACTCAATATCTCACAAAAATCCAGTGTAATTGACTTTCCCAAAGTTAATTATTACATACTATATCATTCATTTTTATTATCACACTCTATATTACATATGGTGTGAAGTGAAAATAATTTGGACCATTTCACATAAATTAGTAGATGCTATTTTAGCATTTTATTCACATCTGTGATTTTAAATGAAGGAAAGATGATTTTCGAGTTAAAATGAATATGAATGTGCACTGTGTCTCAATTGAGCCAAAAATTCTGAGTTCATACAGACAAAATTATTTTCTTTTCACCAAAGACTTTGAAGTAATATTATTGGAAATAGTGAGGCAAGAGGAGGAAAAATTCAAATCATGTCAAGCAATGTCTCTGTTATTCTGCTACCCCCTCCACTATGAAGACCTGTCCATTCCCAGCTGTCAAAAAATGTCAAATGTCTCTCTTAGAATTGTATTCTGAAACATTCTAAATCACTGATTCTTTGTGTAATTTCTGTTATATGAAACAAAATATAGACACAAAACAATTGTAATAAAATGCACACATATGTTGAAGTCACCACAACTGGAAAAACAACCAACAAACTAGAACTCCCCCATGAACAAAAACATGTTGTGCACAGTTTGTTTTAAGCACAAAAACCTCAAATACATGTTAACTTGGAGTAGAACCATAAAAATAATTGTGTCTCAGAAATCCGGTTGTGTTAATTTGTAATTAAATTCATCTAGATGATCCTAATATAGCAAATCCCTTGAATGGATCAAATTGTTTAAAACAAATGTGACTGTATGCGGAGAGAGATCTGCACATATTTAAAAGAATAAAATAACAAAATCATGACATATTTAAACAATTCAGAAAGGCAATGAATAAGTACAATAGTATCCATATTGAGAACTAATTCTTGCTGATTTAACAAGAAAAAATATGCAAATAATAGAATCTGAGCAGTGTAGCTGAGTGCACATAATTTTAAACTACTCCAAATTACACTCTGTAGAAGACTGAATGTGGCTTATCTAAAGGAAAACATCAACACATGATATAAATGAAATTAAAAATCTCATGAAAAAAAGCAGTTTTTGGAATGTAATAGTTCAATAAATAGTGGTCAAAATCTGTTTAGTACTGACAAAATTGCATAACTATTTAGTTAGATCCAAAAAAAAGACCCAATTTACTTGAGCTGATTTGAAACTTTGGCAAAGTAGTAGGATACATCTGTAACATTATTATGGATGTTTACTCTGGCATGAAATTCATTTCCTCTTTGATCTGACAAATGAATATATGAAAGAACATTACTTCAACTAAATATCAAGACCTAACTAAACATATAACCAGAAAAGTCATCATGCAAGCCATATTACAACTTGGGTAAACGAAAAATCAGTCATACTGATTCTGTATTTATAGTAAATGTTCATTTTTTTCAGCTGGAATTTTTATAACATTGTGTTACATGATTTATATCTTGGTAACTAATTAGATGCCTCCTTAAATTTTGTTCTGAGTACAATGTCTCACTTCTGTTCCTAACCCATGAAACAATGTTGATTACAAAAAATTCTAATAACCACTGTTTATAATACACAAAATCTCATAAGCATGACAATAAGCATTGGTAACATTTTGATATCATTGTCTCATGACTGATGAGGCCTATATGCATGAGTATCATTGTACCTAGATTTCTCAGCCTAAATTTAGCCACTGTTAAAAAATGTTTTTTTTAATTTTTTATTGTGAAAATATTGTACAGAGGGGTTACAATTACATGGGCAAGATAGTGAGAACATTTCTTATTAATCATTGTAGCCTCCTCCTTTGTTTACTCTTCCCATCCCTTCCCAGCCTCCCCCCGACCCACCTCCCAATCACTGTTAAAAATGTTTATATCTTTATTTGTCACCCATCAAAGATTAAATCTGAGTATAAAGCCTAAGAAAAATGATAAAGTAAGAATTTAGCTTTTTTGTATATAAACACAATGCAGCATAGAGTCACTCACTGGTTTAAAGTCAACATATATCTCCAAAACACTGTAAGCATTTCCTTACAATGTGTGTTATTCTCATGAAGGGAATGGGGAATGTGGGAAGAGGACTCACCAAGCATTTTCTTCAAATATACATAATTTGGCTTTACCTCTACATTTTGCTATAAGCATTTCTGATAAAAACTCTTCAGGTATAATTTATCCTTGTTTCATATACCAAACTACATTCAGAAAATGGTATACCAATTAACTAAAGAATGTCCTGGCAGAAAAAAATGGCATCTCTAAACTATGTGACATCCAATTCTTAGGTATTTCATTATGTCTTCATTTAATGAAAGTGATTGTTTAAATGCTTCATGAAGTATTAATAAAAATCGATCAGTGTACTATAATACAATTGTGTATAATTTTATCCTAGAATAATCCAGGAACTGCCCACTCAATCATGACATATATCACTTTCCATTAGTATTCATATGGATATGAATGAATTTCTTAGGATCTTCTGCCCTATGGAGGTGGCAGGACCAAGATTGGAACAGTGGGCTCCAGCCCCCCCACTTAAACCTGAGGATAGGGAATTCACCAGTCTGTCTAAGAACATCAGCAAGACCAGTGATTAGTCAGGCACCAGTGGCTCTTAGCAGTCCTCCTTGGTACTTACAAAGCTATGATAGGAGGATCATGTTCAAAGTCACCCTAGGCAGGAAAGTCCTTGAGACCACTGTCCAACTTTAGTGCCAACAAAGCCAGAAGTAGAGCCATATGGCTCCTGTGGTAGAGGGCTAGCCTTAAACAAAAGCAGTTCAAGGACTGTGCCCAGAACCTGAGTTCAAGGTCCTGGACTGGAAACAAAAAGGCATACAGAACAATCTGTGCAGTCATCGGACTAAAACAGGTCACCTTCAACAGCCTTTGTTTCAATTTATTATGAGGCCAATGCAGGAACAGTCACAAAACAGGCAGGCGAAGAGAACATCAGGTTTCTTAGAAGTAACCTGTATTCAGAAATTTAAAATTGGGGGCGTAAGATGGCAGCATACTTATGTAAAAAATACCATTAAGAAAATGATGAGGGGGCTGGGAAGGTGGCTCAGTGGTAGAGCCCTGGGTTCGATTTCTCAGCACCACATAAGCAAAAAAGAACAAAACCCGGAAGTGGCACTGTGGCTCAAGTGGTAGAGTGCTAGCTTGAGCTGAAGAGCTGAAGGACAGTTCCCAGGTCCAGAGTTCAGGCCCCATTACCGGACCAAAAAAAAAGAAAAGAAAAGAAAAAGATGAGTGGGCTGGGAATGTGGATTAGTGAGAGAGTCTTGCCTAGCATTCAAAGAGCCCTGGGTTTGATTGCTTAGTAGCACATACACAGAAAAAGCCAGAATTGGTGCTGTGGCTCAAGTAGTAGAGTTCTAGAGCCAGTACCCAAGCCTTGATTTCAACCCAACAACCGGCAAAGAGATAGCCAGGTAAGTAGGTAGGTAGGTAAGTAGGTAGGTAGATAGATGATAGATAGATAGATAGATAGATAGATAGATAGATAGATAGATAGATAGATAGATAGATAGATAGATAGATAGATAGATAGATAGATAGATAGATTAATCTGGTCTTGGTTGTCAGGAGAAAAGAAGAGACCAAGTCCCGGTCATAAGGCCTTCTGCAGTGTGCTAGTCCACCAGCATCTCCTTCAAACAACTACAGAGCAGGAAGATTGTCTCTTTCCCAGTTCTCAGGCAGGGCCCCAGAGTCAAGAGGGCAGAGCCAGGTTCTAACTTCGGTGCTTGGAGACAGAAGAGCAAAGGTCCTGCCTCTCCTTGGACTGGGGATTTACATTAATGATGTGGAGAATAAAGGAAGGAGAATGGTCTGGTAGAGGTAGAACGGCTTTCAAATCTGACAGATGGAGAGTCAAGAACCCACTCCCTAAGACCAAAGAACAGGGTTTTTCTACTCTGTTCCTCCCCTCTCCCCCACTAAATGCCTCTCTATTGGTATCCTAAAGATAGCCTGAGGTTCCTTCACTTGAGGAAGGAAGGATAATTAGTCAGTGTTTGAAGAGGCTGAGAAAAGCCTGACATTGTTGTAACTGTAACAAATGTTTCCAGTTTCCCCTCATTTCTGGCCGTGCCTGGAATGAATGAAGTGGTTTTGCAGCTCACTTCCTGTTGAGTGTGTACATTCTGCCTCCTAATCCTGCAGGCCTAGGTCTCTTCACCTAGCTTGTCTTTTGCAACCGTTTTCTGCCTTCAAATAGAGTTACACTGGAGTTCATCCTGCTAACATGGCTAGGGCTTGGATTCTGAGAACTTCATTTGAACCCAGGATGGGTCAATAATGTTTCTTTCATGCTTCTATAGCTCAAGAATTCTAAGAACATTTAGAGTGCAAGTGATTTCTCATCACCAAGGGAAACCCAGGAAGCTCTTGAAAATATGACCTTTCACAACTGGAAGTCAGAGTGTCATAGATTTTCCGGCCCTGGTTGGCTTCACCCTGTGATCCTCAGACCTCAGTCTCCTGAGCTAGGGTGACAGGCATGAGCTACTGGTGCTCTGCTAGGTTCAGAAATATAATGACATTAACAATATATGTCAACTGCTTATCACAAAGGGCTTGGGGAACGTATTAAGCTTTTCAACGTTGGACTTTTCAGAACTCTGTAGGACACACGGTTATAATGCTAGAGCCTGAAAGGCTGGGCATATGGATGTTCTACACTTCAACCTGGAGCTCTGACTCCAATTCTGGTGTATATCAGCATTCATTTTCCAGAGAATGTTCTCCTAATTAGCAAATAGGAAAAATACTTTGGTCAACCCTCACTTTTTCCCCTGATGTGTGTCTTAAACTCAAGCCTAGGCACTATACCTGAGCCCTTCAGCTTAAGGCAAACACTCTATCACTTGAGGCATAGCATCACATGGGGTCTCTTTGTGGTTCATTGGAGAGAAGAGTCTAACAGGCTTTCCTTGCCTAGGCTGTCTTTGAACTGTGGTCTTCAGTTTTCAGCCTCCTGAGAAGCTAATGTTCCAGTTTGAGGCAACGGCACATGACGTATTTTTTCTGACAGTCCTGGGGCTTGATCTTAGGGCCTGGGTACTGTCTCTGAGCTTCTTTTTCTCCAGGTTAGCACTCTACCACTTTAGCCACTCTACAGCTTTTGGCTTTTTCTGAGTTGTGGCACTGAGGATTCTAACCCTGGCATCCATGAATCCTGAGCAAGCTCTCTACCAGTAAGCCAAATTTCTAGCCCCACCCTTAAAATTTTATCCCTCAACTTGCCTATCCTCAAGAAAAGGCTTCTAAGTATAAATCATCTACAGAAATCTCTATAGGAAGGTTTCCAAAGATAAATAAGACAAAGCTCATACTTGGGAGAGATCAAAACATGTGAAGACTATGACAAATGCTTCCATTTAATTATGTATCATGTTCAACACTTAAAAAGTATTAATGAAAAACGAGTCAATGTCCTAAATTATTGTGTATAATTTTATAATAGATATACAACCTGTACTAAATATTATGTGTAAAATAATACTAAATACAATAAGCAATAAATGAATCAAGTAAAAAATAAAATAAATGCAAAATCAATAATAAAAATCATAATATGTAAACTTACATATGTAAATATATATCATATATTCTACCTAGATAGAGAAATATTTTTCCATTGCAGGGCCTTCATTGAGACCCTGTTGTCTCTAGCCTAAATTTCTTTTCCTCAAGGACTGTGAGCTTTGCCTTCACCCATGGTGCAAAAGATTTACCTGGATGGTGAGATCAAATCCCAGCAATGATGGAAAAACTTGTCCCCAGGTCCAAGACAGTGACTTATTTTTTTTTAATGGAAGCAGTTATTTTTATTCAGTTCCATACTGAACATTAATAAAAGCAGTGTAGAATTTTGTACATCTATTCCGACATCTTTCCTTTACCTCCCAAATACTTCTCTGAGTACTATTTTTTCAATTTGTACTGTAAAAACGTTGTACAGAGAAGTTACAGTTAAATGATCAATGTAATGAGTACATTTCCTATTCAACATTGTTGCCTCCTTCTTTGATTTCCCCCTACCATGCCTTCCTTCCCATCTCCACAACTACTCCCCCTTTCAAGCTCATTCACTTAATTTTTTTATTTTTGGCTTTGCATGAGGTTTGATCTCAAGAAGTGGGAACTCTTCACTTTCCGGCATATTGATAAATATTTACCAAGACCTTAAGTTAAAATCCCAGGCTAGGAAAGAAAACTGGCAGAAATTCCAAACCAGAGAGCTTTATTCCTTTTTTAATTTAGTTAAATAATTAATTAAATTTTTATTTATTCTTTATTTTGACAACACGGGACTTGAACACAGGTATTTGCAAATCTGCTTCAGCTTCAATAGCCCTAGGCTGGGGTGCACCTCTGGACCCATAGCTGATCCTGTGATCCTCGGCACACAGGGCTTGCAGGAAGAAAAAAAAAGTAGGATAGAACAAAAAGTGGTGAGCTGCAGAGTGCTGGGGGTTTTACATTTTTCTCTTTGCACGGTGACCATCCTGGGTCTGAATGACACGGTTGCAAACTGGACCTGAGCTGCCATTACTGAAACCTGGCAGGGTATAAGTGAAGCCATAAGCCAACTTGTCAATATAGGTCCTGGGTTCAAATCCCAGTCCTGACACCTACCAATGGCAGATGAGAAGAGACTGGTTCCTACGCATAGGAATACCAATTGAAAGAGTAGTTCATGCTTCAGTCTAGTCTAAAATTAGATACAATAATCCTAGGAACCTGATTGATCCTAATTAATAGTTTATTAAGCATGAAAAGAATAATATTCCTTTAATGGCAGTTTAATAAATGACTAAGAATTGGTAGGAACATAGTAGATATCATTTAATCATAGCTGGACGGCTCTGGCACTCTTTACCAATACATATTTATTTGTATAGCACCGTCTGCCTATCCATGTATCACTGTTTTGGCCAAACCTGGGGCTGGATATCAGCATTTGGGAGCCAACTGACAGCTTCATTGGCTAAGTCTCCAATGCTCACAATCATCCATTCGTGAATTGGGCCTGTTAGGCCCTGAGTTCAGATCCCAGCCAAAATTTTAATCTTGGAGTAAGAAGCCGACTGTGGGAATGTTCCGGGAAGATGGCGGAGGAGAAGCTGGAATCTGAACAAGCTCTCGCATAGAAAGCAGTTTTAGAGTTCCAGTGAACAGTCCTAAGCCAGAGAATCACACCAAGTGTGCCATCACAGGACAGAGTTAGTCAAGAGAGGGGAAGCCAAGGAAACACATCAGCTGCCGCTGCGGCGGCAGGGTCGCGGCGGCAACCACCACCGCGGGGTCATACCTGAGACACAGAGAGTCCGGGACGAAGGAGCAAGACACAGCGGATGAGCGGATTCTACTCAACACCAACAAGAACCGACAAGGAGCGGACATCTTCATACTGCTGTTTGCAGACCAGAGACGACCCAGGATCCAAGACTCGGCGTGAGTACAAGCCCGACATAATCACTCCTTCTCAGGGAGCAGAGGAGGGAAGGCCACGCCTCCCCCCCCCAGCACCGGTGATCTCCATCTTGGATACAGACAAAGCTCGGAGGAGCTGCTAGCTCCAGCTTAGGCCTTAGAATAAAACGAGTCATTTAGCAGGTCACAAGAACTTAACGGCGAAGTGACCTGCCAGACTCAGCTCCATCCAGGGAAAAGTCACCCAGCTCAGGCGCCAGCCATTGGAGTGGCTTGCCTCACTGGCTAACCAGAGCCAGAGGCAGCCCCTCCCTCTAGCAGCCACCACAATCAATTGAAAAACACAAACCCTGAGAATGGCTCCAGGCTGGGCGCTGTGAGCTTTATCACAAAATAGCCCCAGGGAAAAGCTACTGTTTGTTGACAGGCCCCAACTCTACCCAGAACCTAGCCTCATCACCACATCCCCCTCTTTTGTGATTCTCAAAGCAGATCACCCTCCCAGAAAACTAACCTGGGAGGGGGATCTCAAAATCTTGGGTAAAGCAGAGCATTTTTCTACCTCTTCCAACCAACGGACTTAAGAAACCAATCAAGCCACAGGACCTCAAGCTGACCAGAGACTCCAACAAGAGACTGGTTACAGACAAAAGGGAGATACAGGATTCTTCCCACCCTTACCCCCCCCAAAAAAAAAATCAAAATACTTTTTTTTTCTTTTTCTTCTTTTCTTTTTTTTTTGTTTGTTTTTTGTATTTTGTTACCATATATATATATATATATATATTTCCCTTCTAAAACTTTTATTAATCTTTAATTTTTGCCTCTTCTGAAAAAATAATTGTTTTCCAGTAACTTTTTTTTTTCTCATCTTATAATTTTTATTTTAGGAATATGTGAATGAGCGTTTTCCTTTCTTTTCTTGTCTTCTTTCTCTTTTTCTTCCTTTCTTAATTATCTTTTTGTTTTTTGTCTAGCTCTACTGAACTTCTGATCTTTCCTTCTCCCTTTCCCATCCTTAAAGTTTTTCACATCTCCTCTATGTCCCTCCCCTTCTCTCAACATATTCACATTCCTCTCTAAATAGACAGTCTTTTAATCTCTATAATAACATTAATTTTTACGTTTCTATTTTTTTTCTGGTTCTCTTTTCATTCCCCTTTCCGTCTCTTCTTTTTCTCTCTCACTCTACTTGCATCCTACCCAACCCATTTCCTGCATTGGGATTAGGACTTAGTTAACTCTTCCTGTGCCTCCCCACACCAATCTATTCCTATTTTTTACCCACATCTCTCCCTAATCCTAATAATTTCTGGTTTTCCAAATTCTTTTCTGCGGTTCGAAGTCCTTTAACATATAGTTGTTTGATGTTGAATAGATGTATCTGTTGAACTAGATTGTATCTGTAGACTATTGACTGTACAAACGCAAACGTTGGTTGATGGTTGCCTTAAGATAGTGTTCTAGCACAAAACTGGTGCAATCTTCATCTCAAATGGGCAGAGTAAACCGGAAAAACACAAGAAAAATGGCAAATTCGGGTATCTCAAATCCCAATTTTGATAATCAGGGATTAGAACAGATAAAGAATAATCCAGAGGAGAGTTCCCAAATAGCTCTACAAACACTACTAGCAAACATGATAAATGAGAAGTTTGACGATGTACAAAGGACTCTGTATGAGCGTGATAGGCAGAGAGAGGAGGCATCCCAGAAGTTTATACAGGAATATCATAAGCTTGAGGAAGCTACTCAAAAACTGATACAGGATTTGTGTGAACAACTTGAGAATACTCAAAGAGAAACGGAGGAATGGCGTGAGCAGGCAGAGAACACTCAAAGAGAACTGCAGGAATCCCACAAACGGGAAAAAGAGAACTGCAGGAATCCCACAGACGGGAGGAAACTAATCAAAGAGTAATTCAGGAATTGAGAGACCAGGTAGAGAATACACAAAGATCACTAAAGGCATTCATGGAATCCATTAACAAAGAGATGAAGGAAGTCAGGGAGACCACAAAGGGAATGCTGAATGGAACCCAACAGAAGGAGTGGGAGTCCAAAGAAACCATAACCAATCAACTAAGTGATTTGAGAACAAACACTGAACACCAAATTAAGGAAGTAAAGAAATTCATACAAGACCTAAAACAGAGCTTCAACAAAGAACTTGAAGCCATCAAAGCTGACCAATTAGAAGGAAAAGAGATAAAAAACAAAGTAGAGAGTCTTGACAGCAGGTTAGACCATGCAGAAGATCGAATCTCAGGGATTGAAGACAGCCTAGATATTATAGAGAAAGAACGTACAACCATCCAAGACAAGTCCAAGAAATATGATAGGTCTATCCAACACCTGGAAGACACCACCAGAAGGCCCAATCTAAGGATAATGGGTGTAGAGGAGCACCTAGAAACAGAAGTTAATGGTCTAGGAATTTGTTTAACAGGATCCTAGCAGAGAACTTCCCAAACATACAAAAAGATAGGCCTATTCAGATACAAGAAGCTTTTAGAACCCCAAATAGAGCAGACCAGAATAGGACATCCCACCTTCACATTATAATCCACACAGGATCAACTCAGAACAAGGAAAAGATCCTTAAAGCTGTCAGGGAGAAAAGGGTAATCACCTATAAAGGGAAACCAATTAGAATCACCTCAGATTTCTCAGCAGAGTCAATCAAAGCAAGAAGAGCCTGGAATGACGTATGCCATGCCCTAAAAACAAACAACTATCAACCAAGAATACTGTACCCAGCTAAACTCTCCTTCATCACTGAAGGCCAAATAAAAACCTTCCATAGCAAAGAAAAATTGAAACAATACATCTCCACCTAACCAGCCCTTCAAAAGATTCTTAAAGATGTCCTACACATAGAAAATCAACAAGACCACAACAAAGGCCAAGAAACTGCACCCAAACTGAGAATCCAAGAACCATAGGAAGAACCCAGTTTTCGCAGCCCCCAAGAAGGTGGATAACATGGCAGGAACTCCCAAATAACTCTCAGTCCTATCTCTTAACGTTAACGGACTGAACTCTCCAATTAAGCGACATAGACTGTCTAGTTGGATTAAAAAACAAGACCCTTCTATCTGCTGCCTGCAGGAGTCACATCTTGCCCATAAAAACAAACACATTTTCAATGTTAAAGGCTGGAACAAAATCTACCAAGCAAACGGCTCTCATAAACAGGCGGGAGTTGCAATCCTATTATCAGATAAAATAGACTTCAAATTAAAATTCGTGAGAAGAGATACAGAAGGTCGCTACATACTAATTAAAAGATCTCTCCTTCAGGAGGATATTACAATTCTAAATATCTATTCGCCAAACAATGGAGCACCCAAATTTATCAAAGAAAGCCTACTTTCCATCAAATCCCATATAGGTACAAAGACATTAATTGTTGGGGATTTTAACACACCACTCTCCTCACTAGATAGATCAACTTGGCAAAAACTCAACAGAGACACCGCAGATCTTAACAGCTGCATAGATCAACTAGACTTAACAGACATTTACGGAACATTTCACCCAGCAGCATCAGAATACACGTTCTTCTCAGCAGCACATGGAACATTTTCTAAAATAGACCACATTTTAGGACACAAGGCAAACTTGTCTAAATTCAGAAACATTGAAGTTATACCTTGCATTCTCTCTGACCACAAGGGAATAAAATTAGAACTCAACACCAAATGCCACCAAAGAAATTGCGGTATTAAATGGACGCTGAACAACACACTGCTGAATCATGAGTGGGTCATGGAAGAGATTAGAAAGGAAATTCAAATGTTCATGCTATTCAACAAAAATGAAAACACAAATTACCAGCTCCTCTGGGACACAGCAAAGGCAGTACTCAGAGGCAAGTTTATAGCTCTGAGATCCTACATCAACAATTTGGAGAGATCTGAAACTAACAATTTAATGACACATCTAAACCTCCTTGAAAAAGAGCAGCAAGATAAACACCAATCGAGTAGACGGAAAGAAATAATCAAAATTAAATCAGAATTAAATGAATAAGAATCCAAAAATAATATAGAGAGAATCAACAAAACAAAGAGTTGGTTCTTCGAAAAACTTAACAAAATTGACAGACCCTTAGCAAACCTTATCAGAAAAAGGAGAGAACACACCCAAATTAATAAACTCAGAGATGAGAATGGAAACATCACCACGGAAACAACCAAGATTCAGAATATTATAAGGGAATACTTCTCAAAACTTTATGCTAATAAGTTTGACAACTTGACAGAAATGGACCTTTTCCTAGCAAATATTGACATGTCAAAACTAAACCAAGATGAGTTAAACCAGCTTAACAGGCCCATATCAAGCATTGAAATAGAAACAGCAATAAGAGACCTCCCAGCTAAGAAAAGTCCAGGACCAGATGGTTTTACAGCGGAATTTTACAAGGCCTTCAAAGCAGAGCTCACACCAATACTCCTTCAACTCTTCAATGAAATTAAAAGAGAAAGCTCACAAAGGAACACATTCTATGAAGCCATCATAACCCTCATCCCAAAACCAGGCAGGGACTCATCAAAGAAAGAGAACTATAGACCCATTTCTTTGATGAACATTGATGCAAAACTTCTCAACAAAATTTTGGCCAATCGACTTCAACAATTCATCCAAAAAATCATACACCATGATCAAACAGGATTCATTTCAGGGATGCAAATCTGGTTCAATATACGCAAATCAATTAATATTATTCATCACATCAACAGGAGCAAGAATAAGGACCACATGGTTATCTCAATAGATGCAGAAAAAGCATTTGACAAGATCCAACACCCCTTTATGATGAAGGTTTTGAAAAATTAGGAATCCATGGAACATTCCTCAATACAATAAAGGCTGTATATGACAAACCTACAGCCAGCATTATACTCAATGGTGAAAAACTAAAGCCATTTCCTCTTCACTCAGGAACAAGACAAGGATGCCCACTCTCTCCACTTCCCATCATTCTAGTATTAGAATGCCTAGCTACAGCAATAAGACAAGATGCAGACATAAAGGGGATCCAAATAGGGAAAGAAGAAATAAAACTCTCCCTCTTTGCAGATGATATGATCTTGTATTTAAAGAATCCCATAGACTCCATTCCCAAAGTACTTAAGCTGATTTAAAACTTTGGCAAAGTAGCAGTTTATAAAATTAACCCCCCAAAATCAATGGCTTTTCTGTATGCCAACAATGAGAAAAGTGTGACTGAAATTAGGAAAGCAACTCCATTTGTAATAGCCCCACAAAAAATAAAATACCTAGGAATTAACTTAACCAAAGAAGTGAAGGACCTCTATGATGAAAACTTTAAAATCTTGAAAAAGGAAATCAACACAGAACTTAAAAATGCAAAACCTCCCATGCTCCTGGATTCGCAAGATTAACATCGTGAAAATGGCAATACTTCCCAAGGCTATCTACAAATTCAACGCGATACCTATCAAAATTCCACCCTCATTCTTCAAGGAAATAGAAGAGGCAATCCAAAAATTCATATGGAACAATAAAAGACCCCGAATAGCAAAAACGCTCCTCAACGGAAAGAACACTGCTGGAGGAATATCAATACCAAATTTCAAACTCTACTATAAAGCCATAGTAATCAAAACAGCTTGGTATTGGCATAAGAACAGACCTCAGGACCAATGGAATAGAATTGAAAACCCAGAAATGAACCTACAGACCTATAGCTATCAAATCTTCGATAAGGAAGCTAAAACAGTAGAATGGAAGAAAGACAGCCCCTTCATTAAATGGTGCTGGCAAAATTGGTTAACTACATGTAGAAAACTAAAGCTAGATCCTTATATATCACCCTGCACCAGAATCAACTGCAAATGGATCAAAGACCTTGAACTCAAAGCAGACACTCTGAAAACATTACAGGATGGAATAGGAGAAACCCTAGGTCTCCTTCGCTCAGGCCGAAATTTTCTGAATAGAGACCCGGAAGCACAACAAATCAAAGAAAGGTTGGACAAATGGGATTGCATAAGATTGCAGAGCTTCTGCAGGACAAATGACATAGCTAGCAAGATCAATAGAAAGCCCACCGATTGGGAGAAGATCTTTACTAGCCATACAACGGACAAGGGTCTCATATCTAAAATATACTTGGAACTCAAAAAATTAAACCACCCAACAACAAATCCTCAAAGAAACAACTGCCCAATAAATAAGTGGGTGAAAGACTTAAAGAGAAGCTTCTCTGAAGAAGAAACAAGGATGGCCAATAGACACATGAAGAAATGTTCAACATCCCTAGCCATAAAAGAAATGCAAATCAAAACTACATTGAGATATCACCTCACTCCAGTTAGAACAGCAAAAATCAAGAACTATAACAACAACAGATGCTGGAGGGGATTTGGACAGAAAGGAACCTTTCATTGTTGGTGGGAATGTAAACTTGTTCAACCACTTTGGAAAGCAGTATGGAGGTTCTTCAAAAGACTTCACATAGATCTCCCCTATGATCCAGCAATCCCACTTTTGGGCATTTACCCAAATGTTTACAAACAAGACCACACTAAAGCTACCAGCACAACTATGTTTATTGCAGCATTATTTACCATAGCTAAGATATGGAAGCAACCCAGATGCCCTTAGTAGATGAATTGATCAAGAAAATGTGGTATATATACACAATGGAATTCTATGCCTCCATCAGAAAGAATGACATTTCCCCATTTGTTAGGAAATGGAAAGGTTTGGAAAAAATTATATTAAGTGAAGTAAGCCAGGCCCAAAGAAGCATAGGTCCCATGGTTTCCCTTATTTGCAATATCTAGTATAGGTTTGAGTCAAGTGGAAAAGGTCAGATAATGTGATGTTAGGAAAATGAACCCTTAAATATGTATTTTAATGTTTTCGTTTCTTTCATGCATGTGTTTCTAATGCATTTATAAGATTATTTCTTTGTTGCTTTGTATGTCCCTCCCCCACAGTGTAACCCCGCTTTCACTATATTTGATGTCAGTATAACATGTGGAGGAGATGGGGACAAACAAGTCGTTTAAGGATTCAGGTGGACCTGTTGCAACAATGAGAAGTACAAAATGTCATGTCAAAACCAGCTTTACAATGTCGGTGTGGGGGGGAGGGGGGTATAATTGGGTGGGGGGAGGGGGGAGGATGGGAAGGGAGGTGAAGGGTAAACAAAGGAGGAGGCTGCAATGCTTGGTAAGAAATGTTTGCATTATCCTGCCCATGTAATTGTAACCCCTCTGTACAGTATGTTTTCAAATAAAATAAAATTAAATTAAAAAAAAAAAAAGAAGCTGAGTGTGACACATGTTTTCCTTTCCTGAAAGAGTCATTGGTGTCAGGCATGATGGAGAACATATCTACAAATCTGGATGCTATGTGATAGGATGTAAACAATGTTATAAATGTAGAGGTATCATCAGAGTCAATAAAATAATTGGTAAATAAATGAATAAAACAAGAAATAAAATGAATAACCACACCAAACACAATATAGACTGAATATCTGTATGGAAGTATAAATCCTATCTTTAAAATGGATATAAGGAGTATTTTTTCCAGTCCTGAGGCTTGAATTCAGGCCTAGGGAACAGGCCTGAGTTTCTTGTCTTCAAGCATTGTCAGATTCCCTTCCCTCACAGTGCTGCATATTTACCCAGACCTTGAGTTCAATCCCAGGCCTGGCAGAAAAAAATGGCATGAATTGCAAACCAGGGAGCTAAATAATTTTTTTTTAATTGCGGGCTATTGGGGAATCCATAGTTCTGCATGGCAACATAGGCCTACAGTTCAAATCCAAGTTATGCCACTTCCAGATGGTGGGAGATCCTAAGAGACTCGTTTTCATCCACAGGAATAACGATGGAATGTTATCAATGTCATGAGCAATGAGTTGTTCATGAGCGATACTCATATAAAATTAGACTTCATGATTTCAGTCAGCTGAGTGATTTTATTTAATACCTTATGAAGCATTAAAAGAATACTGTTTTTCAGAAGGATGCAATAATTTCAGGACACGGATTTACTTAATAGTTTATTAAGGATGAAAATAATAACATTAATTACATGGAGGCATAATAAATGGCCAAGAAATGTAGTCTATGTAACTGAATAATGTATAGACATCTCTGGCACTCTATAAACACATATATTTATTAGGGTACCACTTTCTGTGTGTCAATCTGTTCTTATTTTCTCAACCCCTGGGTTTCGATCTAAGGTCCTGGGAACTGCCTATCAGCTCAATTTGCCCCATGATGGCATGCTGACCCTCACTCATTCATGAATTTGGCCCTGTAGGCCATGAGTTCAAATGCCAGCACTCCCAAACAATGAACGTGGAGTAAGAAGCTGATGGTGACACTTGTTTCTTTTTCTGTGAAAGTCCTGGGTGTCAGGTATAAGTGGAATACATATGCAGACCTATATCCTATTTAATCATGTAATCAATGTTCTATGTGCCATAATAGTGAATAAAATAAAGTCATTACATGAATGAAACAAAAAATAAAATGAATAACTACACTGAACGCAATATGGAGTCAACATATGTATATAAATATAAATCATATATTTAAAATGAACATGAATAGGATGTTTTCTAGTGCTGGGGATCGATTTCAGACCTAAGGAGCACACATGAATTTCTTTACTTAAAGAAGGCCAGCTTCCCCTTTCCACACTGTGCAACAGAGTTACCCAGACCAAGATTTCCAATCCCAGTCCTGTCAGAAAAAAGGCAACTTTATACTATGTTATGCCCAATTCTTAGGTATTTCATTCTGCCTACAGTTAATAAATGTGATTGTTTAAATGCTATATAATGTATTGATTAAGATCGATCAATGTCCTTTACTATAATTGTATGTAATTTTTTCCTAGAATCATTCAAGAACTGTCCATTCAGTCATAACATACATAACAATCCATTGGTATTCATATAGATAGTAATGAGTTTCTATGGATCTCCTGCCATTTGGAGGTGGCAGGACCAGGATTTGATCTGTGGGCTCCAGCTTCCACCATTTTACCCTGTGGCTAGGGAACTCACTTGTCCATCCAGCAAGATTAATGATTAGGCAGGTACCAGTGGCTCTCAGCAGTCCTCTTTGATACTTACAAGGCCGTTATGGGAGGACCATGGTCAAATTCACCCTAGGCAGGAAAGTCTTTGAGACCCCTGTCCAACTTCAGTGCCAAAAAAGACAGAAGTAGAGCCGTGTAGCTCTTGTGGTAGAGGGCTAGCCTTGAACAAAGGCAGCTCACAGACTCTGGCCAGATCCTGAGTTCAAGGTCTGGGACTGGCAACAAACAGACATACACAACAATCTGTTCAGCCATCCAGTAAAGCAAGTCATCCTCTTGTCCCCAACTGCATTGGAGTGAGTTCCCTGGGAAAGGGGCTGGGGGAGCCTCTGTCATCTTGACTCTGACCATGCTGCCTGCATCACAGGATTCCAGTCACATCCCATTCTTTCATTGTTCTTTCTGACCAATGGATACAAAAATGGTGGCCACCCCACATTCCATGCTGCCAAGCATCAAGATTCCCTCTGTTGGTTGACACCACCACAAGCAGTTGAGGAAGGTAGAGGTGGCTGAGTGGTGAGCTAGACACTTGAGGCAACTTTGGAGTAGAGTAGGAAATTGATGTGCTTGTCAGTGAGTGGGAGAATAGAGGATTTCCCAGAGCCTGGGAATGTGGCCAGCCCATCATTCACATTCCAGTTCTCAGATGTCTGAAACAACAAGACTCCATCAGAGAGCTGAAGGCAAGAAACTACTGCCAGAACACTGGCAGAAGAATCCTTCCATTAGACCTGTAACATTCAAGAAAACACAGAACACGAAAAAGTGAGGGATCCCCAAGACAAACACAACTGGGGAGGGTGATTCAACAGAGGGTCCAGCCAAAGGTGATGCTGACTGGGGGCCTCCCCTGCCTTTGAACACTGTCAAAGTCAACAGGGTCAAGAATATCTAGTGTTGCGGTACCACCAAGGATCTGCAAATTTGCTAGCGACAAATGGTGCCCACCCTGGACTGCAGCAAAAGAGGAAAACCAGGCACTCTGTGCCAAGATCCAACCACTGAAGCAGGAAAAGACAGACTTGCAGGATCGAATGGAGAAAGAGAGGGATCCATAAGCCACCCATACAGAGGTTGGTTTCTGCAGAAAGTGATTTATAATCTGCAACGGCCTAAGTGAAGCAGGTGCCCAATGACAAAAAATGGAGCAAGAAGCTCTCACCTGCCACCTGCAGGCTACAGAGTGGCAAATGGCGGAGGTGGAGATGGTCGCTTCTGCAGTCACTGCTGTACAGAAGGAGATTGAAATGTTCTTCGAACAGCTGAATGATGTGACACGTCAGCTCAAGGAAAAGACCAGAAGCATCAATGACCTGGAGCAAGTGAACACAGTGTTGCAGGAGAATCTGGAAGCACTCTGGGCACAGAAGAGTAACCGGAAGAAAAGGATCTGCAAGTTCCAACAAGTGCTGGTGGGGCAGGTGGTACTGAAGAGACTACTGGACAACCTGAGCTGTATGGTGACCTCAGAAAATCTGGAGAGAGACACCTTCACAGAGGATCTGTGCATTGAGAGTTCCTCATGGAAGGAGGAGGCTCAGTGGCTGACTTACCAGTTGAACCAACTGACAGAGGAGAAGGAGCAAAGGGAGAGGCAGGTGCTGGACCTAGAGAATGAGCTAGGGGAACTGAGAAGGAAGCTGATAGAGCCAACACAGTCTGAGCAGCAGTTGCAGGCCTAGGCCTACCACACACAGATGGAGTTGAAATACCTGGAGGAACAAGGTCACATCCAGGTCACAGAAAACCAAAGGCTCTGTCTCTAGAACGCGGAGCCGTGGAAACAACTACAGAGACTGGAGGAGAAGGCCACGTTTCAGCAGGAGATCCCTGAGACCCCCCATGATGCGCATGTGTGTGTGACCCATAGCCAAAGGAATAGCTGGCCCTGCTGTGGGATGCTCTCCACAGGGTGAGTGGTGGAAAGGAGGAGCTCACCAGCATCCTGGACTCAGAGCAGCAGGTGAAGGAACATCTGTGGGAACAGCAAGATCACTTAGAGGAGAAGATAGAGGAATGGAAAGAGGTGTCCAAGAGAGAGAGAGAGAGAGAGAGAGAGAGAGAGAGAGGGAGAGAGAGAGAGAGAGAGAGAGAGAGAGAGAGAGAGAGAGAGAGAGAGAGAGAGAGAGAGAGAGAGAGAGAGAGAGAGAGAGAGAGAGAGAGAGAGAGAGAGAGATGTGGCTTGGGAGCTGCAGGAGCTGCAGGAGCAGTCCCTGGCCCAGCTGCAGGAGGGAGCTCAGAGCCACCTGTCAGAAGCACATTGCCTCCAATTAGCGGCTAAACTCTGAGAAGGAAGCCATGCAGCAGCACCTGCAGAAGCAGACCCAGCTGCTGGAGCAGCTGAAGCAAGTGAAAGACCCAACCAACTGGGGGGACCAGGTGGTGCCCCCAAAGTGGCAGGACACGTTTAAGTGCCTGGAAGCCACCAGAGCACAGGAGAAGTGCCTGCAGGCCCAGTTGAGCTTCCTGGCTTTCCCTGGGTAAGTGAAAGGCATGAGCACTGGAGAAGCAAAAGGTGAAGAGGTAACTCCACCAGACGTGACCAAGCAGATGCTGGAGACGTCCCCCAAGACTGAGAGGGATGTGGCTCTGCGAGCGCTCTTGGAGGCTGAGATCCACAGGGGGAAACTCCTGCTGCAGGAGCGGTGGCCCTGCCACAGGTGCCGGACAGCAGCACAGTGCCAGACAGAGCTGGAGCCACAGGCCCCCCGCTCCATGAGCTGCCACAGCAGGCATAGGGATAGGAAGTGGGACACGTGGGCATCCAAGAAGAAAATCTGCTTTGTCCATGACCTGCATGATGAGGTGGACTTCCATAGTCCAGCAGATAAGCTCCACCATCGATACAACAAGATGTTGGCACACATCCGCACTGTCGAGGAGTCCCTCATGGGGTGTAAAGAGCAGACATTCGTCCGGGATGAGCTGTGTTGGGAGAAAGCCGAGCGTATGTGCTGGCTCTCTCAGGAGAAGATGGAGAAGAGAGAGCTGCAGGAGCTGCTGTCGCTCCTTGCAGGGGAAGGCACAGACAGCAGGCTCCAACCCCCTGCCACCACCACTGATACAAATGCCTCAGGCTCTGAGGTGGACGAAATGAGGGAGGAGCAGAAAGGTTTTGAAGAATTGCAACTTTAAGACACCTTGGAAACTGCCAGAGAAGAGGTCAGAGTTCCAGACCCCGTAGATAACTCCCCCAAGGAGCACGTCCTGCAGCAGATGCCCCACATCCAGAGTGGCCTGCAGCTCACAGGTTCGGGCAAGGAGTGCTCCCTCCCTTTCTTCTGTAGGCTGATCTGGATGATGACTCTCTATATGACATACTGACTTTCAAAAGCCTTGGCAGCCAGCAGAAGTAGGTGGCCAGGTGGTCTTCTCTCAGGCCTCCATCTGCCACAAGATGGGATGGATAAACTCTGGGTCAGGTAGGGCAGAGGCTGCTGGGATGCAGCCCATATTCAAGGGACATCTAATGGCCCATTGGTGGCCAGGGAAGAGACCCATGTTATGCTTATCACAAACAATTAATTGTTTTCAAAGGGAAGAAAATCCTCCAACAAAGATTCGTTCTTCCAGTCCTGGGCGTTGAACTCAGGGCCTGGCCACTGTCCCTGTGCTCTTTTGGTCAAGGCTGCCACTCTACCAGTTGAATCCCACCTCCGCTTCCAGCATTTTCTGTATGGAATTGAACCCAGGGTGTCAGTCATGCTAGGTGACCACCTGCCACTGAGCCACATTCTCAGCTAGGATGATTCCTCCCCCCCCCCAAAAAAAAAAACCCATATGGCCATTGCTCAGATAAATAGGAAAAAGGGGTTAGGATGAATATGAAGCACAAGTATGGTTCATACAGAAATGTTCCTCTACCCTCTATGATCCACTTAGTTGAACTTTCTTTTTTCTTTTTTTTCTTTTTTTCTTTTTTTCTTTTTTTGCTGGTCGTGGGGGCCTGAACTCTGGGCCTGGATGCTGTCCCCTCAGCTCTTCAGCTCAAGGTTAACGTCCTACCACTTGAGTCACAGCACCACTTCTGGCTTTTTCTGCTTATGTGGTGCTGAGGAATCGAACCCAGGGCTTAGTGCATGCAAGGCAAGCACTCTACCACTGAGACATATGAAGCACAAGTATGGTTTGCACAGAAATACTCCTTTGCCCCCTCTATGATCCACTTAGTTGAACTTTCTATTCTAACATTTAGGGATGAGAGAGAGAAAAGTGAGTCCCGAGAGAGGAGTACCACGAACAGTGGCCCCATGAGCCCCACAGCCTACTTCACACAAGGGGTCCTCTAGATTCAAATCTTACCTGACTCAATGTGAAGTCTACACTATCTCTCCACCACTTCAAGGCTCAGGATGAAATAAAGGTCAGCCCTGACTTCAGCCCACACACAGGGTAGAAGCTCCTAATCCCAACTGATTTCCACCTCTGACTGTCCTGAGGTAGGCTGGACCCACCAATCACCACAATGTTGGCAGTGATGACCTCATGGATGGATTCCAGGAAGAAGGTCTATGGCAAAGAGCAGAAGCAGCAGGGTGAGAAGGGTGGAACGAGGCAGGGTGATTGCTCTGGGATCTTCCTCCTTGGAGCCCTCCCATCAAGCCAGAGCCATGCTGACCCAAAGCATGGCCAAGGCCAGGGTGTGAGACAAGATGGAGAAGCACAGGACTAAAGAAGATACATCTTTGTCTTGGAGCACTTGAAAATTCCAGTTATATTTGACACATACCAATCCCAAAGTTAACATGCAATGCCTCTCCTTTTTGTTGTTGTCCATGAGCACTGTCCCTGAGCTCTTTTTGTCAAGGCTGGCACTCTACCACTTGATCCACAGGGACACTTCTTGTTTTATGATGATTCATCGAGGATAAGAGTCGCACACACTTTCATGCTCAAGCTGGCTTGGCACCATGATCCTCCATATCTTAGCTTCCTGACTATCTAGGATGGCAGGTATGAGCCACCAGTGCCCAGCATGTGAGGCCTTTGGAAGGAATCTTGGAGAGCCTGTAAAAGGAGCCCCAAAGGGCCTGGATAGACAATGACCCAATCAAGGAGCTGGGATGGGGGAAGGCTGACCTTCTAGCCATTCTGTTCCCCAAAATTAAAGATGCCAGGTGGTGGTGTATGCATCAAACACCTAGGTCAACAGCCATCAGGCTTAGTGGGGAATAGGTAGAAAATACCCTAAGAATGCAGTGTAGAAATCTCTCGTTTTGCATGCATGTGGTGTGTGTGTTTGTGTGTGTGTGTGTGTGTGTGTGTGTGTGTGTGTGTGTGTGTGTGTGTGTGTGTGTGTGTGTGAACTCAGGGCCTAGGCTCCATCCCTGAGTTTTCTTGCTCAAGGTTAATGTTCTGCGACTTGAGCCATAGCCCTACTTGCCTTTTGATGGTTAATTGTAAGAGTCTCAAGGACTTTCCTGTCCAGGGTGGCTTGGAAGCATGATGGGGGCCCCAGGGAAGCAAGAGTAAACACAACTCACAGGTACAATCCTATGGTGGGCAACCCCTGCCCCCTAGCAGCCAGATGCAGGATATGCATCCCCATGCTATTGTCCTCTAGAGTTCAATTTTGGGAAGTGACCAGGTCCAAGCTGAATTTTGTTCATCCTGAGTGCTAATGTCAGAGCAGGTCTGTAATCACTAGGCCAAGAGAGCTCCAGGAGGCCCAGCACCCAGGGGCACAAAGAAAGGACAGGTCAGTTCCAGACCGAGCTAAGAGCCTTTGCCCACAGACACCCCAACTTGGCCTTCCCTTCCTAATCACCATAAGACCTGTCAAAGAACAACCCCCCAAAACATTCTAGCATTGAACCAAAGAGCTCAGGGAAAGGGACCCCAAGCTTTGAGTTCAAGACCCCCGTTGACTCTCCCCCATAAAACACAGGTTGGCTAAAGTAAAATAGTAGGATTTGTGAAGTGTTTCTGAAGAATGGTGATATTGAAGAAAGCACCCTAATTCTAATGACAGCTTACCTTGTGACATACAGCTATGTGTTGAGTCGTTCACAGGGTGCTGTTTGCTGGGGCTTTTCCACATTGGAGTTTTGTGCTGAGTCCTCAAAAAGTGCTGTTTGCTGGGTCATCCCAAAGGGTGCTATGTGCTGAGTCCATTACATAACATACTGTATGCTGAGTCCTTCAAAAGGTGTGGTGTGCTAATTCATCCCAAAGGCTGCTGCTATGTGCTGAGCCTTTGAGAAAAGAGGGATGAGGTGAATATTTCAAGTGCTGTGTGCCAAGTCTTTTACACAGGGTGTTCTCTACTGTCCTTCAAATGGTGCTGTGTGGTGAATCCTTTGACAGTGTTGTATGTGCTGAGTCCTTCCACAGGATGGTATGTGCTGAGTCCTTCAAAATTGTGCTATGTGCTGAGTCATTCGAAGGGTGCTGTGCACTGTTTTACACAGGGTGATACATACTCAGCCCTTCAAAGGGGGCTGTGGGTGCTCTTAACTCAGGGTCCTATTTACTGAGTCCCTGGCAAAGAGTGCTACATGCTGAGTTTTTCAAAGCATGCCATGTGCTGAGTCCTTTATACTGCGAGCTATGGATGCCCTCCTTCAAAGGGTGTTGTGTGCTGAGTACTCTATACAAGGTACTATATGCTGAGTCCTTCAAAGGGAGCTGTGTGCTGAATCTTTTACACAGGGTGCTTTATGCTGTTTTTTTGAAGTGTGCTGTGTGCTGAGTCATCTCAAAGGGTGCTATGTTCTGAGTCCTTGAGATGTTGTTATCCCCAACAATCACAAACACACACACACACACACACACACACACACACACACACACACACACACACACACACACGAGGGTAACTGTGTACCTGCTTGGTGTGTGGAGTCTCCTCCAGCAATGGGGCTAGGGGAGAATCAATCCCCTGGGAAGGGACTGGGGTTTGGGGGGAGTGCTGAGCTGAGGTGAGGCTGCATTTGCCATGGCCTGGTAGCCTTAGGGCCCAATCAGGGCTGGGCTTGCAGCCAAGAGTGGGGGGAGGGGCTTAGCAGAAGAGGGGACATGGCCAAGGAAAGGAGGGGGCAAGGCCCAGGACTCACTGAGATGGAAGCAGTGGCCAGGGTCATGGGGGCAGGCACTGGGGGAGGGGGCAGGTGTGATGTGGCCCAGGAGAGGAGTGGGGTCAGAGAGAGCACAGAGAAAAGAACAAGCACATGCACAAGGGCAAGCAGTTTCATCATCTGGTGGCCTCCCGGAACATTGCACAGGTCCTGGTGGGGAGCACAGAGGACATAGAGCTGCCGCAGCAGGCACACTGCCACGGGCAGCCACGAGGAGATGCAGTGGCCATGGCGGCCCTGAGTCTGAGGTCCCAGCGTAGGGAGCACAGAGGCGATGGTGGGAGCTGAGGCAGGGGCAGCTTTGGAAGAGGAGGAGGAACAGAGACCTAGTGCACCCCTCTATGTTTCCGCAGAAACACCTGCCCGACCCCCAGCAGCATGGCATTTCAAACAGCGCTTTCAGCTTGGACCTGCGTTGTCTCTCACAGTCGCCCAACAGGGATGGGGCACCCCTGGCAGGTTTTCAGCCCTGACCTGGTCCCAGCCCTCAGTCCTTGGACTCCAGGCCCTCATTCACACAGAGCCACTGCCTACAGCTTCTCCCATCAGCACAGGTAAGTGGCTGCCAAGGGCCCACAACCTGTGAACCCTCCCACTCCCCTTCTTCCCCCCTGATGTGGACCCATGCCTCCTGCCTCCCCTCTCCAGTCTTCCCTCGCCTGCACCGTGCCCCCACAGTCCACCATGTCCTTGCCACAAATGTGCCCCAGGGGTGGAGGGTGAGAGTGGATGTTGACCCGGGGATCCCACCCCCATCCCTAGTGGCCAGTGTCCAAGGAAACGGGAAGATGCAGGAAAGAGTGAGAAGCCGGAGCCACAGAGCCCCTGGCCTGGAGCAGTTGGAGCCACACAGCTGTATATCTGCACCCTTCTTCTCCCTGGTGGGAACCTGGTGGCTTTAGTCAGAGGTGGGGAGCAGCACCTCACCTGCCTTCTTGGGTCTCTTCCTTTTTGCTGGGGGTGGTTGGTGTTCGATGCAGAAGATAAGCCCTCCTTTCTGTGTGAGCCCTTGGCTTTTGTGCTCGGTCACCTTTTTACCTGAGGAGGGTCCCAGAAGAGCCCACTAGGGAGGTGAGGGCACTGGGGGTCAGATAGAAGGTGAATGTCTGGGAGAAACACACCCTTTCTGACACACATACACTTGGCCTGTCCACCCCCCTCCCTATCCCTGCTGCCAACAGTCCTCACAGGGTGATCACATTTCCGAGCTCTGCCAGCATCTGCTTGTGCTCCAGATTCATCTGGTCTCCTAGTCCTCCCAAGAATCCACCAAGTCACCCAGACTCATCTAGGCAGGAAGTAGGGAGTCCATCCGTGTATGGAGTCTGTATGATCCCATCCATTTCCCCAACACTGCCCCCACCCCAGGTCAGACTCACCTCTGGGGCACTATGACCTCCTGCTGGTTTTCAGTCCTGGCTCAGAGGAGCCACCTATCTCGGGACAACTTCACCCAGCATCCTCACCTGGGGTTTTGGTGAATGGGGAGTCAAGGCTGGTTGTTACCAAGGGAAAGGGTCTGGCCCTGGAGAAAGGGAGAGGCAGGGTGGTTCAGCATTATTAGAGAGGTGCTTCCTTGGGTCGAGCCCCTGGTTCTGCCAAGGGAACCCCTGTGCTCCAGCTTGCACCTTGTCCCAGAGGAGGAACCAACAATCTCAGGAGAGGCACTGCTCTGAGTCTGTTTGTGTGTGTGTGTGTGTGTGTGTGTGTGTGTGTGCATGAGAGAGTGAGAGAGAGAGAGAGAGAGAGAGAGAGATAGAGAGAGAGAGAGAGAGAGAGAGAGAGAGAGAGAGAGAGAGAGAGAGAGAGAGAGAGAGAGAGAGAGAGAGAGAGAGAGAGAGAGAGAGAGAGAGAGAGATCATCTTTCCCTTATACAAGTTGATGGTGCTCAGGCGAGTGATCATTTGGCAAATTGCATGTAGTGCATGGATTAGTCTTCTGTCACAGTCTGGATGTGTGTGTGTGTTGGGGAGAGCAGGGAGATGAGAAAAATGAAAATATATTTAAGTCACCATGTCTAAAAAGAGCAAAAGCATTTTATTTGTGTGTATGTGTGTGAGTGTGTTTGTTGTTCTTTTTTCATCAATGCCAAGTATGAGTCTAGCCATAATTTTTGTTTTCTCCTGCACCGTCTCATGGCTCCTTTGGAGGAAGGTTTCAGTGGATGTTTCTTTCCACCTATCTCTTCCCTCTGTCCTGTATCCCACAGTAGCTGCTGGGCCTGCATGGGTCTCCTCTAGGAGGCCTATGTGAACCGGAGACCAGAGTGGACAACTGTGCTTCTGTCTTCAGCCTGAAAGCTTGTAAGACAAGTGTGACCACAGCCGCACTCTTCCAGCCAGACAGTCTGCTCTCGTGTGTATAGTTGGAGCATATTCAAGGATTGAGAATGTGCCTACAAAACGTAATTAGGAAATGAGATGTGGGGGAGTAGGACAGGGAATGTGAAGCTAGGAGGGTCTGGGGAGTGGTGAACGTCGTTACATAATAGATGGTTCACCACGACCGAGGGTGAGGGGGCAAACTTACCCAGGGCATTGACGGTGTCCATGGGCATCTGGGAAGGGTTCTCCAGGCCCTCACTTGTGGTGTGTTCCCTCCCAGGTGAGTGCACCGGTGGGCAGTCTTCCCCAGAGTCCTGCAGACTCCAATCTGTGTTTCTCCTAGGCTGTTTCCAGCTGGGCAGTGGTAGGCAAGTATGTTTCCCCTCCTGGAGCCTACTCGGTATCAGGCCGTGGCAGTAAGCCAAGGCTCTCTGGATGCAAGTTTCTGTAACCTACTGTAGGCTGTCTGAAAGGAAAAGGGGACCGCTGACTTTGGAACCCTTTAAGTTTGACTGGGACAACTGAAATGCCACCTTTTCCAGGGTTTTTTCTTGAAGCTGGCAATTTCCACTAACACCTGGGATTATGGGTCAAATTAGAGAGACCACATCGGCCACCAAACAATGACATTCAAAGCAGCACAGGCAGAGTTCCCCAGCCATATGGTCTCTTGCTATGAACATCGTGCCTTGACTGCTTTTATGCGGCAGCTGTTGATTCTCCTCTGGCTCTCTCTAGGGTGACCATCACAGTCGAGGATGTCGTGGGGAGCAGAGATTGTGACCTCGCCATCCCTAGCCTGCCAGCTGTGAAGAGAGATGATTCCCAGCACCGGCACTGGACTCTGGGAGATTCAGAAACCTGGGATGCCTGGAGGATCCTTTCTCTGCAACATGAAACTTGGGGGCTAGATGTGGTAGAACATACTGGCTGGCACTGGGGCGTGGAGAGGAGGCCCCTTGAGCCAGGCCTTCAGCTCATGGCAACCTTGTTCACTTGAGTAGGGAATTGGTTGCCACAGAGCTGGTCAGCCATTGGCCAGAGATCTTTGAGAAGATAGGCATCCGAGAGGCCACAGAATCCAGTGAGTACATCCTAGCTCACATCCTTGAAGCCAAAACAGTTAAGTGCGGTGGCACCAAGAGGGCGGGATGAGGGAAGAAGGAGAATTGGGAGAGGTACATCAAGTTTTGCCCCCCCCCCAGGATGCTTACCTGTATGGTATGTGACTTCTCTGTAGTATTGTAATATGCAGATGCTCATTCATTTATACAACAACGTGTTACAGTGTGCCAGGGTCCAGTGTGTGGGGAGGTCATATAAGATGAAAGGTTCCAGTGCTGGTTCCACAGCACATGAAGAAACCTTGGTTTGAGCTGAATGCTGGAGCATCACGCTTTTCATCCTAGCTACTTAGGAGGCTGAGTTAGGAGGATAGAGGCTTAAGGCCAGAGCAGGAAAGCCTTTAAGACTCTTATCTCCAACTAACTACCAAAAACAAAACGCCAAATGGCCAGGTTCAATAGTGGGGCTACTGTGTGGTCCAAGGACCACCTTTAAGTCACTGAACAGGATTCACTCCCTTTTCTACCAGGTGAAACACACCTGTAAAATTTGCTGACACTCATCCCAGATGTGCTTGTGTATGAAAATTACTGTCTCTAATGAGGTAATGAGCTCCTGGATTCATTTTTTCTGAAAAGGATGTATTTTTCTGTTTCCAGTTAAACAGGTCACTAGTTGTAAAGGGAAAATATATTAGAAAGGGGGCCTGCCCACCATCTCCTCCATGTTCCTGTCTCAAGGGTAATAAGGGTAACATACCACGTTGTACCACCTCAGGCTGGTACAAGTAACCACTTTTGGTATGGGAGGACTTTAGATTAGAGGTGCTGATGGCAAAGAATAGGAGAGAGAGTACATCAGTGCATCTTCCTCTGAAGGATTCTGTAACCATGGGGGAGAATATTTTTTGGATATGACAACTTTAAGCCTATTCTCCCATCCTGAGAAAAGGTGTAAACAGAGGTGCATACAGGACACAGAACTATCAGCATACACACACAGACCAATAGCCACAGACACTTAACCCACATGTCCCACACCACTCAACTTTGACCTCTACATAGATCCTAGATGACAGAGAGAACATCCCAGATTGCCTCTTGAGGATGCTGCAGATGACTTCTGGAGGATGTCACATATATCCTCCCTCGGAGGCCCTAGATGACCTCTCATGGAGATTCCAAACGGCTTCTGAAGGAAGTGTCAGTTGACCTCCAAAGGAGGCCCCACATGTCCTCTCAATGAGGCTGAGATTACCTCTTGATTAGCTCCCAGATGGTCACTCAAGGAGACCACATATGAACTCCGAGAAGGTTCCAGAAAACCCTCTTGAGAAAGTGACATATGACTTCCAGAGAAGGTCCTATATAGCTTCTCATGGAAGTTCCAGATGATGTCTGAAGACAGTCAGGTTTTTCATCAATGTAACCCGAGATGACCTCCCAAAGAAATTCCACATGACCTTAGGACGTCGTTCTAACTTTCCTCTTAAGGAATCCCCAATGACTACTTTTGAAAAGGTCATAGGTGGCCTCCTGAAGAAGCGCCAGATGACCTCTGGAGAAAGTCCAAGATGGTTACTGGAGAAGGCCCAAGATGACCTCCAGGGTAGGTCTCAGATAGCTTCGCAAGGAAGTTGCAGATGCACTCTCGATGAAGTTCCAGATGTCTTCCCAAGGAATCCCCACATGACCTCACAAGGAGTTCCCAGATGGCTTCCCAAGAAAGCCACAAATGACCACTAGAGGGGGTCCCACAAACAGACGGGCAAGCTTGCCCAGACGCACCCCTAGAGGTACCTATATGACGTTGGTCCTCTGGAGACAAACACTCGAGGCCCTGAAGGCTGACACTCTCACCTATGGGGATTTTCCCATGGGGCCAAGGCTTGATGCCATCCAAACGGATTAATCTCCATGGGGTCTCCAAAAATTCGGACCTCTATTGTTCAAGAGAATCCATTGAGACTCATTTAATAAAATAAATGTTCTCCAAACCACCAACCCCCAAAATTATGATGTCCAAAGCTCCAAAAATCAAAGGCCTAGCCTTTTTTCCCCTTCCTTTTGTCTCTCCTTTGCTACAGACCTATACTTCCTTTGAAGTCTTTCCCTTTTTCCCTTCTACCAGTTCCTTCTTCTCTTCAGGCCTCTCTACTCTCCACATGCCTGAACTGCTTTGCCTGGGTCGTCAGTTGCCATCCTTTACCTCCTGCTCTCCCTCAACTTCCTCTCCTCCCAGGTTTTTCCCCTTCTCCTATCACACCACTTCCTTCTTTCCAGGACTTTTCAATTTTTATCTCCCCTTCCATTACTTTGAACAAACGGCATATATAATGTCTGTTCCCCTTCGCCAATCCAATTGTTAACAGTTTTCTACTGTCACATCCCAAACTCCCAACAGCCCAATAACTTCTTAACAACTCAAGACTTAGTTGGATGAGCCCCTCCCATAGAATGCCCTGTCCTCTCCAGCTGGCTACAAGATGGGGGCATGCTGATTATCGGACCCTATAGATTATTGGGGCCCTGCTGATTATTACAGTATCCTCCTTGTGAACTTGCAGCAATTGAAATTGGAAATATGATTGTGATATTACAAACTCATTGTGACATCACAAACACATTTTGACATCATCATTAGAACGACATCACAAACCCATTGTGACAATATCGTCATTGTGACATCATGATTCCATTGTGACATCTCAAATCTATTATGACCTCTTCGCTCCTTTGAAAAATCACGTCCTTTTCAACATTACAGTCTCTTTGTGTACCCATATTCTTGTCGTTAACTAATGACAATTGACATCAGACATGCCATTATAACATCAAAAAGTGTTTGTGACATCTTCAACAGTGTGACATCACATTTTCATTATGAGAGCATCAGCTCATTGTGACATCACCAAACTCAATGACATAATCGCATCATGACAATAATTGTCATTGTGACATCATAGACACATTATGAATGCCTATTAGGTGATTTCATTGTATTTCAAATATGGCATGAGAGTTGATATCAGAAACACATTTTTGTGCCTACATAACCATTTTGACATCATAATCACATTGTGACATCACAGTGCCATCGTGTTATAACTAATACCATGTGACATCATAATCCTCTCCTATCTGCGTAACTTCTGTGACTTGCTGAAATTGTGATCTCTTAGAACTTTTTGCCCTCATAATTTGTTTCCAACCTTATGTATGACATGAGATACCAGAAATCCACGGTGACATCATAACCATTGTCACATCAAAATGACAGATGTCATGAACAGTGGGACAATGATATCACCATGGCAATGTCAACTCACTACATTGTGTCAGAATATTGTTTTGGTGTCACAAATATTTGATGATGCCACATTGGTGATGAATTCACAAAAGATTGGTGATGTCACAATGTCCTGGCCATGTCACAATGACATGATGGTTCTCAATTGTCTTTAATGTACAATGAGTGCATGAGTTCACAAAGGGCCTGGGGTTTCTCCAAAAATATGTGTTGTCACATATTGAAACCCTAAAAGATTTGTGATGTCAGAAGTTGACACAATGGTTATGACATCTGGCAGTGTGATGTCACCATGCTCATGATGTCACTGGGAATTTGTGATATCAAATGCCATATGTGAAATCTAATGAGGTTGCCAACAGATTAAGAGGAAGAAAAGGTATGTCACATAAGTTATGATGACAGGATAGGTTTGTAATGCCACGGTGTGTTAGTGATATCACAATGGCAATGTGATGTGCAAAGGGATTGTGATATCACAATGGTTATGAGTTCATGATTTGTTTATGATATCCACCTATATGCCGCACTTGAAGTAGAATGAAATCACAGAAAAGGCATTCATAATGTGTCAATGATATCACAATGACTATGAGAAATTATATTTTTATCAGATTTTAGTTTTGTGATTTCACAATGAGCAGATGGTATCACAACGAAAATGTGATTTCACAGTTGTGATGACCTCATAAACTTTTTCATGTTAAAATGTCATGTCTGAGGGTCTGTGAAGTTCGCTCAGTGGTAGAGCGATTGGCTTGCATGCTCGAGGCCCTGGGTTCGATTCCTCAGCACCAAATAAGCAAAAAGAAAAAAGCCAGAAGTGGCGCTGGAGCTCAAGTGGTAGAGCGCTAGCCTTGATCTGTAGAGCTGAGGGACAGCGCCCAGGCCCAGAGTTCAGGCCCCACTTCATGACCCCAAAAAATGTCATGTCTGATTCTCATTTGTCAATATTTCACAGTAGGGATTTGGGTACACAAATGCACTTAATGTCACAAAGCTCTGGATTTTTTCAAAGGTTATAAGAGGTCAGAATAGATTGGGGATGTCACAATGTGATCCTGGTGTCTAAATAGCAATGTGATGTCACAATGGGTTCATGATGTCACAGTGGTTTTGAGGTCACAGTGGGTTAGTCAGATCAGGAGTTTGTAATATCACATTTGTCCAATTTCAGTAACTATTAGTTCACCATGAGGACACTGTAATAACCAGCAGTGTCCCTATAATCCACGGGAACAGATAGTCATCATGACCTCCTGGTCTGGACCACCAGAGAGGGGGGTGCATGCCGCTGGAGTGGGCAGTATATGTCGGTGAAGAGATAGGATGTTAAGCCCCACATGGTGAGCTGCCAAGAAGTGATTGGGCATAGACATTTGGGAAGTGATGATTGAAAACTATTATGCAGGAAACATATTTTAGTGGGGGCAGGGAACAGCCTACATGTAGGGTGCATGTTCAGAGCAACAGAACGGGGAAGAAAAAGGGGAAAGGCCTGGAAGGAAAGAAGTGATGAGAGTGCTGGAGGGTAAAGACCTGGGAGGAGAGGAAATTGAAGAAGAACAGGAGGTGAAGGATGGCAACTGGCCACCTGGACAGGGCAGGGAAGGCCTGTCAAGAGTACAGCAACCTAAAGAGAAGAAGGGAATGGTGGAAGGAAAAAATGAAAAGACCTGAAAGGTAGGACAGGTCTGTAGAGAAGGAGGATGAAGAGAAAGGAAAAAGCCTTTTCCATTGAAGTGTGGAGCTTTGGAGATGATTATTTTGGGGGTTGGTTGTTTGAAGACCAGTTAACTAATGGCTGGGCTGCTCTTTGGAGGTGTGAGGGTTCATGATTGAGGCTGCAATTAGCTCTGGGCATCCAGCCCAGGTCAAGGTAGTTGCTTGTTACAAAATTTATGAAGACAAGACAGGTTTGTGATGTTACATTGCATTAATGATATCACAATATCAATATGAGGTCACAAAGGGATTGCAATGTCACAATGGTGATGTGGTCAAAATGTGTTGCTGAAATCAACCTATAAACCACATTTGAGATAGAATGAAATCACAGAATAGGCAATCACATTGTCTCTATGACCTCACAATGAAAATGTGATGTCATAATGCTATGATGTCATTGTCATTTTGGGATGTCACAATGGACTGATGGTATCCTAACAACAATGTGAGATCACCCTGTGGATGATGTCACAAAGCGTTTGTAATGGTACAATGGCATGTCGGATGTCACTTGTCCTTTGTTCACAATGAGGATATGGTTACCCAAAGGGACTGTGGTGTTACAAACACCATGAGCTTTTTCAAAGGTGCTAAGAGATCACAACAGGTTTGGGATATCACAAGGTGATCGTGATATCACTATGGCAATTTGATGTCACAATGGGTTTGTGATGTCACAGTGGTGATAAGGTCACACTTGGATAGTGATGTCACAATGAATTTGTAACATCACCATTACATATCCAATTTCATTCTACTAGAGCACAATGAAGATACAAGTTCACATAAGGAGCTAGAAGTCAGAAAGGCCATAAATTTTGTAAAATATTATGAGGACATAATAAGTTGGTGAAAATGCAATGGGACAGAGATATCCTATTGGCAATGTGATGTTACCATTACATGAGATAGTATTGCTTTGAAGTCACAAATAGTTGGTGATCCATACAGGTGATGAGGTCACATAGATTTGTGATTTCACAATGGGATGGTGATGTCACAATCTCATGCCAGATCTCTAATTGACAATGAATATATAAGTTCATAAGGGATAATGATGTACCCAAAGGCATATGTTGGCACAAGTGTAATGTGTCTTAACAGGTTTGTGATGTCACAATGTGACTCAGTGTTCATGACATCTGGCAGTGTGATGTCACAGTGGTCATGATATCACAGTGGATTTCTGATATCACATGTCATACCTGAAGTATGAGTAAAAGAATTTATGAACTCAGTGATGCCAAAGAGATCACACTGGCAGCAAGTCAAAAAAAATTATGAGAATAGGACAGTTTTGTGATGTCACAGTGGGTTAGTGATATCATAATGGCAATGTTGTGTCATCAAGGTATTGTGATGTCATAATGATTATGTGGTCACAATATTTTTCTGATGTCAACCTACCTGCCACATTTGAAATAGAATGGAATCACAGAATAAACATTCCAATGTATCTGTGACATCACAATGACCATGTGATGTCATAATGCTATGATGTCATTGTTTTATTGTGTCACAATTGGCTGATATTGTCATAATGACAATGTGATGTTACACTGGTAATGATGTCACAAAGTTTTTGCGATGTCAAAATGGCATGTATGATCTCAATTGTCATTAGCTCAAAATGATGTGGGTAGATTAATGGCCTGTGATGTCACAAAGGCCATGCTTTCTTTCAAAGCTTCTGAGGTCATATAGGTTTGCGATGTCACAATGTGATCATGGTGGCACAATGGCAATGTGATATCACAATGAGTTTGAGATGTCACCGCAGTGAGTAGGTCACAATGGGTTAGTGATGTCTCATCATGTATGTAATATAACAACTACATATACAATTTCAGTTTCTTCTAATTCACTATGAGGATACTGTAATAACCAATGGAGCCAAAATTATCTGTGGGAGCCATTAATCATTGTAAATTCTTGGCCTGGCCCACCGGAGAGTGTGGGGAATGCCACCAAAGGTGGAGGTGTCAAGCCTCACATGGTGAGCTGTCAAGAAATGATTGAACATTGGGCAGTTTGGGTAGTGACGGTTGAAAACTGTTAGGCAGAAACCCGTTGGAGTGAGGAGGGGCACAACCTATATATAAGTTGCATTTTCAGAGCATTGGAAGGGAAGATAAAAATGAGAGCTACCCAGATGGAAGAAAGTGGTAAGACAGCAGGAAGGGAAAAACCTGAGAAGAGAGGAAGCAGAAAAGTGGTCATTAGGGCAGAGTAGTGCAGGCGTGTGGAGACTAGAGAGGACTGAAGAGAAGACGGAAGTGGTGGAAGGGAAAAACAGAAAGACCGGAAAGGTATAACAGGTCTGTAGCGAAGGAGGGAATAATGGAAAAGTTGAAAGCCTTGCCCATTGAGGTTTGGAGCTTTGGAGATCATAATTTTTTGGCTGGTGGCGGGGCTGCCCATTGGAGGTCAGAGGTTTTGTGGTCAAGGCTGCTCTTAGACCTGGTTATCCAGTCCAGGATAAGGTAATCACAGGCTCTTTTTAGTGTAAATTGGTTTATTATATTAAATGTGACTCAATGGTTTGTCTCCTTGCCTTAGAGGAAATACGTATGTGAGTTCACAGAAAGAGCTTGAAGTCTCAAATGCTATGAAGTTTCTAAGATGTGATGTGGCCATAATAGGTTTGTAAAAACACAATGGGACAGTAAAATAATAATGCCAATACCACAATATCATGTCAAATAATGATTTGATACCACAATTAGTTGTTGATACCATTCTCGTGATGAGGTCACAATAAGTTTGTGATGTCACAATAGGTTCATGATGTCAGAGTGGCATTGTATATCTCAATTGTCATTGACAATGAATATATGAGTTCAAAAAGGGACTGTAATGTCTCCAAAGGCATGTGTTGTTACAAATGTGATGCGGGTCTAACAGCTTTGTGATGTCACAATGTGACATAATGGTCATGATCTCTGGCATTATGATGTCATAAGGATTTCTGATATCATATGTCATACCAGAAATATGAGATTGAAAACAGATTATGAGCTCACAAAGACCCTATTATATGACGATGGCAGCATGTCACAAAACTTACAAGGACAGGACTGGTTGTGATGGCACAGCAGGTGAATGATATCACAATGGCAATGTGAAGTCACAAAGGATTGTGATATCACAATGGTTATATGGTCAAAATGGATTTCTGAAACAGAGTGAATTCACAGAATAGGCCTTCACACTGTTAAGTCATAACAATGTCACTGTGATTTATAATGCTATGATGCCATTATTGTTTGGTGATGTCACAATGAGCTGATGGTGTCGTAATGACAATTTGAAAGTCACTGATGATTTATGATGTTACAATGGTTTTGAGGTCACATTATGTTTCTGATATCAACATACATGTCAAATTTGAAATAGAATGAAAAAGCCGGGCACCAGTGGCTCACGCCTGTAAATCTAGCTACTCAGGAGGTTGAAATCTGAGAATTGCAGTTCAAAGCTAGCTCAGGCAGGAAAGTCTATGAGACTCTTATCTCCAATGAAAATCACTAGAAAACCAGAAGTGGCTCTGTGGCTCAAGCGAAAGGGTGCTCAACTTGAGCTGAATAACAGAGACAGCTCCCAAGCCCAGAGTTCAAGCCCCATGACAGGAAAAAAAAGATTAAAAACATGCATTCATAATGTTTTTATAACTTCACAATGGCAGTGTAATCTCATAATTCTATCTTGTCATTGTAGATTTGTGATGTCAAATGTAGTTGATGCTGCCATAATGACAATATTATGTCATACTCGTGATGTCACTAAAGGTTCGTTGTGTTACAATGGCATGTTTGATATCAATTGTCAGTTCATAATGAGAGTATAGTTACCCAAAGGGACTGTGATGTCATAAAGGCCATGTGTTTTTTTCAAAGGTGCTAAGAGGTCCTAATAGGTTTGAGATGTCACAATGTGATAGTGATGTCAAATGGCAATGAAAGCTCACAAGGGTTTTGTGATGTCACATTGGTAATGAAATCAAATAATTTTGTGAAGTCACATCTCATAATCACATGTCCAATTTCAGGTGCTACTATTTCACAATGAGGATATGAGTTCATAGAAGAAAACTGAAGTATAAAAGGCTATGAATTTTCTAAAATGCTATGAAGACACAGTAGGTTTTTGAAAACACAGTGGAACAGTGACATCACAATGGCAATGTGATGTTGCAAAATGATGACTTAACAATGGTTTGATATCACAATTGGTGATGCCACACTGGTGATGAGTTTACAAGAGGTGTGTGTTGTCACAATGGGTTGGTGATATCAAAATGACACATGTGATCTCAATTGTCATTAACCCACAATGAGTATATGAGTTCACAAAGGGACTGTAATGTCTCCAAAGGCATGCATTGTCACAAAAGTGATGAAGTCCTAACAGGTGTGTGTTGTCAGAATGTGACAAAATGCTCATAACATCTATCAGTGTGAAGTCACCATGATCAAGATGTCACACTGGATTCGGGTATCACATTTCATACCTGGATTGGGTATGAGAGGATTGGAATTTCACATTGGGTTAGTGATATCACTATGGAAATGTGGGGTCATGAAGGGATTGTGCTACCACAATGGCTATTAGATCACAATGTTTTTCTACTATAATAGGTTTGTGCTGTCACAATTGGTTGGAAATGTCACAATGGCATGCCGGATCTCAAATGTCATTAACTCACAATGAGAATATGAGTTCACAAATGTACTGTGTTGTCTCCAAAGTCATGTGTTGGCACAAATGTGATGAAGCGCTAACAAATTTTTGAGTTCACAATGTGACACCACGGTCTTGATGTCTATCAATGTGATGTCACAATGTTTATGTCAGAGTCTATTTCTGATATCATATGTCATACCTGAATTATTATGCATTTGAAAACAGATTATAAGCTTACTAAAGACCTAAAATGTCCTAATGGCTGCATATCACACAAGTTATGACTAAAAATTCATGATCTTTGAAGCTTAAGATTCTTTCTTTGAAATTGTATCCTCATTGTGAGCTGGTAGAAATTGAAATAGGACATGTCATTGCGATATTACAAACTCATAATGACATCACAAATGCATTGTGACCTTATCACCACTGTGATGTCACAAAACCATTGTGACATCAGGTTGCTGTTGTGCCTTCACAATCACATTGTGACATCACAAAGCTATTGTGAACTCTTGAGATGTACAAGTCGTTATGTTGAAAACAAACTTTACAACATTCATGAGGAGGGGGGAGGGGGAGCGGGGAGGATTGGGTGGGGGTGAGGGGGATGATGGCAAGGGATGGGAAGGGGAAACAAGGGAGGAGGCTACAATGCTTGGTAAGAAATGTACTCATTATCTTGCCCATGTAATTGTAACCCCTCTGTACAGTATTTTCACACAAAAAATACATGAAAAAAAAACCATATGACTTCTGTGGCATCACAGACCCTTTGTGTACCCATATATTCATAGTGAACTATTGAAAATTGTTATCACACATAGCATTGTATCATCACAAATACTTTGTGCAATAATTATGACTGGAATCACATTGTCATCATGACACCACCATTCATTGTGACATCACCAAACCCCAATGACACCATACCATATTTTTCTTTTTTTTCTTCTGTGAGTTTTTTATTGCAAATATATTGTACAGAAGGATTACAGTTACATGAGCAAGGTAATGAGTACATATCCTATCAAACATTGCTGCCTTGACATCACATTGTCATTTTCATGTCATAGACCTATCATGAATGCCAATTCTATGATTTCATTCTATCTCAAATGTGCCATCTACGTTGATATCAGGAAACCATTGTGAACTCAAAACCTTTGTGACATCTAAATCTCTCTGTCACAGCTCATTGACTTTGTTATATCACTAACCCAATGTGACATCAAATACCTCTCCTGTTCTCATAATTTTGTGACATGCCATTGTGATATCTTAGGCCCTTTGTGAGTTGAAAATCTGTGTTCAACCTCATATTTCAGATATGACATGAGATATCTAAAATACAGTGTAACATCATAATATCACACCGCTGGACATCATAACCATTGTGCCACTTTGTGACATCTCAGACCTGTTAGTTCTTCACCTTTTTGACTACATATGCTTTGCTGACATCAGAATCTCTTTCCAAACTAATATACTCAGGGTGTGTTAATGACAATTGAGGTCCCACATGCCATTGTGCCATCACCAACCCCTTGGGACATCTCAAATCTATTGTGACCACCTCATCAGTATTGCATCACCAATTGTGACATCAAAACATTCTTATAACATGATGGTGAGATATCACATTGTCATTGTGAAATCACTGTCCCATTGGGTTTTCACATAGTATGCCCTCATACTATGGAGCTTCTTCTATCACCTGGTATCCTCATATTGAATTATGAGTCATTGAAATTTGATATATCATTCTGATATTACAAACAAACTCTGACATCACAAAATCATTGTGACCTCATCACCACTGAGACATCAAAAACCCACTGGGATATCTCATTTCCATTGTGGCATTATGGATAACATAGTGCCATCCCAAATCTATTATGTCTTCTTACCACCTTTGAAAACACACATGGCCTCTGTGACATCACAGAACCTTTTTGTATCCATATCCTCATGGGGAACTAATGGAAACTGACATCAGAAATACCATTGAAACATAACAAATCCTTTCTGACATAATCATAATTGTGACATCATGTTGCCATTATGATACCATCAGCTCATTTTGACATGTAAAACTACAATGACATCATAGCATTGTAACATCACATTGTCATTCTGTTGTCATAGACACATTGTGTTTGCCTATTATGTTATTTGATTCTATTTCTAATGTGGAATGTCAGTTGATACCAGAAATCCATTGTGAGTTCATGACCCTTGTGATATCACCATGCCTTACTAGCATCACATTGCCAGTGTGATGTCACAATGCCAAATTGATGTCAAAAAGGGATTTTGATGTGACAATGGTTATGACATCACAATGAGTTTCTGATATCAACCCACATGTCACATTTCCAATACAATTAAATCACAGATTTGGCATTCATAATATGACAATGATGTCACAATGACAATGTCAAATGCTATGCTGTCATTATCATTTCATGAAGTCACCATAAGCTAAAGATGTCATAACAACAGTATAAAGTCACACTGGTTATGATGGCATACAGTGTTTATTTTCTGACAATGATTATGAGGTCACAATGTGTTTCTGATATCAACTGATATGCCACATTTGAAATAGAATGAAATCACAAGATATGCATTTACAATGTGTCTATCACAGCAAAATGGCAATGCGATGTCATAATGCTATGATGTCACTGTAGCTTGGTGATGTCACAATGAGCTGATGGTGTCATAACGACAGTCTGATGTCACATTGGTGATGTCATGAAAGGTTTATGATGTCACAATGGCATGTCAGATATTAATTGCCATTAGTTTATAGTGAGGATATGAGAATGAATTCACAATGACATATACAAATGAACTGTGGTTAAACAAAGGCCATGTATTTTGTCAAAAGTGTTAAGGTTGCTAACAGCTTCTGGTTTTCAAAGTGTAAATGATATAAAAATGGGTTAGTGATGTCAAAACTAGTTTGCAATATCACATTTTATTTCAATTTTCAATTGCTACAAGTTCACAATGATACAAGTTTACGGAAAGAGCTTGATGTCTGAAAGGCTATAATTTTCTAATGTGTGATGAGATCATAATAGCTTTGTGAATGCGTGATGGTTCAGTAATATCACAATTGCAATATGATGTCAAATTATAATGTCATAAGAGTGTTTTTTTTCGCCATCATAAGAGTGTTGTTATGTCACAATTAGTTGGTGATGTCATAATAGTGATCAGTTCAAAATAGTTTTGTGATGTTGTAGTGTGGTGATGTGGCAATGGCATTCCAGACCTCAATTGTCATTAGCTCATAATTAGTATATGAGTTTTGAATGGGATTGTGAGGATTCCAAAGTCATTTGTTGGCACAAATGTGATGAAGACAGAACAGATTTGTGATGTGACAATGTGAAACAATCTAGCAGTGTGATGTCACAGTATTCATAATATCACAGTATATTTCTAATATTTAATACCTGAAATAATATGAGGTTGAAAATAGATTGAGCTCTCAATGGGCCTAACACAGTGGCAACATGTCACAAAACGTATGAGGACAGAACATGTTTGAGTTGTCACAGTTGTTTAGAGATATCAGAATGGCAATGGTATATCACAAAGGGGTTGTCTTGTCACAATGGTTATGAAGTCAAAATGTGTGTTTGATATGAACCCACGTTTGAAATAAAGCGAAATCACATAATAGGCCTTCATAATGTATATATGTGGTCACAATGACAATGTGGTGTCATAGTGGTATGATATCATTACAGATTTGTGATGTCACAATGACCTGATGTTGTCATAATGACAATGTGATGTCACACTAATGATTATATTGTAAATGCTTTGTGATATTACAATGGCATATCTGATCTCAATTGATATTTTACAATGAGGATATGGATACACAAAGGGACTGTGATGTCACAAAGGCCATGTGTTTTTTCAAAGGGGCTAAAGATGTCATAATGAGTTTGGATGGTATCAAGGTGATTGTAATGTCACAATAGCAATGTGATATCAAAATGGCTTTGTGATGTCACATTGGTGATGAGGTCAAAATGAACAGGACAGGTTTGTCATGTCAGGTTAATGATATCAAAATGGCACTGTGATGTCACTAAGGGATTTTCATGTCACAATGGCTTTGAGGTCACAATGAATTTATCATGTCCACCAATATTGCTAGCTTGTAATGGAATGAAATCACAGACTAGGAATACACAATATATCTATAATGTCACTGTGACCTATAATGTCATATTATGATATTTAATTTAGTGATGTCAAAATGCCATGTCTAATCTTATTGGTAATTAAATTACCATGAGGATTCCAAAAGTTGCTATGTGCTGAGTCCTTCAAAAGGCACAGTGTGCTGAATCCATTACACAGGGTTGTTTGTGCTTCTCTTTTTATGTGTGCTGTGTGCTGTCATCCCAAAAGATTCAATGTTATGAGTCCTTGACAGGACAATCTCACACACACACACACAAACAAACATGGAGCATTGCCTTGCACCTGCTTGGTGTGTGGGGTGGATGGAAAAGAGTCTCCCCCAGTGGTTGGGCTGAGGGGATCTTGAGTTGCTGTGGTTGGGGGGAAGCCCTGACCTGAGGTGAGGCTGCTTCTGCCATGGCCTGGTAGCTTTAGGTCAGAGTCAGTGCAGCACAAAACCAGGGGTGGGGGCATGACCTACTTGCGGAGGGGGTGTGACTGAGGGGAGGACAGGGCGTGGCTGAAGGGGCACATAGTTGCTGCAGCCCGGGGCACATGGTAGCTGGCATACTTGCACAGCAGTGGCTGGGCATCCTGGGTGAGAAGTGGGGGCAGAGAGAGAGCAGAAATGAGCAGGCACATGCACCAGGGGTGGCAGCGTCAATGGCTGTCCTCTGCTGCTGTAGGAGCACAGGTCTGAGCCAGGAGCACAGAGGACACAAAGCCAGCACAGCAGGCACATCCCTCTCACAGCCCTAGGGGGGCTCAGAGACCAGATAGGCCCTGAGTCCAAGGCCCCTGCACCAGGAGCTCAGCTGTGGAGGGGGCAAGCTCAGCCCTGCCACCTGCCTTCCCCTGCCCTGGCCACTTCTCCTGACCTCCCCGTAGCACCGCTTTTGAAACATGTTGTTGCCAGCTTGGACCTGTGACTCCTCTTGGAGTCATCCAGCGATGGTGCACCCCTGGCCTCCTTGAGGCCCTAACTCAGTCCCGGTACCCAGTGGAAGCCCTGCAGGTATGTAACTCACGACCTCAAATCTACCCCCCACCCCCCACGGACACAGACTCCTCCCTCCCCTCTTGTGTCCCAAAAGTGCCTCCCCAAAACCAGGCAGGGCTGCCCTGACTCTGCCACAAATGTGCCCCAAGAGTGTGGGGTGGGGGAATGGATGTTGATCCTGGGATCCCACCCCCAATCCATAATGGGAAGTGTTCCAGGAAAAGGGCAGATGCAAGGATGTGTGAAGAGGGGGCACCACTGAACCCCTGGCCTAGAGCAGTGGGAGCCACAGAGCCATGCATCTGCACCCTTCCTTTCCCTGGGGGGAACCTGGTGGCTTTAGTCAGAGGTGGGGAGCAACACCTCCACACCTGCCTTCTTGGGATTTTTCCTTTTTTCTGGATGTGGGGGGTATTGGATGCAGAAGATAGCCCCCCCCACTTCTGTGTGAGCCCTTGTCTTTTGTGCTTGGTCACCCTTTCCCATGAGGAGGGTCCCAGAAGAGCCCACTAGGGAGGTGAGGGCACTAGGGGTCAGATAGAAGGTGAATGTCTGAGAAGAACATGCCCCTCCAACACATGTATACCCTGCCTGTCCCCCCCCCACTCCTGTTGTCAATAGCACTCACAGGGTGATCTCATTTCCCATCTCTGCCACCATCTGCTGGTGCTCCAGGACCATCTGGTTTTCTCATCCTCCCCAAGAATCCACCAAGTCACCCAGAAGCATCTAGGCTGGATGTAGGAAGTTCATCCATGTATGTAGCCTTTAGGACCCCATCCATTTCCCCAACACTGCCCCCACCCCGGGTCAGACACTTCTCTGGGGGCACCATGACCTCCTGTTTGTTTTCAGTCCAGGCTCTGAAGTGTCACTTTTCTCAGGAATCCTTCACTCAGAGTCCTGGCCTAGGGTTTTGGTGAATAGGGAATCAAGGCTGGTTATTCCCAAGGGAAAGGGAGAGGCAAGGTGGTTCAGCATTATTAGAGCGGTGCTTCCTTGGGTCGAACCCCTGGTCCTGACAAGGGAACTCCCGTACTCCAGCTTGTATATTGTCACAGATGAGGAACCAACAAACTCAGGAGGGGCACTACTCTGAGTCTATGTGTGAGTATGTGTGTGTGTGTGTGTGTGTGTGTGTGTGTGTGTGTGTGTGTGTGTGTGTGTGTGTGTGTGTATTTGTTGTTCTTTTGCATCAATGCCAAGTATCAGACCAGCCATCATTTTTGTTTTCACCTTCACTGTTTCATGGCTCCTTTGGGGAAGATTTCAGTAGACATTCCTTTCTACCTATCTCTTCCCCCTTTCCTATAGCCCACATTTGCTGCTGGGCCTGCGTGGGTCTCCCCTAGGAGGCCTGTGTGAACTACAGACCAAAGTGGACACCTTCTGTCTTAAGCCTGAAGGCTTGTGAGACGAGTGTGTCCATTTCCGCACTCTTCCAGCCAGATAGTCTGCTCTCGTTTGTATAGTTGGAGCTAATTCAAGGGTTGGGAATGTGTCTGCCAATTGTAATTAGGGAAGAGATGGAGGGGGGGATTAGGGCAAGGGCTGTGAAGTTAGGAGGGTCTGGGAAGTGGTGAACGGTGTGACATTGCAGATGGTTCACCATTACCGAGGATGACAGGCCAACCTTACCCAGGGCATTAACAGTGTCCACGGGGATCTGGGCAGGGTGCCCTGGCACCCCACTGGTGGTGTGGATTCCCTCCTAGGGGAGTGCACTGGTAGGAAGTCCTCCCTGGAGTCCTGCAGACTATAATCTGTCTCCTGCCTGTGCTGTTTCCAGCTGGGCAGTGGTAGGCAAGTACATTCCCTTTGCTGGAGTCTGCTCAGTATCAGGCCATGGCAGTTAGCTAAGGCTTGCTGAATGTCAGTTTCTGTAACCTGCCATGAGCTCTCTGGAAAGAAACGGGGACCTCTAACTTTGGAACCATTTAAGTTTGATTGGGACAACTGAAATGTCACCTTTTGCAGGGTTTTTTCTTGAAGCTGGCATTTTCCACTAACGCCTGGGATTATGGGTCAAATTAGATGGACCATTTCAGCCAACAATCAATGATGTTCAAAGTATCACAAGCAGAGTTCCCAAGCCAGATGGTCTCCTGCTATAAACGTCTTGACTTGATTGCTTTTATCCGGCAGCTGTTGATTCTCCTCTGACTCTCTCTAGTATGAACACAACAATTGAGTGAAGGGTTAAATTATTTTAGGCAGTGACCATTTGTTGATTGTTTCAGAGCAGAGCAACACGTGGTGCTAAACCACCTGGTTGTGTGCCTTTATAAGACCTGTAAATCCTTAGCTCGGGGCTCTCCTCCTGTGCTCCACTGTGCCAAAATGTAGGATGAGGACTGAGCTGCAGCCCATTTACATAAAACAGCTGTATAGTCTTACTCTCCTTGGTCTTCTTGGTGGGGGTCCTCTGACCTAGACATAACATTGAGGATGTCATGGGGAGCAGAGATTTTGACCTCATCATCCTTAGCCTGCCAGCTGTGAGTAGAGAGGATTCTCAGCACCTATACTGGACTCTGGGAAATTCAGAAACCCAAGATGCCTCGAGGATCCTTTCTCTGCAACATGAAACTTGGGTGCTAGATGTGGTGGGCCATCCTAGCTGGCCCCAGGGTTAGGAAAGTAGGCCCCTTGAGCCTGGCCTTCAGCTCATGGCACCTTCATTCACTCCTGAGTGGGGAATTGAGTGCGACAGAGCTGGTCAGCCACTGGCCAGAGATCTTAGAAAAGAAAGGCATCCCAGAGGCCCCGGAATCCAGCGAGTACACAGTGGATCATGTCTTCAGAGCCAAAACAGTTAAGTTCGCTGGCACCAAGAGGGTGGAGGGAGAAATGTTTGAGAGCTACATCAGGCTTTGCCCCACACACCAGGATGCTTACCTGAATAGGATGGGACTTTTCTGTAGAATTTTTGTATTCAGATGCTCATTTATTTTTCCACAAATAGTTAAAATGTGTGCCAGGCTCTGGAGGGGTCATAGACAATGAGTTTCCAGTGCTGGTTCTACAGCACATGAAGAAACCTTGGTTTGAGCTGGATGCCAGTGATTCATGCCTGTCATCCTAGCTAAACAGGATGCTGTGATGGGAGGATCGATGCTTGAGGCCCAGGCAGGAAAGCCTATAAGACTCTTATTTCCAACTAATTACTAAAAAGAAAACACCAGAAATGGAAGTGTGTCTCAAGGAGTAGTATGTTGGCCTTGAGTAAAAAGGCTCAGGGACAGCACCGAGGCTCCAAGTTCAAGGCCCAGGATGGAGAGAAAGGAAGGAAAGAGAGAAAGAGGAGGGAAGGCTGGATGGAGAAAAAGAGGAAAGAAAGGAAAAAGGGAGAACTTGTGAGCCTTGGATTGGAGTCCCTGGATCAAGAGAGCCAACCATTCACAATCTATGTGGGGACAATTTCAGAGCCTAAAGCCAGTATGTAGGACCAAGCTACTGACACCTCCACACCGTTCTGACATCCAGGAGCTGTGTGTTAGCCGACTGCAGAGTGAAGCAACCTCGGGTAGACACTAGGACTCAGGGTGGCTCAACAGGTTTCAATCATCCCTGGCGCCAATGAGTTTATTTTCTGGTCATATAAGAACAAGCTGTCCAAGGGCTAGGGATTTATTGGTGTGAGGGAGTGTTGGGGGGGGGTCAAGGGATAAGCAGGAAGATGAAGAGGGATGGCGATCACAGGTCAGGAGTGTCAGTATATTGGAGCCATGACTTCGCCTGACATCCTAGACCAAAAGTGATAGAGCCTTTGACACAGCCACACTGCTATTAAGAGTCCTGGCACATTGGGTTCACCATTGACCACCTGGCTATCGTCCACTGCAGGATGCCTGTGCAGTACATCCTTGGGGATTGGGACTTTCCAGGGCTCAATCTGAAGTTGACACCCACCGCCCTGTTCTTTCCTCCACCAGAGACAGAAGTAAGCTGGCCACTAGCAAAGGACAGCCAGGGAATGAGGGTGGGAGTAAGGAGCCTAGTTTCCCCAGACTTCCTCAAGGGCACTCTAGGACCCCGCGATTGCCATTCTCAGAGGCAGAGATGGGTCTCTTTCCTGGCTCAGCCTTTAGTCTAGATGGCAGATCTGGGATTCAGAGAGGGCAGACTGAAGGTGGGGCAGGTTTGGATAGAGGCTGGTGGGAAAACCAGAGGCACTGGTCTCTGAGCAGGGTTGTTTCTTTGAGGATACTCATAACCCAGGAACATTCCTGGGATAGATCAGCCCTTTTCTCCTTCCTGAGAGGGACCTAGAGCCCTTAAGTCTGTGTCCCTTGGCAGAGAAATCCTTTCATTCCCACATCCTGTGGTTGGATAACTAGACCTCACCTCCCTACCCAGTGTAGAGGCAGGCCAGTGAGAGATCTTGAGTCTTTGATAAGACCAGGGGATCCCGAATATGCGATTGTATTTGAACATCCTAACTTGGTGCATGGTAAGTTCCATCTAAGATTACCATGATATAGGACATCGAGTCTAGAGAATCAGAGCAGGATGGGGTCTGTTCTGGGAGTCTTGAGTATTATGTGTGAGCTTTCAGCTCCCGTATGCCCACCTGCTTCCCTTTCGTGGGTGGGTCTTTGCTAGAAAAAGCTTGAAACTAGGGACTGGGTCCTATCCCTTGTCATTTATACTCAAAGCTAGCACTCTACCATTTGAGCCACAGCTCCACTTCCAACATGCAAGGCAAGTGCTCTACCACTGAGCCACCTTCCTAGCCCCCTCATATTTTTTAAAAATATTTTTAATGAATTTATATTTATTTTGTCAAGCGCAGGGCTTGTAATCAGGTTGTGACAACTCTGCCTCACCCTCGATCACTTTAGGCTGGGGTGCAGTCACTGGATGCACAACCAAACCTGGATTCCTGGGCCCCAAAGACTGACAGGAAAATAAATAAATAAAACAACAGAAAAAATAAAAACGGGAAACTTGCAGAGGTCTGCCAGTTTTACATTTGTTTTCTTTGTGAGGTGACCATCTTGGGTGTGAATAGCATGGCTGCACACTGTTTGTCACCTGGCATTGCTGAAGGCTGGTGGGCTATCAGGTAAGGCCAAAACTGCAACATAGGCCCTGTGTTTGAAGCCCGGTCCTGACCACTACCAATGGAAGAAGATACTAAGGGTCTCGTTCCTATTCATAGGAATACTGATGGAATGTTATGAATGTCAGGGTTGAATTAGATGTTCCTGAATGATAATACTATAAAATCAGACAGAGTGATTTTAGGAAGCCGATGGATTTTAGTGAATAATTTTGAACACTTTAAAAGAATACTATTAATTACATGGACACAATAGTTTCCAGACAGTGGTTGATTTAATTAATAATTCATTAAGGGTGAAAACAATAATATTAATTACATAGGGGCATAAAAATACCCAAGAATTGGTAGGAATGTAGTCTGTATAACTGAGGAATGTATAGACATCTCTGGCACTCTATAAAGATCTATATTTATTTGTGGACTACCATCTGCACGTCAATCTGTTCTTATTTTTTCAACACCTGGGGCTCAATCTCAGGTGCTGGGAACTGCTTGTCATCTCCATATACCCCAGGCTGTCCGTGCTGACACTCACTCATTCATAAATTGGATCTTGTAGGCTGTGAGTTCAGACGCCAGCACTCACAAAAATTGAATCTTGGAGTAAGAAGCCCATGGTGACATATGTTTTCCTTTTCTGTGAACGTCCTGTGTGTCATACATAGGCAAATCTATATCACATGTAGTAAATGTAATAAATATTCCATGTGTAATAACAGTCAATAATATAAATGGTAAATAAATGAATAAAACAAAAAATAAAATGAATAACTACACTAAGCGGAATATGGAATCAATATGCAGGGCTCAATCTCAGGGCCTGGGAATTTCCTGGCAACTGTATTGGCTAGAGACTGTTATGCTGACAGTCACCCATTCATAAATTGAGTCTCCTAGGGCCTGAATTTAGATCCCACCACTGCCAAAAATGTAATTGTGGAGTGAGAAGCCAAGCATGACACATGTTTAATTTTAAGTGCTTCAGTGATAGGTAGGATGTATAATTCAGATGCAAATCTATATACTATGTAATAGGATGTCATAAATGTAATAAATGTCATAGCTACAATAATTTTCACTACAATTAATGATAAACAGATTCAATTGGTAGTGAACCATTCTAGGATAAAATTAGATGCAATAATTATAGGACTTGGATTACATTTAATTAATATTATATTAAGCATTAACAGAATAAAATTTTCATGGAGACATAATTAAATGCCTAATAATTGGTAGTAACACATGATGCATAATTTAATAATATATAGACATATCTCTCATTCTATAAAATATGTAATTATATGTGTGGATGTATGTACATATATGATAATGACAAGATATTTAGTAATTATTAATGCTTTATTAATTGTTAACTGGGACACATCAATAGAGGCATAATTTAATAACTAATAATTGGTAGTAATATTATCTATAATTTACTAATATATAGACATCTCTCTTTTTGTGTATATAATATTTATATATAGCTATGTCTATTTATACCTTGTTCACTCCTGGGGCTGGGTGGTTGAGTGCTCGCCTGGTAAGCACGAAGTCCTGGGTCTGATTCCTCAGTGCGACATACATAAACAGAAAACCCAGGAGTTCTGGTCTTTCAATTAATTCAGTGCTACCCCGGGGTACAAATGCTTAGGGACAGTGTCTGAGCCCCTACTCAAGTCACAGGACTGCTGCCACAAAAAGGTAGAATGTTCTAACTGCAAAATCACAGAGCAAGCTAGGAGTCTGGTGTTGACAGCTGTCATCTAACCTGACTTAGGCAGATATAAACTGCTGCAACACAGCTCCATGGATTACTCCCGTCATCCTGGCTTACCCTGGCTTAACTCTGACATCCTGACAGGAAGTCTGCTACACACTTTGAAATGTGGCTCGAAGTGGTAGAGCTCGAGCCTTGAGCAAATGTTATTAGAACAGTATCCCAATGTTTTGAGTTCAAGCCCTATGGCTAACTCCACCCCCCCAAAAAAACACCCCACTAAACCATTAGATGTGAACTTGTGTGGTTTGTGAAATGTTCCTCAAAGAATGGTGATACTAATGAAAGCACCCTAATTCTAATAACAGCTTGTGGAATAGAGCTATGTACTGAGTCCTTCATAGGGTGCTCTGTGCTGAGTCATTCACAAGGTGCAGTGTGTTGTGTCCTGCACTGGGTGCGGTCTGCTGTCTTTCGCAGGATGCTGTGTGCTGAGTCATGCAGAGAGCCATGGGCTGTATCCTGCACAGGGTGCATTCTTTCATTGGGTCCTTTTAAGAGCTCCACAACTGAGATGATTATGCAGACAAGAATATTGACGCTCAGATATGTCCCCATGGCAGGGACAAAATTGTGTATTTCTGAAGACTAGTGAGTTTTATCCTGCAGAAAATTTTTTGTCTGTTTTTTCACAGTCGTGAACCTTGAACTTGGGGCCTAGATGCTGACCCTTACCTCTTGGGCTCATGGCTAGCACTCCACCACATGGAGGCAAGGACCCCCTTGCAGGAGAAGCCATGGATTAGGGGCCAATAGCTGAGGTCTGTCATCCTGCCTTCTCAGGAATATGAGATCTGAGGATGTGGGTTCCAAACTATCCCAGACACAAAAGGTCCTATGAGACTATTATCTCCAATTTACCACTAAGAAACCTGAAGTGGAAGCTGGATGCTTGTGGCTCATGCCTGTCATGCTAACTACTCAGGAGGATGAGATCTGAGGATTATGGTACAAAGCTAGCCTGGGCAAGAAAGTCTTTGAAACCCTTAGCTCCAATGGACCACCAGAAAACCTGAAGTGATGCTTTGGCTCAAGTGATAGAGCATAGAGCACAAGACATGAGATGAAGAGCTCAAGGACAGGACCCAGGCCCAGACTTCAACTCCTGCAACAATTAAAAAAGACAGAAACAAACTAACAAACGTGAAGTGGAGGGCTGGGAAGGTGCCTTAGGGGTAGAGTGCACTGTATATATGAAACCATGGTTTGATATCTCAGGAACACATCACTAAAAAAAAGGCTGAAGTGGCTCTGTGGCCCAATTGGGAGAGGGCTATCCTTGTAAAAAAGTAACTAGGTACAGGGCTGAGTTCCAGCTCCAGGTCTGGTGTATGTGCACTTGCACACGGACACACACACACACACACACACACACACACACACACACACACACTCACACACACACACACAAACACACACACACACACACACATGCATACACACACAGACACAAACACACACAGAGACCAGAAGTGGTGACACAAAATGGTAAAGCACTGGGCTTCTGCACTGACCTCATGGTCAACACACATGCCCTGTGTTTAACCCCAAAACCTAGTCACCCAGGGCCCAACTAGGAGAGGTCAAAGGTTTCAATATCTGATAAGCTTCACCAGCCCTAGATGACAGGAAGCTTTGTGATATTAGACATGTGCTTGGATTTCCCAAGCTTCCAGAAACCTAGGAGAGGCATCATAGACCCATACTCTCCAGCAATGAAACATTTCATTAGGTTCAGTGCCCTAGTTGTCTGCTAGAAAGACTCCTGAATTATATTGATTACTGTATCTGAACACCAGAATACAGTCTCACAAAGGCAGGATAAGTGCACAGGACTTGGCCTGCCACTGGGGGTGGCACAAATGAAGGCTTCCTGTCAAAACAGAGCACTGGGGAGAGAGATCCCTTGGGGTACAAAAAGACCTTTTTCTCCTGACCTGCAGAGCCTGCCCACACTCATCATCACTAACTGACAGAGATGGAGTTGTTTGTTATACAGCTGAACAGGTGTGAGGCCATGTGTCGGCATTTCCAGACAATGAGAGAGATTTCCTCCAGCAGGCCTGGGATGGAGAGAAACATTCAGGCTACACTGGGACCAGTGATGGTAGCCCTGGAACATGCACTGTGATGAAAGCAGTCTCTGTGTTATGAAAACATTCTATTGAATACAAATTTCCTAGCTTAGTGTCAATCATCATAAAGTGGAGGTTCACTTGTAGGAATACATTCATACATACCAAAAGACATGGAGGTACAGGTTCTTTATGAGGGGGCAGGTCCTGGGGTTGAACTATGAGCCTAGGCATTTTCACTGAGCTACTTTTGCTCAAGGGTAGTGCATTAACCTTGAATCACAGCCCCACTTCTGGATTTTTCTGTGATCCCTTAGAAATAACTTTGTCATAGACTTTCCAATGCTGGCTGGATTCAAACTCACATTCTGTACATCTCAGCCTCCTGAGGAGCTGAGATTACAGTGAGAAGTCACTGGCACCTTCTTTCTTTTCTTCTTCATTTTTTAATCTGGACATTCTGACTTCTTAACAGGGTCATTCCAATGGTTTGAATTTATAAGTAAACTACCCAGTGTTATTTGCAGCTGCTTTATCTGAGAAGGATTTTCTCTCCTCATCTTTTCCTCTGGTCACAGGTTTGAAGCCAAAAGTGAGGAATGAGTGTCACAAGATTGAGGAGCAAATGTCCAAAGGACATGACAGTTCTGTCACTTAGCATTGAGCTGCAGTGAATTTACTGTCTCAGAATGAGAGGACCAAAGTTTGGAGCGATCCTCATACTGTCTGCATTGCTCCTTTTGCCTATAAAATGATCTAATAATTATGATTGTTTTCTGTCTCCAACCTTAACTATCTAGAACACACTAGAAGCATCTACATGTTTCTGTTTTTCTCTAGTACCTCCTGAGATTTAGACTAAGGGTTTGTGTGGAGGAGCTCCTTGGTGAATCCCTGAGGAAAGCTGCTTGAAGTCTCCTGGGGAGATCGCAATTCAAAGTCCGCCCAAGCAGGAAAGTCTGTGAGACTGTGATCACCAATAAACCACCAGAAAACCAGAAGTGGAGCAGTGGCCCAGAGGGTAGAGCTCCAACTTTGAGAGAGAAAGCCGAGCAGGTGACACAGGCTAGACAGGAAAGCCTGGGAGGCACTTATGTCCAATTAATGACCAGATGGCTGGAAGTGGACCTGTGGTGGTGGCAGCCTCAGCCTTGTACAAAACAGCTGAGGAACTCATTGGGCCCTAGGTTTAAGCACTGAGAAGGCTACAAAAATATTTTTAAAAAAGGGAAGGCCAAGTTTATGTATCAGTTCAATATGTACTTATGTGTGTATATTACTTCCCTGAGTGCAAACAGACCATATGCAATGCTTCTCCTTTTATTTACTGGTTCATTTTTCAGATATGCTCATTGTGCGTACTGCACCGTTCTCTACATTTCAGGCCCATGGCTTTCCTCTTCCAGGGTTCCAGGACGGTGTCCTTATATGATGCACACTTAAGCTCTCAGCAGTCTTTATTTACATTTTATTATGAGGCCAATGCAGGAACAGTTACAAATCAGGGAGGGGAAGACAAGATACAGTTTTGTAGGAGTAACTATTATACAGACAATTAAACTTGGGAACATAAAATGGTAGCATACTTATGTAAAACCTACCATTAAGAAAAAGATGAGGGTACTGGGAATGTGGATTACTGAGAGAGAGCTTGCCTAGCATACAAGAAGCCCTGGTTAGGATTCCTTGGTATCACATACAGGGAAAAAGCCAGAATTGTCTAGATAGATAGATAGATAGATAGATAGATAGATAGATAGATAGATAGATAGATAGATAGATAGATAGATAGATAGATAGATAGATAGATAGATAGATAGATAGATAGATAGATAGATAGATAGATAGATAGATAGATAGATGATAGATAGATAGGTAGGTAGATAGGTAGGTAGGTAGGTAGGTAGATAGATAGATAGATAGATAGATAGATAGATAGATAGATAGATAGATAGATAGATAGATAGATAGATAGATAGATAGATAGATAGATTAACCTGGTCTTGGATGTCAGGAGATATGAAGGTAACATTCCCAGTCATGAGGCCTTCTGCAGTGTGCCAGGCCACCAGCATCACCTTCACAGAACTACAGAGCAGGAAGAATGTCTCTTTCCCACTTCTCAGGCAGCCAAATGCCCCAGAGCCTAGGGCAGAGCCAGGTTTTAACTCAAGTGCTTGGCGACAGAATAGAAAGGGCCCTGCCTCTCCTTGGACTGGGGATTTATATTAATGATGTGTAGAATGAAGGAAGGAGAATGGATTGGCAGAAGCAGAAGAAGAGTATTCAAATCTGAAAGATGGAGAGTCAAGAATCCACTCCCTAAGACCAAAGAGCAGGATTTTTCTACTCTGTTCCTCCCGTCTCCCCCAATAAACTGACTCTATATTGTTTACCTACAGATAGCCTGGGTTTCTCTTCACCTGAGAGAGGAAGGTTAATTAGTTACTGTTTGAAGAGGCTGAGAAAAGCCTGACCCTGGTGTAACTCTAACAAATGTTTCTGGTTTCTCCTCATTACTGGCCATGCCTGGAATGAATGAAGTGGTTTTGCAGCTTACTTCCCTGTTGAGTGGCATCATCTTGGATCTCTCAAGGCTGGGGTGCCATCTCCAGACCCATAGCCGATCCTGAGATCCTAGGCCCAGAGGGCTGTCAGGAAGAAAAGAAAAAGCTGGAAAGCTGAAGAGGGCTGGGTTTTTATGATTTTTTTTCTTTGCACGGTGACCATCCTAGGTCTGAATAACACGGTTCCAAAGTGTACCTGACCTGCCATTGCTGTTTGCTGGTGGGCTCGCAGGAAAGCCATAGACGAATCTGTCAACATTGACTATGGGTTCAAATCCCAGTTCTTACACTAATGGCAGGAGATCACAAGAGACGCATTCCTATGCATAGGAATACCTATTGAAAGTGTAGTTCATGCCTCAGACTAATCTAAAATTGGATGCAATAATCTTAGAATGCTAATTGATCTTAATTAAAAATTTATTAAGCATGAAAAGAATAATATTCCTTCAATGATGGAATAATAAATACCTAAGAGTTGGTAGGAACGTAGTAGGTGTAATTCAATCATAGATAGACAGCTCTGGCAATCTTTACTAATATATATTTAATTGTATACCACTGTCTGCCTATTCATGTATTGCTGGTTTGGCCAAACCTGGGGGTCAATATCAGCACATGGGAACCATCTCACAGCTTCATTGGCAAGAGGCTGCCATGCTCAAATTCACCCACTCATGAATTGGGCCTGATAGGCCCTCAGTTCAGATGCTAGCATTGGGAGGCATGATGGAGATGCTATATGATAGGATGTAAACAATTTAATAAATGGTTTAGGTGTCATCAGAGTCAATAAAATAAATGGTAAATAAATGAGTAAAACAAGAAATAAAATGAATAACCACACCAATCACAGTATGGACTGAACATCTCTATGGAAGTATAAATCCTACCTTTAAAATGTATATAAGGAGTATTTTTCCAGGCCTGAGGCTTGAATTCAGCCACAGCTATGAGGTGGGAATGGCAGGAGATCCTGAGATACTCATTTCTGGACCTAGAAAGAGTCATGTTATGCTATCGATATCATCCTTGAATGAGTAGTTTTTGCATGATGCAAATAGGAAATGATAGGCAAGAATCATGTGGTATCAATTATTTGTAAAGAAGAGTTGATGAAGCATGACAATAATCATCACAGTCATGAAATGGAGGCATCAGGAAAGATCCAAGAATCTTTAGTGACAAGGTAGATTGGATTCCATCACAGGACACCATCTCTCCTACCCTATACAAATATGTACTTATCTGCATACTACCTTCAGCTTATGAATGGATGACTATTATGCTCCCCACTCTCCCCCATGCCCACCGAGGAGGGGGGTCTTCAATTTCAGGTCTTGGGAACGGCCTAGCTCCTTCGTGGCTCACAGGCTGGTGTGTTCATGTGGACCCATTTGCCAATTGGGCCTGCTAGGGCAGGAGTTCAGATCCCAGCATTGCCAAAAAATTCATCTTGATGTCAGAAGCCTATCATTTCACTTGTTTTCCTTTCCTGTGCAAGTCCTGTGTCTCAGCTAGGATGGAGAATGCATGGGCCACCCTGTGGCCATGGGAATAAGTTGTTATCCATGTCAACCCAGGTATATCTGTCATCATATACTCAAGAAAATACACAATACATCCATGAATAGCATAAAAAAGAAAGAGAATAACTACATTCAATGCACGATGCAGTCCACACACGAATGTGAATATATATCTCATGTTCCAATGATGCATTGGGTACTATTTGCGCCTACTTGGTGCTCAATCTCTTCCTGGGAATGGCCCAGCTCCTTAGGTGCTCACAGGCTGGTGTGCTCACCTGGACCCATTGGGCAGTTGGGCCTCCTAGTCTCCGAGTTCGAATCTTAGCATCGCCAAAAAATTACCCTGATGTGAGAAGCCAGTCGTTGCACCTGTTTTTATGTGCTGTGCAAGTTCTGGGTCTCAGCTAGGATGGAGAATGCATAGGCAACTCTGTAATTGGTTGTCAACCAGTTCACCACAGTTATATCTGTCTTCCTATACTCAAGAAAATACAAAATACATCAATGAATGAGGCACAAAATAAAGAGAGTGCCTACACTGAATGCAAGATGATGCCCACCATTGTTTGGAAATATAGATCTTCTGTTTAATTATGAATTTATGTCTATATTGGCCCCAACCAGAGCTCAATCTCAGGTCCCAGGAATGACCTAGCTCCTTAGTGGCTCATAGACTGGTGGGCTCACCATGGCCCATTCAACAATTGGGCCTGCTAGGCCTTGAGTTCAAATTCCAGCACTGCCAATAGATTCATTCTGATGTGAGAAGCTATGGTTGAACATGTTTTCCTGTCCTGTGAATGTCCTGGGTCTCATTGAAGATGGAGAATGCTATATAGGCAACTCTATAGCCATGGCAATAGGTTGTCATCCATGTCAGCTCAGTTATATCTGTCACCATACTCAATAAAATACACAATACATCCTTGAATAAGGCACAAAATAAAAAGAATAACTACACTGAATGCAAGATGCATACCACACCTGTAGGTAAAGAGAGATCTTAAGTTTAAAAAAGGTGGGCTTGGTAATTTGTGCAGTGCTGGGGCTTCAAATCAGGCCCTGGACCAGGTCTGGCATTCTAGTCCTCAAGGATGGAGAGCTTCCCCTTCCCCCCACCAGTGCAACAGAGCTACCTAGACCTGAGTTCAAATCCCAGCACTGACAAAAGATTCATTCTGCTGTCAGAAGCCAGTTGTTGCACACTTTTTCCTCTCCTGTGAAAGTCCTGGGACTTAACTAGGATGGAAATGCATAGGCAAACCAATAACCATGGGAACATGTTGTCATCCATGGCAGAACAGTTATATTTGTCACCATACTTTGTAAAATACACAATACCTCCATGAATTAGAGACAAAATAAGGAGAAGAAGTGCACCGAACACAAGATGTGTCCACACATGTATGTCAATATAGATCCTATGTTTAAATTATGAATTTATGACTATAGTGGACCACCCTGGGGATCAATGTCAGATCCTGGGAATGGCTAAGCTCCTAAGTTGCTCACAGGTTTTTGTGTTCACCTTGACTTATTCTCCAATTTGTTCTGCTAGGCCCTAAGTTCAGATCCCAGAACTACCAACAAGTGGATCATGGAATAAGAAGGCAAGTGTGAAACTTGTTTTCCTTTTCTCTGAGTATACTGGGTTCATGTATGATGGAGAACATTTCTACAAATCTAGATGCTCTGTGATCGGATGTCATCAATGCAATAAACGGAATGAGTTTCATCAAAGTACAATCAACAGCAAATAAATCAATAAAACAAAAAATAGAAGGAACAACCACATAAAACATGTATGGACTGAACATTAATAGTTAAGAATAAATCCTAAGTTTACAATGAATATAAATAGTATGTTTTCCAGGGCTGGTGCTTAATTCAGGCCTAGTGAACAAGCCTGTCTTTCTTATTTTCAAGTACGGTGATCTTCCCCTTCATCCACATTGCTGCATATTTACCCAGACCCTGAGCTCAAATCCAAAACTTGGCAGAATAATTAGCGGGAATTGCAAGCCAGGGATTATTTTTTATTTTTTCTTTTCTTTTATTTTCTATGAACAGGGTTTAAACTCAGGTTGTGGCAACTCTGCCTCAGCTTCAATCACCCTAGCCTGGTGTGCACCCACTGGCCCCACAGCCGCTGCTGGAATCCTAGATCCCCAGCCCTTGCCTGGAAAAAAATGCATAGAAAAAATGTGGCCTTTTTATGTTTTCTTTCCTTGCAATGTGACCCGCCTGTGTATGAATGACACTGTTGCAAAGGGTTCTTCAACTTGTATTGATGAAGGCTGCCAGACTATCGGGGAAGCCATAGGCCTATGTGGCAACATAGACCCTGATTTTGAATCCCTATCCTGACAGCAACCAATGACAGGAGATACTAAGAAACTGGTGCCCATCCATGGGAATAACAATGGAATGGTGTCAATGTCACAGTTGAATGAGTTGATTGTGAATAATGCTCCTATAAAATTGGACAGCATCATTTCAGGAGGTTGATTAATTTTATATAATATTTATGAAGCATTAAAAGAATATAATTACTTACAGGAATGCAATAATTTCAGGACACTAATTGATTTCATTGATATTTAAGGATGAAAACAATAACATTAATTATATGGATAAATAATAAATACCCAGGAATTGGTAGGAATGTAATCTGTATAACTGAATAATGTGTAGACATCTCTGACATTCTATGAAGACATGTATTTATTAGCATAATGCCATCTGCATTTCAATCTGTTCTTATTTTGTTAACCCCTGGGGCTCGATCTCAGGTCCTGGGAACAGCCTGTCTGCTCAATTTGCCCCAGGAAAACTTGCTGACATTCACCCATTCATGAATTTGGCCTTGTAGGCCATGAGTTCAGATGCCAGCACTCCCAAACAATGAATCGTGGAGTAAGAAGCTGATGGTGACATGTTTTCCTTTCCTGTGAATGTACTCGGCGTCAGGTATGAAGTAGAATACATATGTAGACCTATATCCTATTTAATCAATGTAATCAATGTTCTTCTATGTTCCATAATATTCAGTAAAATAAATGGTCAATACATGAATACAACAAAAAATAAAATAACTATACTGACACAATATGGAGTCAACATATATATATATATAAATATAAATCATATATGTAAATTATACATAAATAGGATGTTTTCTAGTATTGGGGATCTATTTCATGCCTAAGGAACAGACTTGAATTTCTTGACTTCAAGGAAGCCAGCTTCCCCTTCCCACACAGAGCAACAGAGATAGCCAGACCATGAGTTCAAATCCCAGTCCTGGCCAAAAAAAATGGCCCCTTTATAGTATGTGAGGCCCAATTCTTAGGTATTTCATTATGCCTCCATTATATGTCTGTGATTGTTTAAATGCTTCATAAAGTATTAACTAAAATGATCAATGTCATATAATATAATGGTGTATAATTTTATCCTAGTATCATTCAAGGTCTTCTCATTCAATCAGACATACATCACATTCCATTGGTAATCATATAGAGAGGAACAAGTTCATTAGGATCTCCTGCCAATTTGAGGTGGCAGGATCAGGATTCAAACTGTGGGTTCCTGCTCCCACCACTTAAACCAATGAATAGGGAACTCACCGTTCTGTCCAAGAACATTAGCAAGACCAATGATTAGGCAGGCACCAGTGGCTCTCAGCAGTCCTCCTAGATACTTACAAGGCTGTGACAGGAGGATCATGGTCACCTTAGGCAGGAAAGTCCTTGAGACCCCTGTCCAACTTCATTGCTAACAAAGCCAGAAGCCCTGTGGCTCCATTGTGGAGGGCCAGCCTTGAGCAAAAGCAGCTCACAGACTGCCCAGAGCCTGAGTTTAATTCTGGGACTGGAAACAGACATATCCAACAAAATCTGTGCAGCTATATGGCTAAAGCAGGTCACCCTCTTGTACCCAACTGAATTGGACAGAGTTCCTTGGGAAAAGGGCTGGGAGACCCACTGCCATCTTGACTCCGCCCATGCTGCTTGCATCACAGAAATCCGGCCACACCCCCATTATTTCCTCTTTCTTTCTGACCAATGGGATACAAGAATGTGGCCACGCCCACATTCAATGCTGCCTGGTAGCATAGGGATTCTCTCTGTTGGTTGACACCACGACCAGCAGTTGAGGAAGGCAGAGGTGGCTGAGTGGTGAGCAAGAGACTTGAAGCAACTTTTGAGTTTAGTAGGAAATTGACACTCCTCCTTTGCCCCCATCACCTATCCTGCTTCCTTGCAGTGCTGGGTTTCAAACCTCAGACAATTACTTGCTGCCAGCTGGCCTAAGGCCCCTCCTGGTCCCAGCCTCAGGCAGTGTGCCAGAGCAGAGTGCTCTGGGCCGATGTGTCTGCAATGCAGCTGCCATTGCCGCATGCCTCACACTGAGCAGCCAACAACAGCTTCTCCAAGCAGCACAGGTGTGTGGCAGCTCCAACACAATCCCCAGACTAGTTCGGACACCCCTAAAGTGGCACCATGATCCCCTGCTTGTTTATTCTTGCCAGCTCTCAGGAGCCACCTTTCTGATTTGAGGATTTCTGAGATAGAGCCTCATTATATTCTCAGGCTGGGCTGGATCGTGGTCCTCCTATCTGTGACAGGTATGTTCCACCAGGCCTGGTCCTCTGTAGTTGGGATGGAAGTCATGTAGCAACATGCACAGTCATCGGTTTAGATGGATTATCCCAAACTCTTACTCCACAGCAGCCAATTTTTGACAACAGATTTAGCTCTGTGTAAGGCCTCAACCGTAGGACCTCAGTGTCCTCGCAGAACAGTTGTGTGGAAACCAGGGATTTATACAGAGGGATCTCTGGATCATAGCTAGGCCCAGAGAGAGCCGCCTTCAGACAAGCTTCTTGACAATTCTGTGAGCATAATACAGGAAGATACGCGGAAAGGGCTCAGATAGGGCCTGTTATTAATCATGCAACAGGTGTGTGATTATGAAACAAACATACCTCTCTTTTATCCTTACCCTATCCCCATGAGGAAGGAGATTTCTTCACTCTGTTGAGTTTTGCAGCTGGGGAAACTGAGGCACAGAGAAGCAAGGTGATCTACTTATGACCTCAAGTTCACCGGAAGCTCAGCCGGACTTCTCTTCCATGCTCAGTAGGACAATGGGTCCTATTCAGTCCACTTCTTGTGGTGGGAAGTCCACTTCTTGTCAGTCGTGGGGCTTGAACTCTAAGCCTGGGCACTGTTCCCAAGCTCCTCAGCTCAAGGCTAGTGCTCTACCACTTGAGCCCACAGCACCACTTCCGGTTTTCTGGTGATTCTTTGGAGATAAGAGTCTCATAGTTGTTCCTGTCCAGGATGGTTATGAACCATGATCCTCATATCTCAGCCTCTTAGAATTCTAAGCCACCAGCCCTGACTTAAGTGTAATTCTGACTTTCTTTCTCTCTCACACACACAGGAACTGGTTGAATGGGTGCTGGAGGAGGTGGTCCAGAGATTCCATGTGGCTGGAACCCAAGGTGGCCCCCTCATTCTGGGGGTGGGCTTTGGGTCACGAGCTGTCTCGCTCTGCCTGTTGAAACAGCTCCATGAGGTAAGCCCCTCGTTGCCCTGGCTAGACTGTGACGGTTATTCATTGTCCATCCAGCCTTACTGGACTTAGTATTATTTTCGACATCATTTTGTGGTGCCTCTCCAAAATTATGATACATAGTTATGGAATGAAAATATAATGCCATCTTAAGAAAGTCATTTAGGGCTGTGGGAATGTGGCTGCATGGTAGGTTTATTGCCTAGCATTCATCAAACCCTGGGTTCAATTCCTCAGTACTGCATAAACAGAAAAACCTGGAAGTAATCTTATGCCACAAGTGGTAGAGTACTAGCCTTGAGAAAAAAAAAAAAGAAGCTGGGGAATAATTCCCTAGCCCTAAGTTAAGCCCCTGGACTGACAAAAACAAAACACATTTAGTAAATGCAAAATAAAGAACCCATACTTGCCTTGGAATATATAATTGCTCCTTCCATGCTGACACCTGAAAATAGTCCCTAATTCATGTACTTTACTTATATTAGGATACTGTGTTAAAAAAAAAAAAGTTTTCTTCATTAGGTCACATCAATTAATGCCTGGAATGTGCTTAGATATCAGGTGAAGATTAATTCTGGAAATTCAACGATTCTGGGCTTTTGTGTGGTCACTGCTAATCAAAAAGATAAGGGTAGTCAAAGTGTGATTTGGAAATCACAGTCATTGCACCAAAATTTCAGAGGCTAATTAACATTTGTGATAGAAGAGAAGGAATAACTCCAGATGAAGGAATAAAATAGTAAATTAAGTATTCCAGAAACTGTTCTAGGGAACCCTTTTTGGTTATTTAAGAACTAGTTATCAATTAGGCTTACTCCTCATTGACTTTAGCATTCTAAATCTTAGGCTGGTTCTTAATCTCTGTGTGATAAATATATCTCCTTCTATGCTGTTCTTTCATACCTGATCTCCTTTGCTTTCTAAAAATCTCAGTCTTCTATATTTCTCTATGAACATTTCCTGATACTATACATATACTGATGCCAGAAGATGCTAATGTAAGGGTCCCATAGCTCATGAGTCATTAATGTAACAACCTGAAAAGGAGGACATATTTATGGCTAACTCAAATTTTCGGAAAAGCTGCAATGTCATCATTTGGTTCAAATTTCCATTCTTTGTCTACATAGTGTCATCCATTACACATAAATGTGAATATGAGATGGGTGCTGATGGCTCACATCTGTAATCTTAGCTACTCAGGAGATTGAGACCAGAGGATTGTGGTTCAAAGCCAGCCTGATCAGGAAAATCCATGAGACTCTTATCTTCAATTAACCACCAGAAAACCAGAAGTGGTGCTGTAGGTAAAGTGGTAAATAGTTCAACTTGACCTGAAGAGCTGATGGACAGTGCCCAGAAACAGAGTTTAAGCCCCATGACCAACAAAAAAGATATGAGTTTAAGTTTCCTCAAAATAAAGACAATGTCAATAATCTTCCCAAGCAGAAGAAATAATTCCAAAAGTTAAAATGTAAGTTATGGCTTCTTTGCTGTACATATTCTCTTCTTTTAAAAATTATAAATTTATTAGTTTTACAATAAATTTCAACTAATATTTCTTGTTTCAAAAGATAAGTCCATACAGTTGATATCACTTAGCTTTCTTACGATCTTAGATCAAAAGCCAATCCAGGCAGGGTCATCTGTCAAAATCTTATCTATAATTAAACACCAAAAAAGCCGTAAGTGCAGTTTCGGCTTAAGCTGTAGAGTACTAGCTTTGGGGGCATGTGGGCAGGAAAGACAACTGTTCAGGGACAGGGTCTGCCCTCTCGATTCAAGCCCCAGAACCAGCACAAACTAAACAAACAAGGACAGAGAAATAACCCCACATATTTCTTTGGGACCATCGGTAAAGAAGTACTGATCTGAGAAGAGGCTTCTTTTGCTGATAATACTCACTGGTTCCTGCTTTTTTGGAATCCTTATTTCTATGGAGAACTCAGGAACAGATTAAAGGAATTGATAACTGACTCCTGGAACAAGATAATCATCTCAGGGGAGAAATATCCATCCATAAGACACTTTAAAATCTCCATGTCTTTGTTTCTTTTCATTAGAACACTTTTAAAACAATGTCATTTCCTTTTGTTCTATGCTGGTTTTCAAATGGCACATTATTTCTTTTGTAATAGTCTCTACTAGAAGTTTACAGAAAAGTTTTATATGATTAAAGAACACACTCAAAAAAGTCAAGGACAGAGTATCCTTCTAATCTTGGGATTCTGTTCTTGTACAGTTAAAGTAAAGCATACGTTAACTTGAACTTTGTCATTGCTCTATGTTCAATTCCTCTCCTAGGATCAGTTTCCACATCCAGTAACTGTTACTTCCAGTAACAATCGATGGTGCTGCTTGAGGTATAATGAATGTTTTCTGGGTTCACTGTAATAACACAAGGATACCTTTGGACCTGAGGTAACACGTGTTTCAGAGACAACTTAATTAAGAGAAAATATGAAATTTATATTTCTTATAAATTCATTATCCATGAGTACATTGAGTTCAAACTTTGTAAGTTCTCTTTAAATGAAGACGAGTTTTAAATGGGAAGAAGGTTCTCAGATCATTCTCTTTGTGAGTGTATTTGCTGCGCATTATTTCCCAAGTGTACATGAGTTAATAGTAAGAGAAAATATAGCAATAATAGGAGAAAGAGAAGTGCTGTGTTTAAGTATAAGGGTTCAATACAATATAGAAGATTCTACAAATAACACAACATTGAAACAATAAAGCCCAGTATGTAGATTTATGGGAGTGATATAGGGAAAGCATTACTCCTAAGTGAAACACTAAGTATGAGGCCACTCCAATTCTAAATCACGCTTACTAATCATGCAAATTTGTTAAAAGTAAATGGAAGAATAATTCTGCTTCCAATGCAAGTCAGATATAAGAGCCTGGACTTAACTGGAAAAAAAGTCCATCTTGAGAGAGCAGGGATGATACTAGCAATGAACTGGTGGCTACGATGACATTTCTTTTTCTTTACTTATATATACTTTTTGTGGTGGTGGTGGTCTTGGCACTTGAACTCTGGGCCTGGGTACTGTACCTCTGCTATTCAGCTCAAGGCTAATGCTCTACCACTTGTGCCACAGTGCCACTTCCACTTTTCTTGTAGTTAATTGAAGAAAAGAGTCTCTGGGACTTTCCTAGTCAATCTGGCTTTGAACTCCAATCCTCAGATCTCACCGCCATCCGGTTTAACACTCAGCATATGTAATGTGTATGTTCATCTATCTTTATATGAATTCTTGAGTTAAAAATGTGGTATACAGCTTAGACTTTACACTAACAAAAATGTTTTTAATTTAAAAGTTCATATTACTGGATAAATAAAACCTAAGTATGTAAAGGAGTCTGGGAAGCTCAGTTTGCATCCAGCCTGGGCAGAACAGTCTTTGTGACTCTACCTATAATTAACCAGCCAAAACCTGGATTAGAAGAATGGCTCAAGTGATGGAATACCAGTCATGAGCAAGACTGATCAATAAGAGCTTGGGGCTTTTGCATACATACATACAAACATACTCACACATAGAGGCACTTACATGTGCACACATGAATACAAACATGAAACAACTCTCAGAACATGTAGAAAAGTTAGAAAACAATATAAAATATGTCCTGAGTAAGACTAGAATCAAGTGATAATTGTTAAAATTAGAATGTCCTCAAGTGAATTACCTTAAAAAATATTTGAGACTATTACATAGGTAGGGACCAGAGATAGTAAGAGAATCAAGTAATCATTATTAAAGGGATCAGATCCACGGAGGAATGAATCAGAGACCCCACAGGTGCATCTGAAAATGTTCATATCTTGTATGAAATGTTAGAACATCTTTGAAAATAGTAGATGAACAGTCTGAACAGTCAGTCTAATGGATAATATCACTGGAGAAGTTCAGGATTACTAGTCTGTATCTAGATTAAATCAAGAAAATATGGCAGAGCAATGTGATAAAAGGTTAGAATTCTAGCACTCAGACCAAGACAGGAGATTAGAGAGTGGAATTACATAGTGATAGCTTCCCTGAACCAAGGAGTATAATTTTGTCTTAATAAAACAAGCCATTCAAGAAAGGAATACAGGGGCTGGGAAGGTTGCTCAGTGGTAGAACGCTTGCCTTGCATGGCTGAGGCCCTAGGTTCGATTCCTCAGTACCACAGAAGCAAAAAGTAAAAAAGGTGGAAGTGGCGCTGTGACTCAAGTGGTAGAGTGATAGCCTTGAGCTGAAGAGCTGAGGCACAGCACCCAGGCCCAGAGTTCAGGCCCCACCACAGGACCCCCCCAAAAAAAATGAAAGAAAGGAATACACAGTAGGCAGATTGGGCTAATTTTGTCATTATGTTTTGAGAAGTCAAGTTTCTTATTGAAATGCATCTCATATATAATCATCTGTTCAGTTTTAAATGCTCTCTTCATTACAGAACATTCCTAGATGCAAAATGGCTTATGAATCCCATCCAAAATCTGAAAAAGTAAGTAATCATTCTGTTGGATTCTAAAGAAATAATGAAGTATTACAAGGTTAAGCCTGGAAAAATAACAAATTAAATCTAATGTAAGACTTTGTAGATCTTGCTAAATTAGAATTTAGATTTCAAATAAATATTTTGGTTTTGTTTATGATTTCATAATCTATAGGATAGTACAAAAATTCTTTTTATGTAGATGGTTTAATTGACAAATTCACAAATGATTCTGGCATTCTATTTGCCTAGAATATTCATTCAAGAATGTTATAATTAGAAATTAGTTAATAGATAATTCCAATAGTTCATGTATTAAATGATAATGTGAATAATGTAGACAGAATTGCCAACAAATGGATTGTATTAATTTATAAATTTAGAAAAAGAGCAATTTTTTGAGGCTTTGGTATAACTTGGTATGAAGAGAATAATTCTGTGAGATCCTCTTTCTTCTACCTATATGTAACACAGGAAGCAATTCCCTTAATTACGTGCTTCCGTACACAATGAGAAAAATGCGAGGTTTGGGGTTTGTTTTAATTTTTGTTTTGTTTTATTGGTTTGTCCTAGGGCTTGACCTTTGGGCCTGGAAACTGTCTCTGAGCCTGTTTTTGCTCAAATCTCATGCCCTACCACTCCAAACTCAGTGCCACTTGTGTTTGGCTTTTTCTGAGAAGTTTATGGGAGATAAGTATCTAAGGAACCTTCCTGCCTGGGTGGGCTTTGAACTGTAACCTTCCAATCTTACCATCCTGAATATCTATGATGGTTAAAAATGTATAAATATAAATAATATTTGTAAGTGTTCTGATCTCAAGAATATCAGTGGGAGATAAATTCATGTAACCCAGTTTATTGTGGTGTTCTTTCCAGAACAAGGAGGGCATCACATTAACAGAGGTGTAGTATTTTTTCACAATAGAGATAAGGTATATTTTATGCAACTTATTTTTTAATTTAATTTTATTGACAAAGTGATGTACAGTGGGGTCAAAGTAATTGTAAATTAGTGAATACATAACTCATTTTTCTCATAATTTTTCTTCACCCTAATACCCTCACAAGTTGTAATGTACATTTCCAACATAATGTCTTGTGTGTATTGTTATTGCATTGTTTTGCCCTTTGTCCTTTGTCTCGCCATTAAGTTGTTCCCTATCCCTTCCCTAATTAAGGGAAATATATATATACAACACACAGGGTACCAAAATCAAATACAGCAGGGGATAAACCATAGGGGGAAAATCCAAAGAAAATAGAAATCACATAGTACATTAAAAAAACAACAAAGGCAAATAAAAATCTCTGTTTCCATATCTTAGAGTTTATTTTGCTCAGCATCAGATTATATGGTCATATATACGTATAACAAAGCCACTGGAAAATAATAGTTTCATGGACAAAATATAATGAAAACTATACGTTAAGTGTTTTGATGGTAAAGGTGGAATTAGGATTGGTGAGTTCGTGATTCTGATAAAGTAATTTCAAAAGAGTTTTAAAATTATGACAGGTAAAATTTAATTGTGCAAACTTTTTAACATCTTAGCCTATTAAGAAAATTTAAACTTGCCTGGGAAAATAGGCTTTCATGCAAAGAATCCATGGAGACTAAGCTGAGAGGGAGCAATGTGGGTGAAGATGGCTCATTTTCACAAAAAACAAACAAATCTCAGAAACTTTGCAATAAATCCTGTAGGTTCCTTTGAGAATTGTCCTTACCCAGGAAATGTACTCTCACTGTGTGAAACAAGGTTGTAGTGGAATTTAAATTCAAAATTCTTAAAAAAAAATAAGGCATCAAAATTTGTGAATTGCCAAGCAGTAATTCTCTGAAAAACATAATTTGGGTCAAAATATTTAGGGAGAAAGTGTTCTCCACAATGAAAGAAGGTATTGGGTTTACACTTTTCTGCTTGTAATACTTTCCATAATGTCTTTGCACGTGAAGCAGTGAAACAGAAAAAAATCTTATTGGATACTTCAAACCAATGATTTCACATTTCTAAGTAGCTCACAAAATATAATATCCTTATTAACATGAGATAGTGAAGACTTTCCTTATTACATAAGCCAAAAAGGTTTGGAATCAGAAAAGAAGTAAGCAAATTGAAAAGGAAAGAAAAAGCGTTCTTAGAAGCCCTACCTAAGCATATTGGCTCCAACAGTGGAGGGAGGCCAAAACTTTATGATATAGATTGTGATAATATTTTTGGTACCTAATGTGATTTTACAGAGCTTATTTGGCTCCTTAATGCAGAACAGATTGAATGAAAACATGACAGTAAATTCCACATCCAAATAAATGAGCTTTAAAAGAGAAACCATCAACATGTAGCAGTGAGGGAGGCCGAATAGTCCTTCAGCTTCACTAGACTTGAAGTCCAGAAGCTGTGATTAATTGGAAATCAGGCAAGAGCTAAGAGGAGGACATCAAAGTAGAACACAGAAGTATTGTCCTTTGTAACAGACACAGTCATTCAAGGTATGGGTGATTTAAATCTGGTCGCCTTAGTAAACCTTGTTGAGCAAATGAAAGACCAAGAAAAAAATAATCGGTTGAAATCATTTTGCAACGAGTAACTTCCTGTTCCCGATATGGCATCAAAGGAGAATACTGAAAGAGAAGATAAAAGTGGAGTATTCTTCGATTTCCTCTAAACATCTTGTTAGCAAAATATATCTTTGAGTTTAGAAGTGTTTGAACCAAAAAGTGGTGGAGTACTTATTTTTGTGGGCACTTTAAACACAGGAAGACTTTAAAGGTAAAAGAAAAAAGAAAACGAATAGCTAAATATTTGTGATCACAGCTTCTTGGACTGGTTTTTTGGAGACAAAGATTTACATTAGAGTTTGTCCTCATTAACATAGATGTTGGGTTTTCATGGCAACCACATACAAGTGTAAAGTTTAATGGCTCGCTTGGACAAGTAAACAGCATGACAGAAAAAAATGGCAAATAATATTTAGTGAATTACTTCGACCAATTATTTTCCAGAACAAAGAGGAAAGATATAACTCAAAATCACTTGACTGAAAAGTATGAGAAAAGAGTAGTGAAGAGAGATGAGCGAAAACATAGAGGACTGTTTTGTTTCCAGTGGAGCACTGGGTTCTTGATCTTGTTTCTTCCATTCTATTCACAAGCTATCAAGTGTGTCTCACGACTGGAGTATCCAGTTCAGAAAAAGAAAACTCGCTGAAGAAAATATTTGCAGCAGATATAGGTGATTTATAACCTTAGACAATCTATTTAAATCTGTTCAAAACTCTCCCCTGCCCCAAACTGCTCTTTCGAACAGCTTTGTTTGCTTTTCCAAAGACTGCACTTCATTAACTATTTAAAATTTTGAGAGGTCATATTCAACAATCTAGGGATTACTGTTTGGTTGCGATTTCTGTGTGTTTTTGGTTTTTTTGTTGTGTTTTTTTTAACTGAATTTCAGAAGGTTTGCAAGTGTGTTACAATAAAATATGTCCATCTAATTGTCCAATGCTACTGGATTAGAGTCACTCCTTCTATCATTCTCAACCAACCCCTTCTGCAAGATTAATTTCAGATTTACTAATTCCTTTATCCCATGTGTACATTGAGCATTCTAGCTGTACTTGCCCCTTGTTCTATTTTTCATTCATTCTATGTCTTTACTATTATTCCTCTCTGGTTTCAAATTCGTGATAGTCATTCTGTTAAACTGTTGGTTAATATTTTGAAAGTTTTATATACATTCCATGGAGTTTCAATCCTGCATATACTTGAACTGATGTCAGTTTATATTTCCATAAATCACTCATCTGCAATAACAATTTGCAAGACTGGAGACGTGAAGCCCCTAGACATGATTTTATTCTCATCGATTTGGAAGATGAATCTTTAGTAAACAAGAAAGTATAAAAATGGCTTAGAATGTATTCCTAAATACCAGTTTTTATAAATGGCTTTGTACAATGGTTTTTGATTATTTTATTTTACATGGGATTATATTTTCTACTACCTATAAGTTTTGGAAAAAGAAGGAAGCTTCGATTTACTAGTATAGAGGAATATGATAGAAATAGAAGACAGATTTTATGTTTGTCACATCTCTGATGAGTACCCATATTTAAGGCTTAAATTTATATTTCTTCCTATGTTAGACAGATAGGGAAAACATAAAACAACATATGCTAAGGCAAATATTTGTGACTTTTTAAAATGTACCTTATTAAGTAATGAAATTTACTTTATTAGCTAGTTTGGGTTTGAATTATGGGAGGCTGATCTATTAACACATTTCTGGAAGGCACATATTGAACAACACAAATGCTGGTGGGTATTATTTCTACACTTTAATGAATGGTTGAACCTGTTTGGCATTAGTGCTGGGTAAATAAATCAACTCTGTTGTAACTTAATCAACTCTGTTGTAACTTACTCCCTACACATGAAAAACTTGTAATGTCACTAAGTATCATCTACTTGTCAAATGTTATTTTTGCGAATGTGATTTTAAAAAGTTTATTTGAAAAGGAATACACTTTCAGGAGATTAAATGTAGGTTATCATTGGTTTGAGAATGACAACATTTTTTACTATAAAACCAAGTTTTACTGAAGTACCAGTGTTTTGAAGCACTAAGGATCTTCTCAATTAATGTTTTACTGTATTATATTTGATCTCTAAGTCAAATTTACCTAGCCTTGGTAGACCAATTATGGATCTATCGTTTCAGGAACTATTTTTTTGGCCTACTTATGCTGGACTGAAATTTTTCATTAATCATTAGAGGAAGGGTATTAAAAAATCCTGTGACATTTGTGATTTGTTCACTCATATGGCCTGGTCATTTGTAAATTGAAAGTTTGAATTACTGTACTTTCTCTCAGATTTTGTGATCTCATTTTTAAATTTTTTTAAAATTTCTTTTTTAAAATTTTTTTTAAAATTTTTTTTGGGTCCAGTTGTGGGGCCTGAACTCTGGGCTTGGGCTCTGTCCCTCAGCTCTTCAGCTCAAGGCTAGCGCTCTACCACTTGAGCCACAGTGCCACTTCTGGCTTTTTCTTTTTGCTTATGTGGTGCTGAGGAATCCAACCCAGGGCCTCATGCATGCAAGGCAAGCACTCTACCACTGAGCCACCTTCCCAGCTCTGTGATCTCATTTTTAATTTTAAGTTGCCTTGCATTTCACAATTGCTTACTGTCTTAAGCAATTGGGTCCCTGAAATAGGAAATGAAAAATTGAGATGGGTCTTCAATTACTTTTTGTTGGCATGTTACATGGGCCTAGAGGAGAAGTCTTGTCCTTGTTATATGATGATGGGAGCTGGGATCCTAGGACCCGTGGGTCCTGCAGAAGAATAATACATTTTAGACATCATATTGGGTATAATCAGTAGGAATGCTTCAGAAATATGTTGAAAAACAGTTTGAGACCAGAGAGTTAAAATCCCTAATAGATTACAGAAAAACAACATCTTTTTTTTACCATGTGAATTCAGAAGATCAAGAACACTTAGTAGGTATCACAGGTTTATACCGAAGACATTGCATTGATTCTTTTTATATTCTAATATATATTCTAAACTGAATTATTTATATTCCAATCTATTTATTGGCATAAATATCAATTTGTCAAATTATCAATTAATTCTAGTAAGATTCACTGTGTGAAACACTGTGATTAAAACATTACCAATTTAAGGCCTAATATCGAGGAGAAACCTATGGACTGCTGTAGAGAGCTGCGAGAGGCCGCACCTGGAAGATGGTGCCAGCTTCCGCCCTCTGCCTTCCCGATGGCGAGTGCTCTCGTGGTAAACAACTCCTGATATGGCTAAGGCAAAGAATCTGGCTTGCTTCCGCGCACCTGAACCTATTGGTGGTTCCCACGTGGCGTATCAGGGTTGGCTACCCAGCGGGTACTTAAGGCTGTGGGGAATGCTCCCCGGGGTTGGGGTCAGAAGATTACAAAAAGGTCCTGAATAAACTGCAGAGAGAAGAGTCCGGTGTCACGTCTTCCTTGCTGGTCGAGGTGGTAGTGACACGTGGTGGCCTGTACGGGGACTCAGCCATAACCCCAACGAGGACTCAGAACTCTCTGCGGTCAGGGTGGTGCACCGGTAAGTCCCCAGGTAAAAGGGGAATGGGCCACAAGAGCGGGGTGTAAGTTCCCAGGTAAAAGGGGAATCCGCCACAAGAGCGGGGAGTAAGTTCCCAGGTAAAAGGGGAATCCGCCACAAGAGCGGGGAGTAAATTCCCAGGTAAAAGGGGAATCCGCCACAAGAGCGGGGGGATTTTTGCTCTTCTCGGTAGATAAAGAGAGAGCGAAAACCCAGGGCTAGTCAGTAGAGTAGCCAAAAGTGAAAGTAAAAGTTTGTTTACCAGCTTTAAATGTTTAAAACATGGGCGCTTCTTCTTCGCACCCAATTTTTTTGGCTCTCAATGAGCTACAGCACTCAAAAAAGTTAAAAATAAAAAAGAGTACTTTAGAGAGATTTTTGAATGAATGTGACACCGTTGCCTCATGGTTCGCTGTCTCCGGAAGCCTCACGGTGGCCTCTTGGGAGAAACTAGGGAGGGACCTAGATTTTGCCTCTGAACAAGGAACGCTTAAGAGCGGAGTGAGACCAATATGGAAACTGATAAGAGGCTGTCTCGAGGACCAGCGTTGCAGTGAGGCGGTAGAGAATGGTCAGGCCGCCCTAGAAATGCTGCAGGAAGAAAGATCGGAAAGGGCAGACAGTGAAAAGGAGGAGAGCAGGGGGGGGTTATACCCTGATTTTGCCGAACTAGAGACCTCTGAGTCTACAGACTCAGAGGAACTACAATCACTCATAGAACAAATAGAAAAAACAAAGATAAGAAAGAGGAGGAAAGGGAAGGAGAGAGAGGACCCAGATAAAGACGAATGCACGCCCTCCATGTGCCGCGCCACACCTTTGGCCCCTCAGCTCTATGCAGAGGACCCTGGAAGTGGCAGCCCCGGCTGTTCTTTCAGCCCAGGCATGTGGAAAGCGGTCAGAACCGAGTTACATCTAGCCTGTCCAATATTTCAGGATCCACAGGGACAGCGGTATCATGAACCCTTAGATTTTAAGGTGATAAAATCTTTAGCTGAGTCTGTGCGGACATACGGAATCACGGCCTTCTTTACTGTAGCCCAGGTGGAGGCCCTAAACAGACATTGCATGACACCCGGTGATTGGAGTGGGCTCGCACGAGCTTGTTTGAGCCCAGGTCAGTATTTAGATTGGAAGGCCTTTTTGATTGAATTTGCTAGTGAAGAGGCTGCAGCCAATCAGGCTAGGGGGAACCCAGCTTGGGACAGAGATATGCTGCTTGGACAGGGGAGATTCGCCAATCAGCAGATAGGCAACCCGGTTCAAGTTTATGAACAAATCAATAAAATTGGCATAAAGGCAAGGAAGGCCTTACCAAATAAAGGCGAGGTGAGTGGCAATCTCACCAAAATCCTGCAGGGCTCTACGGAGCCGTTTTTGGACTTTGTTGCCCGTATGGTCGAGGCCGCTGGCAGAATTTTTGGTGACCCAGATGCAGCCATGCCATTAATTAAACAGCTTGTTTACGAGCAGTGCACTAAGGAATGCAGAGCCGCCATAACCCCATATAAGAACAGGGGACTGGAAGCATGGATGAAAGTTTGCAGAGAGCTGGGCGGACCACTAACTAATGCTGGATTAGCTGCTGCTGTGGTGCAATTAACCCAGAAGAATGGGGCTGGGAAGGTAGCTCAGTGGTAGAGCGCTTGCCTTGCATGCATGAGGCCCTGGGTTCGATTCCTCAGCACCATATAAGCACAATGAAAAAAGCCGGATGTGACGCTGTGACTCAAGTGGTAGAGTGCTGGCCTTGAGCTGAAGAGCTGAGGGACAGCGCCCAGGCCCAGAGTTCAGGCCCAGGAAAAAACCTATTCAAAAAATGCTGCAAATTTGTCTAAACAGTTGTTTAGTTATCTTTTAGGTAATTGAACTGGGGAGTTCGACAGCCTGATGGAACAGCTCAGGGTTGCCATCGTCATGGTGAACTCGACCGGAGTGGATGCCGGATTGGCGGAGGGGTTATCTTCATGGATCTCCGCTGCTATGATTCATCTCAAGGAGGGGGCGGGTTTGGGAGCCCTGATAGGCCTCCTGGTGTTAGCCTCCTTGGTATGTCTGTGGTGCATTTGCCAAATTAGAGGTTCTCAGCGTCACAGTGCAGCCATGATTATCCAAGCCTTTACAGTCATTGGAGCAGGTCAGTCCCCATAAGCGTGGCTTGCCACCCTAAAACAATGAACACAGATTGCAAAGCCAAAGTACTGCAGTCGAGAGGCATGAGTTTTGCCCTCGAGGAGAGCATGTTTGATTGCACACGGGTTCGATTCGCCTTTTCCCATCCTTGTGAAAAACGAATCAATGGACAGGCTGAGTCATCCCTAGAGAAGGCTCCCTCTGGGAGAAGGCTTGTATGCAGTCCTTGCAATTGCACAACAGGGATCAGACCTCTGTTCTCATCTGTGTTCTTTAAACAAAAAAGGGGGAACTGTAGAGAGCTGCGAGAGGCCGCACCTGGAAGATGGTGCCAGCTTCCGCCCTCTGCCTTCCCGATGACGAGTGCTCTCGTGGTAAACAACTCCTGATATGGCTAAGGCAAAGAATCTGGCTTGCTTCCGCGCACCTGAACCTATTGGTGGTTCCCACATGGCGTATCAGGGTTGGCTACCCAGTGGGTACTTAAGGCTGTGGGGAATGCTCCCCGGGGTTGGGGTCAGAAGATTACTAGAAGGTCCTGAATAAACTGCAGAGAGAAGAGTCCGGTGTCGCGTCTCCCTTGCTGGTCGAGGCGGTAGTGACAGACTGCTCCTGGAGCTATGGAAATATTTTGTGATAGAATATCAGTGGTGTGAGTTCCTGCCTGGTTGGATGGTAGACAGACCAGGACATTAGGTAATCATGCATATGAACATTTTTTTCATCTTCTTGGCTTTAGCTACTTTTGTAATGGTAGGTATAATAATTACATTTTGATAAAATACCTTCTAGTCAGAACAGTTATATCTGAACTGTTCATCTCTCTATGATCCCTTGTTACTAATATTAGTTTTGTTCAAGTAAGATAATCTATGCTGTCAGGGTAACATATTCTGGTTGGTCTGTTCCTACATTGAAGAAGGGTAAAGTGTCAGGTAGACATTTGTGCCTGTAAGACCTCATTTGGGAATTTTAAGCTGTAGAAATTTAGAAGTAGCTCTTAAGCAAGGCTTACTTTGAATATATTAGTTCCACAAAGGTAACTCATTAGATAAATAAGTACTTGAAAAGCCATCACCTTTTTTTGAGGTCGTGGGGCTTGATCTCTGGGCCTGGGCGCTGTCCCTCAGCTCTTCAGCTCAAGGCTAATGCTCTACCACTTGAGCCACAGTGCCACTTCTGGCATTTTTTCTTTTTGCTTATGTGGTGCTGAGGAATTGAACCAAGGGCCTCATGCATGCAAGGCAAGTGCTCTACCATTGAGCACCTTCCCAGCCCCACAGCCATCACCTTTGGACCTAGGTATAAAGACTTCAAAGTATGATCAAATTTAAAATGAAAAAGATGTAAAATAGTCATTGACCAAAAAAATTGCAAATGTGAGCAATCGACTGAACAATATAAGTATTTCCCACTATACAGAGAATTTAGGAGAAATAAGATCAATAGCATTTTTAGGAACAATAAGATTTCCTTGTTATAAAGAGGCAACCAAGGATATATTCCTGTATAAAGATTGCATCATTAACTACTTAAATTTACAGGATACTACATGCTTCAGCAGTACGACTATCAAAGTTACAACAATACAAATATTAACATGGCACTTGCACAAGCATGATATGAAAATTTGTAAAGTATTCCATATTTTTCATTCTTCAGAAGGCAAGAAATGAAAAATAGTTATTAAAAAGTTGATTGCAAAAATACAAGTGTGACAATACATGTAAATCATAGAATTAAAGTTAATTTGATATAGTGTATTAAATCTTCACCTTAGAAAGGCTTTTACATAGCATAACCTTTACAAAACATTTGAAATTAGATAACATCTTCATTTTATCCCAAAGAAATAAAATACTATAAGGAGCTAGGAAAAAAGGAATCTTAAACTGTTTCTTTATGGAATGTAATCTGAAAGGACACATTTATTAATGAACCCATATATTATAAAACAATGTAGAATTCAACGTATTATACCTAGGAGAGAATGAAATAGATTATGGACATTATACAATCAGAATACAGAATATTTTAAAATGTACTTTTCTCAGACAAGCACCAGACATATCTTTAATTTCTGTACTACTAATTTCAACAGGTAAGTTAAAATTATTTCTGATTTAAAATAATTACAAACTCATGGGGCAGGGAAGGTGGTTCAGTGGTAGAGCACTTGCCTTGCATACATGGGGCCCTGGGATCGATTCCTCAGCACCACATAAGGAAAAAAGAAAAAAAGCCTGATGTGGAGCTGTGGCTTAAGTGGTAGAGCGCTAGCCTTGAGCTGAAGAGCTGAGGGACAGCGCCAAGGCCCAGAGTTCAAGCCCCATGACCGGAAACCCCCCCCCAAAATCACAAACTCTGGAGAAATCATTATAGACGTATACAAACAACTCGAATACATTTTGACATCAAAGTCAGGCAATTCACTTGGAAGAATACAATGGAATCCATGCATTTTTAAAGTAAGATATTGCTGTTATTTTGTATTGTAGAAATATTTTGTAAGGACACAATGGCTGGACTGGCGTTTTTGAAATTTAAGAAACCTAATCAAACCATTATGACTTAGGAGAACAATTTTTAAAGCTTTCCACAATTTCAAAGAGGTAGTGATACATACTTATCCTTTTGGCAATATCAAATGCAGTTTCTTCCAACTTGTTCTTCATACCTGGTTTGATATAATGCTTCAACAGAAGGAGATCCAGCGTATCTTTGCTATTTCTATTCCCAGCAGCAAGATTAAAGGTGGTCAAGAGGAATTTAGTTTGGGCATTGGTATCTGCATCATGATGAAGTAATAAAGAAGCCACTCTGGTATTATTCCATGTGTAAGCATTGAGCAGGGGTGTCCATCCATTCACAGTTATTGCATGAATATCTGCCGTGAGCCACCAACTCATGGATATTGTCTAAGTGTCCACTGTAGCCTTCTTGATGAAGAGGGGTATACTCATCGTCATCCCGAGTATCCACATAAGTAGCCTTTTTGGGAAGTAGTCTCCCCATTGTAGTTACCTTATAATTTTCGGCAGCTCAAAAATGAAATTTGCTGGGATCCTTCTCCATCTTTTCTTTTTCTTGCAAATGATACCATTCCTCACTTTTTCATCTTGTTCTTTGTCTTCATTAGAATTGCCTAACCAGAGACTTTGAGTACCAGTGGGCATGAGGTGTACATATATTTCCCAAATAGTTCCCGATGGATGGTTGGACTCATCAGAAAAATCCGGTGAATTTTCTGCATCTGTTTTTCACCATGAATTATTTTCACATTTTCTAGTTTTACTATTCTAAATTATTCTAACTCGAGAGTAGGGAATTAATAGGAAGCAGAGGAAAGATTTTCCTCTATATTCAAAGGTACAGAGAGAAAATGAGGACCAATAGTGCCTTAGTGTGCAGTTGATTCTAGGAATGAGAAAATAAGAAATAATGTGTTTTATGTAAATAATTTGGGAAATGGCAGAGCAGAAAGTTAAATGATGCAACCAAAAATAGAAAAGCAAAATAAATTAGGAAAGTAATGGATCAATCATATTATCTGTGAGAACCATGAAAGGGAGAGAGGAAGAGAGAGACAGATGTGCAATGACCTAGCAAGCCACAAATCCATGCCTCTGATAAATTTATACGGCAAACAATTTTATTTTTTAAAGGAGATGTAAATAGAATTTCTGTATTTACTTGAAATTAATAAATGCATTTTTAGTAGCCTAGATAAAGAGACATAGCTTTGACCAATTTACAAACAAGAATCTAAATCCTTGATAATTCTAATAACAGATATGACTGAAATCAGTTGAATCACACTTTTCCTGTACAGTGAAGGAATAGGTCCTTGTTAGGAAAGCAGTTAGAGAAGGCAGGCCGATTGTATCTGTGACAAAACTTTGTGGAAAATGGTATTGAGGATTACTTACTGGTGATCCACTTGCACTGGAAGTGTGATTCTGAACTATTGCTTGCTGATTCTAAACTATTGCTTTAATCATTATATTCTCCAAGAACAAAAAGTGAGATTAAATTGATAGCAAAGGACTACTAAAGGACTTCTAATTATGCACATTCAATCATCAAAATCACATGGAGACAATAGAAAGGCCTACTTTTTTAGATGAAAAGTTTCTTTAAAAAACAAGGAAGTTAAGGAGTCCTACAAAGGACTTCTACTTTATTACTTAATTATACATTTTTTCTAGTATTGGGTAACAATAAAGAATGGACCTATTAGAAAGATCTTTAAGCTCATATGTTCAATAGTGAGTTCCTTGATATTATAAAATGGTATTATTTATGCTCTTAAGAAGAAATTTACTAGCTTAAATTTCTGACAGCACAATATCATCATGTCCATCTTGCTTCTATACTCTCAGTTTTAAATTACTAATTATGTGCATTAGATAACTATAGAGGAAAAAGTAGAAGCCACAATGTTGTCTCAAGTCTTTAATCCTAGCTAATCACAAAGATAAAATCTCAGGATTGTGGTTTGAAACCAGACCAAGCAAAAATAAAAAGTCCATTAGATTCTGATTTGAAAGTAACCATCAGTTGGGCTGGGAAGGGGGCTCAGTGGTAGAGTGCTTGCCTGGCATTCTTGATATCCCGGGTTAGATTCCTCAGCATCACATAAGCAGAAAAAGCCTTAAGTAGCTATGTGGCTCTAGCGGTACAGTGCTGGCCTTGAGCAGAATTGCTGAGGGACAGTGCCCAGGCCCAGAGTTCAGGCCCTATGACTGACAAAAAAAAAAAAAAAAAAAGAGAAAGTAACCAACAAAAGCTAGAAATGAATCTGTGGTACAAGCAATAAAATGTTTTAGAATGTCTGGGAAGTGACATCTGTCATTTTTGTATGACCCTAAGTGATACTTACATGCAATCTTTTTTTAAAACAATATGCCACTCAGTAGTTGAACGAATTGACAAAATGTGGTATATATATATATGTGTGTGTGTGTGTGTGTGTGTGTGTGTGTGTGTACATATATATATATATATATATATACATATATATATATATATGTATATACACTGTGGATTTCTATGTTTCCAATTTATAAGGAAATGGAAAGACTTGGTAAAATCCTACTAAATAATATAAACAAGACACAAAGAAAGAGATTCCATGGATTCGCTAATTTGTAATAATTAGGAAATATCTAGGATAGTCCTAGCAGATGAGCAGAATGGCTCAATAGCTATGTATAAGATGATGATGAGGGACTGGGAAGGTGGCTCAGTAGTAGAGCACTTGCCTTGCATGCCTGAGGCCCTGGGTTCGATTCCTCAGCACCACATAAGCAAAAAGAAAAAAGTCGGAAGTGGCGCTGTGGCTCATGGGAGAGTGCTAACCTTGAGCTGAAGAGCTGAGGGACAGCACCCAGGCCCAGAGTTCAAGCCCCACGACCTGACCCCCCAAAAACAATTTAAAAAAAAAGCTGATGATGAGCAAAATGAACTCCTACATATGGAAACAGAGGTAGTTCTTTTAGGTGTACTATGTGATTTCTTTTTTCTGTCTTCCCCTATGGCTTGTCCCCTGCTGTAGTTGATTTCACATTTATCTTAATGTGGCAAGGGAAGAAGACTAAGAAAATGGCGACTCAAAGGACAAAGGGCAAACCAATGTAATAGCAATACTCACAAGACAACATGGTGGAAATTTACATTACAACTTGTGAGGGTTACTGGGGTGAATGAAAACTGTGAGAAAAGTGTGGGAGGGGTAAAAAGTTCGACATGTTATGTATTCACTAACTTACAATTACTGCAACCCCTACTATATATCAACTTGACAATAAAACTTAATTTAAAAAATTAGCTACATAAAATATAATTTCAATGTATTGGTATAGTAAATACTAATCTATTACCCCTTTATTAGAGGGTTATTAACTTGAATGTTATCAAACTATACAATATTTTCACAATATACTCACCATTATTTAGAAAAAAACATTATTTTAGTATTGCCTCATACTAAAACAGAAAACAGTTCAATTCTATGGAAACTCCTAACTTTTAAAATTGAATAATTAAGAGAACAGAATATATGTGTTCTCCAAAATTCCTATGACTACTAACTACTCATTGTCAAATTCTGATCATGCCATACCAGAGATATTTTTAAAAGTATCTGTTTGAATATTAGTACTGCAATACATGCAATTTCCAATAGATGTTACATATTTAAAAGTCAACAGAAAAAATAGCCACATTCTGATAGAAGATAAGACTATGACCTAACTATAATAATTAATTCCTGAAGAGTAAACATTTGTTCATCAGAGTAAGCTATTATTTCTATGACAATCAATCCCATGTTTTTATTTCGTAAAGTCATCCTAGCCCAACAGTTTCCAACTTGTAAGGTGCACCTTAAAATTCCTTAAATTCACATCAAGATTAGCTTATCACTATTGTGAAAAAATACTACACTTCTGCTGTGATGCCCTCCCAATTGTTCAAAGAACAGTACAATAAACTTTGCTGCATCATTTTCCCCCAGTTGTATTCTTGAGATTGGAACACTTGCAAATATTATTTATTTTTATTTTATATTTATTTTATTTTATATTATTTTTATTTATCTTAAATATTCAGGAGATTTGAATATCAGAATATTAAGATCTGAAGATTATGGTTCAAAGGCCACCCAGGCAGGAAGGTTCCTTATATTCTTATCTCCAATAAATTGCTAAGAAAAGCCAGACAAAAGTGACACTAAGGTTCAAGTGTTAGAACAGTAGCCTTGAGCACAAACAGGATCTGGGACAGTGTCCAGGACCAGAGGTCAAGCCCTAGGACAAACAAAACAATAAAAACAAACCTCAAATCTAACATTTTTCTCATTGTATATAGAGGTATGTAATTAAGGACATTTCTTCCTGTGTTATGTATATGTAGAAGAAAAAAGATGTCACACAAATAGTCTCTTATACGATGTTACATCAAAGTCTCAAAAATTGCTCTTTTTCTAACTTTATCAATTAATAGCATCCATTTGATGGCAACTCTGTCCAGATTATTCACATTATCATGTTATACATGATCTGTTGGAATTATCTATTAATTAATTTCTAATTATACCTCAATTGAAAGAATATTCTAGGAAAATAGAATGCCAGAATCATTTGTGAATTTGTAAATTAAATCTTCTACTTGAAAAGAATTTTGTAGTATCCTATAGAATATGAAATTACAAACAAAAATATTTTAAATCTAATTTCCAATTTAGCCAAGTCGACAAAGTCCTACATTAGATAAACTTTGCTATTTTTCCAGGCTTAAGTCTTTGTAATCCTTCAACATTTCTTTGTAATCCAACAGAATTACACTTACTTTTTCAAATTTTTGGTTGGGAATCATGAGCTATTTTGCATCTAGGAATGTTCTTTAATGAAGAGCGTGTCTAATACACAAGTGAGGATTATATATGAGTTGCAATTCAATAGGAAACTTCCCAAAACATAGTGACAAAATTAGCCCAAACTTCTCACTGTGTATTCCTTTCTTGTTGTTTGGTTTTATTTTTTTATTGAGAAAAATTATACTACCTGGTCCAAGGAAGGTATCGTTATGTAATTCCACTTCCACAAACGAGAGATAACAGGGAAATTACGCTATATCTAGCTTTCTTTGTTTTTGTAGTCTCTCACGATTTTTTTTTGCCAAAACTGGCCTGATATCAGTCTTCTAAATCTCTGCCTTTTAATTTGCAATGTATATTTCATCTCAAGCTTGGACCCAGACTAGTTTTCAATGTAAACATTTAATATTGACTTCTGTTTTCTAGATATTATTAAATCCTATTGAGGTTAATATGGATCGTTATGATGTTGTAAGAACACAGATAAACACCTTGAATACTTTTTCCAATTCATTTAAATATTTCTAGTATACATCATAAATAAGACATTGATATTTCACAAGTATCTTATGCAGACTTCAGTTACTTTAATTTTTGTGCACATATTAAGTCCAATATAATTTTATCAACTCTATGTGAATATACAATATTTACAGATACTTTTCTTTACCAAAATAAGTCTGTGTCATGCTTCCCTTTTATAATTAAACCCTCTACTTCTGTTTGTCCCATACCAAACCTGTTTCATCCTGGCAACTAACACATTTTTTTCTCCTACTTCTACATCACGCAATAAATAAGCTTTTTAAGATTGCCCTCAAATCTATGGTAGATTATTCTCAGTTATTGTATGCCTTAATATTGTATGGTATTCAGCCTAATTGCCTCTTGGTTCTGTTATTGGAGCATGTAGCACAATTAATTTCCCATTAATCTGAAGAAAGCCCAAATTGATTTCTATTTCTTTGACTAGAGGAAATACTGCTGCTATAATCCTCTGTGTTTTTGGCCTTTGGATGAATGTTATATGTTATTTCTAGGAGACAAAGCCTGAAGAGCTTAATTCCTGTGCTATACTGTGGGTGGTTGCATATTTCATTCTAGGAACCCGTCAAAATGTTTTCAGAAGTGGCTTTCCCATTTGACATTCCTGCCAGCATCCTGTTTCTCTGTTTCTTGATAGCATTTAGTATGGTAAACATGGTATTATGTGAAGTAATTCTCATTCATGTTTTATGATGTCATTTTTGTTTTAATGTTCATTTATTTGATGACTAATGATGTTTTTTTGTGCTTATTTTTCACAAGATGTATTTTGCTTGTTTCTAATTGATGCTCTTTTTAATATTGGGTTTTGAGAGGCTAGATTTGAGGCATTCTTCAGGTATAAGATTTGCAAATACTTTATCCTTGACTATGGGTACCCTTCATCATCATCTTCATCATCATCATCATCATCATCATCATCATCATCATCATCATCATTATCATATAACTATTACTACTATTACTTTTGTACATCTATGTATGGTTGTGAGACTTGAACTCAGGGTCACTGAGATTTGTTGCAATTTGTTAACAATTTACCATTTCATTCATGCCTCAATTCTGGCTTTTTTGCTGATTAATCATAGATAAGATTCTCAGGGACTTTATTTTGTGGGCTGCCTTCAAACAGCAATACTCAATTCAAAGCCTCCCAAGTAGCTAGGATGAGATATATGAGCCACCTGCTCCTCTATTCACTACATGTATGTGACCTTTCACAGACTAAACTGTTTTACACTTTTATTGAGTTCAACTATATTGTTTTCCTTTCCTATAATTTTAAATCCAAGTTTAAGAATGCTTCATCTCCAAAATTGTCAAAACATCTTCCTTTGCTTTACATTTACATCACTCTTTTTGTTTTATATGCCATGTTTTAATCCTGCTTGAAGTTAACATTTGAATAAATTGTTATGTTTAAGTCAATATTCACTTTTTAATTCTCCCAAATACTGTCTAACCTATCACTACTTATTAAAGAGAATGTCATTCCAGAAATGTTTGGTTTTATGTCTTATTAAATTTTCCTTGATAATATTTATGAGAATTTAATCTGGTGCCCTACAGACCCATTGAGCTGTATAATCTTTCCTCTACAAATATAACAATTTCACACTAACAGCTTTAATATTGGACAGAGAATATATTCCAGATTATTTTTCTTTGTCAGTGACTCAAGGAGTGCTAGTTAGGTGTTTTCCGAAATTGTCATAAACATAAATAAAACTGTGAACCTGAGCACTGTTCGCCCATGCTTGTAATCCTAGCTGCATAGGAGGCTGAGATCTGAGGATTGTAGTTCAAAGCCAGCTGGAATGGGAATGTCCACAGGATTCTATGGTCCAATTAACCACCAGAAAACCAGAAGTCGCACAGTTGCTCAATGAGTAGAGCATTCACTTTGAACTGAAGAGCCGAGGGACAAAGCCCAGGACCAGATTTCAAGCACCATGAATGACCAAAAAGAAAGGAGGCAGGGGACAATTTATATCTTTGCTCCATTGTATCCTCCAATCCACAAAAGTTATGTCTCCATTTATTTAGATTTTTGCTTTTATACTCAGCATTTTATAATTTTCAATGTTGGTGGGTGAACAGCACTCTCATACATGTTGACGATAAGTGAAGATAGCACAAAGAAATTCACAGAAAACTGTTGAAAAATAAAGGGCAATGGGAATGGAGAAAGCCAGAAATGGGTTAATCAGGACCTTCATCAATATGTGAGAGTGTAAAATATTTCAATAAGATTTCTTCATACAATTAATATACACCAATGAATAAATATCATCCAAAAGCTTTGGTATTCAAGTATGACATAAAGGATAAATACACATTCTCTGGTGCAATGAAAGAAAGATGAGAAAATACATACTTCTAGTGAATGTGTACATAAACTAAGAAATTCTGTCAACATTCTGAGGGCTCATGGCTCATTATACTAGAAGGCTGCTGGTATCTAAGATAATACTAAAAAGTTAGACTTGAGTCTATTTGTAAGACTGCTTAATACTATTGCTTTTTGAGTCAGTATTCTTTTTATTGTTGTTGTTTTTGGTGGTGGTGGTGGTCGTTGGCCTTGAACTCTGGGCCTGGGTGCTGTCCCTCAGCTATTCAGCTCAAGTCTAGAGCTCTACCACTTGAGCCATAGGGTCACTTCTAATTTTCTGGTGGTTTATTGGAAATAAGAGTCTCATGGACTTTTCCTTCACAGGCTGGCTTCAAACCACCTTCAGATCTCAGCCTCCTGAGTAGCTAGGATTAGAGGGATGAGCCACCAGCACCTGGCTCCTCTGTACAACATCTTGACCATAAAATAAAATAAAGTAAAATCAATAAAGGAATGTTTGGCCAATAAAGTGAAATGATAACTTACAGAAAAATGAAAATAATAATATTCATATATGTATATATACATGTATGTACATATCTGTATATTCTTATATATGCACACATATATAATTATTAGTATATATACACATAAAAGTATGAATACATGCATTTGTACACATAGTGTGTATACATGTGCATTTATTTAAATAGACTTGAATCAGAAATATATAAAGAGCATATTAATGATAATGAAAATCTTTAAACATCCTGAATACATTATCAAAAAATCCAAATACATATCTCTATAGTAATATAACAACAACCAAGGAAGGAACATATGGAAATATCATAATATACCTAGACATTGCTTACATGTAGTGATTAGTGGAAATAGAAACAATCAGATAGCCCTGCACAACCATTATGTAGAAATTGGAATCCTTATACATTGGTGCTTGGCACTTAAAATGATATGGTCAGTTTGTTAAAAATACTGGCAGGGCTAGGAAAGTGGCTCAGTGGTAGAGTGCTTGCCTTGCACGCATGAGGCCCTGGGTTTGATTCCTCCTCACCACATAAGCAAAAAAATAAAAAAAGCCAGAAGTGTCGCTGTGGTAGCCTTGAGCTGAAGAGCAGAGGGCCAGCGCCCAGGCCCAGAGTTCAGGCCCCACTACCTGACTCCCCACACACACATACAAAAATACTGGAAAATTTTAAGATATTACATATAGAGTTGCCTCTATGATCCAGCATTTTGAACCATAAATTTACATACAAAACATATTTCAATATATGTCCAAAGAGACACATGTACAAGAATATACATAGCAAAACCTTTTGCAATAACATATAATAAAATATTGAAATGTTCATTGAGTATATTATTCAATTACACACATGGATTCAAAACAATATGCTCTATCCATGAGAAAAATTTACATGGATTTACTTTGGAAGGAGTGACATTACATGGGAGAATAGATAAAGTAGACTATATTTTCTAATTATAAGAGATTTTAAAATGGGCACATCTGTGTAGGTAGAATATGAAATAATAGCTGCTCAAGGGGAAGTAGGTTGAAATGATGACAGAGTGACTACTAATAAATATTGGAGTATTTTGAGAGGGTAGTAATAAAATGTTCTAGAACTGAAAGTGATGTTCTTACTCCAACTCTTTACATTCTGAGAATCATTATACATTACTGACGAAATACAGATCGCATTTGCATTAACTTGGGAACATTTTCAGACTAGTAATGGGTGAATCTGAGTGATAATTTAGAATTTAAAATCAGAATTCTGTAATGCATAACTTAATATGTTGATGAAAAAGACTATCAAGAAAATATGGTCTATGTTATAACCAGAGTGACTATACATGACATTGCAAGTTAGTGAATATTCTACAAAATTAGGTAAATTAAGGGATGAGATAGGATTGTGAAGGATGAGGAGTAATGATCATAAAGATGTATTGTATTGTCCATGGAATGTGGCTTAGTGGTAGACTGCTTGCCTTGCATGTGTGAAGCCTTGGGTTTGATTCCTCAATACTTCATTAAAAAAAGCTGGAATTGGCACTATGACACAAGTCATAGAGTGCTAGTGTGAGGAAAAGAAGATCAAGGATATTGCCAAGGCCAAACTCCAGGACTAGCCAAAAAAAAAAAAAATACAAGATCATGTCATCTGCAAAGAGGGAGAGTTTTATTTCTTCTTTCCCTATTTGGATCGCCTTTATGTCTGCATCTTGTCTTATTGCTGTAGCTAGGCATTCTAATACAAGATTGAAGAGAAGTGGAGAGAGTGGGCATCCTTGTCTTGTTCATGAGCTAAGAGGAAATGGCTTTAGTTTTTCACCATTGAGTATAATGCTGGCTGTAGGTTTGTCATATACAGCCTTTCTTGTATTGAGGAATGTTCCATGGATTCCTAATTTTTCCAAAACCTTCATCATAAAGGGGTGTTGGATCTTGTCGAATGCTTTTTCTGCGTCTATTGAGATAACCATGTGGTTCTTGTTCTTGCTCCTGTTAATGTGATGAAAAATATTAATTCATTTGCGTATATTGAACAAGTTTGCATCCCTGAAATGAATCCTGTTTGATCATGGTGTATGATTTTTTGGATGAATTGTTGAAGTCGATTGGCCAAAATTTTGTTGAGAAGTTTTGCATCAATGTTCATGAAAGAAATGGGTCTATAGTTCTCTTTCTTTGATGAGTCCCTGCCTGGTTTTGGGATGAGGGTTATGATGGCTTCATAGAATGTGTTCGGTAGTGAGCTTTCTCTTTCAATTTCATTGAAGAGTTGGAGGAGAATTGGTGTGAGCTCTGCTTTGAAGGCCTTGTAAAATTCCTCTGTAAAACCATCTGGTCCTGGACTTTTCTTAGCAAGGAGGTCTCTTATTGCTGTTTCTATTTAAATGCTTGATATGGGCCTGTTAAGATAGTTTAACTCATCTTGGTTTAGTTTTGGCATGTCAATATTTGCTAGGAAGAGGTCCATTTCTGTCAAGTTGTCGAACTTATTAGCATAAAGTTTTGAGAAGTATTCCCTTATAAGGTTCTGAATCTTGGTTGTTTCCGTGGTGATGTTTCCATTCTCATCTCTGAGTTTATTAATTTGGGTGTGTTCTCTTCTTTTTCTGATAAGATTTGCTAAGGGTCTGTCAATTTTGTTAAGCTTTTCGAAGAACCAACTCTATGTTTTGTTGATTCTTTCTATAGTTTTTTTGGTTCCTAATTCATTTAATTCTGATTTAATTTTAATTATTTCTTTCCGTCTATTGGATTGGGGTTTATCTTGCTGCTCTTTTTCAAGGAGGTATAGATGTGTCATTAAATTGCTAGTTTCAGATCTCTCCAATTTGTTGATGTAGGATCTCAGAGCTATAAACTTGCCTCTGAGTACTGCCTTTGCTGTGTCCCAGAGGAGCTGGTAATTTGTGTGTTCATTTTTGTTGAATAGCATGAACAGTTCTGTATGCCAACAAAGAGAAAAGTGTGGCTGAAATTAGGAAAGCAACTCCATTTGTAATAGCCCCACAAAAAATAAAATACCTAGGAATTAACTTAACTAAAGAAGTGAAGGACGTAAATGATGAAAACTTTAAAATCTTGAAAAAGGAAATAAACACAGAACATAAAAAATGGCAAAGCCTCCCATGATCCTGGATTGGAAAGATTAACATCGTGAAAATGGCAATACTTCCCAAGGCTATCTACAAATTCAACGCAAAACCTATCAAAATTCCACCCTCATTCTTCAAGGAAATAGAAGAGGCAATCCAAAAATTCATATGGAACAATAAAAGACCCCGAATAGCAAAAAAACTTCTCAACGGAACGAACACTGCTGGAGGAATATCAATACCAAATTTCAAACTCTACTATAAAGCCATAGTAATCAAAACAGCTTGGTATTGGCATAAGAACAGACCTCAGGACCAATGGAATAGAATTGAAAACCCAGAAATGAACCTACAGACCTATAGCCATCTAATCTTCGATAAGGAAGCTAAAGCAATAGAATGCAAGAAAGACAGCCTCTTCAGTAAATGGTGCTGGCAAAATTGGTTAACTACATGTAGAAAACTAAAGCTAGATCCTTATATATCACCCTGCACCAGAATCAACATCAAATGGTTCAAAGACCTTGAACTCAAAGCAGACTGAAAACATTACAGGATGGAATAGGAGAAACCCTAGGTCTCCTTGGCTCAGGCCGAAATTTTCTGAATAGAGACCCGGAAACACAACAAATCAAAGAAAGGTTGGACAAATGGGATTGCATAAGGTTGCAGAGCTTCTGCAGGGCAAATGACATAGCTAGCACGATCAATAGAAAGCCCACCGATTGGGAGAAGATCTTTACTAGCCATACAACGGACAAGGGTCTCATATCTAAAATATACTTGGAACTCAAAAAATTAAACCACCCAACAACAAATCCTCAAAGAAACAACTGCCCAATAAATAAGTGGGCGAAAGACTTAAAGAGAAGCTTCTCTGAAGAAGAAAGAAGGATGGCCAATAGACACATGAAGAAATGTTCAACATCCCTAGCCATAAAAGAAATGCAAATCAAAACAACATTGAGATATCACCTCACTCCAGTTAGAACAGCAAAAATCAAGAACTCTAACAACAACAGATGCTGGAGGGGATGTGGACAGAATTGTTGGTGGGAATGTAAACTTGTTCAACCACTTTGGAAAGCAGTATGGAGGTTCCTCAAAAGACTTCACATAGATCTCCCCTATGATCCAGCAATCCCACTTTTGGGCATTTACCCAAATGTATACAAACAAGACCACACTAAAGCTACCAGCACAACTATGTTTATTGCAGCATTATTTACCATAGCAAAGATATGGAACCAACCCAGAAGCCCCTCAGTAGATGAATGGATCAAGAAAATGTGGTATATATACACAATGGAATTCTACACCTCCATCAGAAAGAATGACATTTCCCCATTTGTTAGGAAATGGAAAGGTTTGGAAAAATTATATTAAGTGAAGTAAGCCAGGCCCAAAGAAGCATAGGTCCCATGGTTTCCCTTATTTGCATTATCTAGTATAGGTATGAGTCAAACGGAAAAGGTCAGATAATGTGATGTTAGGAAAACGAACCCTTAAATATGTATTTTAATGTTTTCGTTTCTTTCATGCATGTGTTTCTAAAGCATTTATAAGATTATTTCTTTGTTGCTTTGTATGTCCCTCCCCGACAGTGTAACCCCCGTTTCACTTTATTTGATGTCAGTATAACATGTGGAGGAGATGGGGACATACAAGTCGTTTAAGGATTCAGGTGGACCTGTTGCAACAAGGAGAATTACAAAATGTCATGTCGAAGCAAGCTTTACAATGTCGGTGTGGGGGGGGAGGGGGGTATGATTGGGTGGGCGGGAGGGTGGAGGCTGGGAAGGGAGGTGTAGGGTAAACAAAGGAGGAGGCTGCAATGCTTGGTAAGAAATGTATGCATTATCCTGCCAATGTAATTGTAACCCCTCTGTACAGTATGCTCTCAAATAAAATAAAATAAAATTAAAAAAAAAAGTTGCATTGTATTAAGCTGGGAAATAGCTGTTTACGCCTGTAATCCAAATACTCAGGAGTCTGAGGATTGAAGTTTGAAGACAGCCCAGGCAAAAATATCTGTGAGATTCTTATCTCCAATTAAATCTCAGAAAATTCTGAAAGTTCTGCTGTGCCTCAAGTGATAGAGTTCTAGCATTCATCCAAAGGCATCCCTGGGTAAGGGATAGGGCCCAGCCCCAGAGCTCAAACTTCAGGAAAGAAAAAAGAAAAAAAGAACTTACTAAACACTATTCAGAAACTGCTTTGTCAAACAGCAACTCCCACACAACTACTTAAAGTTAATTAAAAATATGATAAAATTCCAGTCATTTTGGGAGCCAGACATAGATACTATACATGGGACAAAGTAAATTTTATATCATGCGCTTTGAGTTGAAATTTGTTCTATAGTCTTCTTACATCATTTATTAGTACTGCCAATTATAGGTCAATTTCCTTGAGGAACAGATTGTTTTCTATCATCTTTTCATAGGAAACCATAGAGGTGATTTTTTACCTCTGATTGAAGTATATCTGATATTTTAAAGTAGATTTGTTCTAATATAATGTTAATTTAATACATCATTGTATTAGGGCGATGTTAGCCAGATTTTTTTCCTGTAAATCTTATCCCTCATAATAAATGAGAGCATGCTGTGAGAGTCTCCTTTTAATATGACAAAATACTTTATAAAATTAACTTAAAAGGGGAAAAGATTATTCTTGCCTTCTGATTTTATACATTTCAGTTTATGTTTCTTATCCTCATTGCTTTGGGTTGGTGGTGGCACAGTACACCATGTCAGGAACATGTGATGGAGTATGTGTATTCATGGAAGCCAGGAAGTAAAGAAGAGAAGGAATAGGAGTGGGAGAGGGAGACGGAAAAAGAGAAGGAGAAGGAGACAGAGACGAAAAAGAAGGAAGAGGAGGAAAAGACTTTGATCTTAACACCCTCTTTGATCATAAGTCCTCAGTGACCAAATCTCTTACAACTATGCCCACTTGAAAGGATTCACCTCTTTATGGCAACATAGTTAAATATTTATTTGATTAATCAGAGAAACTATTTGGCAAGGAGGTGGTTTGGTTATAACATTGCTGGAGAGATATTTTGAGTGCAAATACATTTTGTTTAAAAGAAATGGAAGCTTCAAGAGGTGATCTTCAAAAATGACTATTTCATCTAACTCTTAATGATGAATTTTTCATAATTTTATGACCCTTCCATTCAAGTTTTTGTCATCTATGATGAGATTCTTTCTTTCTAGATGAGGGAAAAATGAATACGATCATTTATTTCTTAATTATTCTATATTGTAGGTATAATATGAATCTCCTACCATTCAAAAGTAAGGTATATTCAAGTCTATTGGAATAATTGCATAAGTCATGGAATATCTTGCTTTATCTCATATGGAGATTGATTCAATTTCTAAAAAAACCTTGACATAAAATCCATGAAATTCAGTGTTTATCTGAAATGTCTTGGTAATCAAACCTCAGAAATACATGACCAGTTACTAAGATTATTTTGGGGGCGGGGTCCGTTTTTGCGGCCTGAACTCTGGGCCTGGGCACTGTCCCTCAGCTCTTCATCTCAAGGCTAGTGCTCTACCACTTGAGCCACAGCACCACTTCTGGTTTTTTTCTTTTTGCTTATGTGGTGCTGAGGAATCGAACCCAGGGCCTCATGCATGCAAAGCAAGCAGTCTACCACTGAGTCACCTTCCCAGCCCACTAAGAGTTTTATCTATTCAAAAAATGTATGAATCTAAATTTTAATGTCAAAAAAGTTTAGGTTTAAAATAAGAAAAAATCAGGTTATCGCAGGAGATAATATTTAATTTATTGAAAAATTGCTTCATTCACCCTTACAGAGCCTACTGCTTTTTCCTGAATAAAACCCTAGTAATATTCCTGTCTTCCACCACAAAGCCTAAATAACTGTCCTATTTGAACATCTAATTTCAAGGCCACTGACAGAGCAGATATGGTGACATCCTCTTTAAAATTAGGTATTCAAAAGAGACAAAGTTATTTCGGCTTTGAAAGAACTGAAAAGGAAGTAAAATGCATATGATTTTTGTTAGCCCCATCATTCTTGTAAACATAAAATGTATATATCCATGTATGTATGTATATACATGTATGTAAATATATGTACAAGTGGTTCATCTCTTTTCTGTGTAGCAAATGGTAAAAATGTATTTGCACAATCACTAATCAAAGTCATGAATATACAAAATGAGCAAAGACATCATATTCAGGAATCTATGGATAACCAATAACTCTGAAAATCTTTTACATCAGTTTGCATGTGGCAGTTACTGCAGTACAGAGACAGTAAGGCAAAAATGGGATACCAGGCAGAAGAAATGAGAAATGAGAGATACAAATGGTACAATATTCTTTCTGATGGGTCAGTAGAATTTCCAGTGTGTGTGTGTGTGTGTGTGTGTGTGTGTGTGTGTGTGTGTGTGTGTGTGTGTGTAGCAAATTTTTTTCATTCATTTCTCTCTTGAGGTGTATCTGGGCTGATTCAGTAAGCATGGTTGTGCTGAAAATTTTACTATATCCTGGCTTGCAAACTTTCAGATAAATGCCTAGGAGTAGAGTTGATGGATAATATGGAAGTGGGTAGTCAAAAGAGAGGTAAAGGGTGAAAAGAAGGTAGAATGAACAGGAGGAAAGGGGGGAAGTTCAGAAAGGAATCCAGTAAATATCCTACAAATTTAAGAAGAGTGAAGGAAGAGATTCATTGAGGAGGGATGGATGAGACTATTGAAAGGGTTGGCATTGAGCAAGGTATTTTGTATGCATAAATTGCTTTATTTAATGATAACTCCTTTGCCACTTAATAATTAAAAAACCATGTCCCTAAAATGTTATGCATTTATAAGCAAAGCATGAGAATCTGCTCAGATCATCTCTAGGGTTTATAAATCTTTTTTCATTAGGATGAATTTTAGAACAACTGTAATGATGCCTATCATCTGAAGAAAATTTAATGATTTCCAGCTATTTAAAATAATCATTATTGGAGATATGGCTCAAGTGGCAGATTGCTACATAGTGAGCAAAGCTGTCAGATATTGAATTCATGTCTCGATCTCGAACAAAAGTAAAAGCATTCAGTAAAAGTCAGGCACATTCCTGGGAACCAGTAGCTCATTAATCCTATTTTTAATCAGAAGGCAGAGATCTGGGGATCTCAGTTCAATGTCAGCTGAGATAGGAACGTCTGTGGCACTCTTATCTCCAATTCACTGCCAAAGAAAGCTGCAAGTGGATTGTGGCTCAAGTGGTAGAATGTCAGCCTACAACAAAAAGCTCAGGGACAGAACCCAAGCACTGATTTGAAGTCCTGGAATAGTGCATATACATTCACAAAGGAAGTAAGTCACTCAAGTTCTCAACCTTCCATTTCCCTAATCCTAACTCCTATTCTGGTCAGAACCCTAAGAGTAACCTTGATGATAATAGTAACCCCATCTGAAATTAATGGAAATTACTCAAGTTTAGATTACTTCCTTTTAGATAAGCATTGTCTTTGAAATGATTTGCAGTTTGCTCCAAATCCTAAAGATTCTCTGACTTGGACACTGAAATCTATCTTGTTCCCTATTAGGAATCATTAATCTCAAATCCTCATATCATAAAAAATACCATAGTTTTCACAGATTTTAACTTTTACTGAACTCCTGTATCTCCAAAAACAAGTTGCAGGTTTACTTAAAATCTACTCTACTTCTAAACCATAACTATATACCTAATCCTTACTAGAAACCTAACTCTAAATTTAACCCTATTGAACCCTGAATAATAAACTTAGGGAAACTCTGTAGTTTTTGTTAAATTTCATACTTAGTTTACTTGAAAGTGTCAGCAGAAAACTCAGTTTTACCTTAAAGGTTACCGTTCCCTAACCTTAAGCCTAAACTTAATTAGAAAAGTAAACCTAAACCTAGAACTAATGGCCTTTGGTATCTAAAAAACACACAAATACATTAGTTTTATTCATCCAAATTCTATTCAACTTATCTTTCTTAACATAGTTTGTAGTTTCACTCATTATCTTGTCTTTATTGTAATCCTAGCCTAACTGGAATATTGAGGTTAACCCTCACACTAATCATACCCTAATCTTAATATTATTAGCAGTTTCTTATTTCACATTCATTCTAATTCTAACTTGACTTCTCATTCAAAGTTTTACATTCAGTTTGACCCTAAATTTTCCATTTCTCTTATGCTTACACTAACCTCAGCTGGAACTGAAACCTAACTTTCACCCTAATTATAATCCAATTCTAATGTTAAAGAAAAAGTCTAGTTTTTAATCATTCTCATGAATATTCCAGTTTTCACTCTGGAAATGAGTTTGTTTGCCCTAATTCCCACAAATTATCTGACTCTACCTCTGAAGTTATCTTGTTCCCTAACATGAACCATTATATTATTTGTCCTCAAATTGTCTTACCAGGAAAAATACTATAGTTTCCATTGATCCTACCTTTTCCTGAACCACTGTATCCTAAAACAGTTTCAGATTTACTTACCATCTAGTACATTACTTAAAGCTAACTCTCAACTTAAACCTGGCTTGAAAACTCTTACTAATCCTTACAAGAATGGTCACTGAGGAATAAACATAATGATAAACTTCTAGTTACTATTCATTCTCACATATTTGCTTCTACTTGTTAGTGAGAACCTAATTTTATACTAAAAACTTTCTTATTCATAACAGAAATATAATCAGAAGAAAATACTGACCCTAATCTTAATCCAAATTATATGACAATACTAACACTAACACAAGTACACTAGTTTTCACTCATCCTAACTTGTTTCAAATAAGACTTCCAAACATATGTTTCAATTTTTTTCCAATATCTTAGTCATTTTCTAACCCTAAACTTAATCTTTCTTAACTGGAACATTGAGTATAACCATCAGCCTAATTGTAAGTACATTCTATTATTAATAGCAATTCTCTAGTTCACATTCATTCTAATACTTACTAGACTTATAATTAAAATTTAACTTCAATTTGACCCTCATTCTCGAAATAAATTGCAGGTTTTCTGTAAACTCTACAGACTTTCTCACTCTTAACACTGAATGTATCTTGTTCTATAACAGGAATCATTATACCCATTGATCTCAAATCCTGATATTATGAAATACATTGTACTTCCATTATTAAATTTTTTCCTGAATTCCTAGAACCTAAAAAAGAAGTTCAGCTTTACTTAACATTTGACACATTTCTTTTTTTTTTTTTCTTTTTGTCGGTCGTGGGGCTTGAACTCTGGGCCTGGGCACAATCATCGAGTTCTATAGCTCAAGGTGTGCACTTAACCATTTGAGCAACAGCACCGTTACTGGGGCTACCTTTCAACTGTTATCCTCAGAAATCAGCTTCCTGAGTAGCTAGGATAATAGGTGCGAGCCACCAGTTTAAACCACTTCTTTACTCTATCCTCAACCCCGGATAACCAGAAACCTAATCCTAATCAAAGTTTGATTTAACACCAAATGGTTAATGTAAAGAAAATTGTCTAGATTCTATTCAATCACACATTTTTTGGCTTCTACTTCTTAGTGGAAAACTAAAATTTACCTTAAAACTTATCCTTCCCTAACCCTAACCAGAATAAAACTGTATCTCACACATTAAACCAAATTATAACTGAATGTTTAAAGTAACACAGATTGGTTTTCATTCATTCTTGCCATTCATTCTTCTTAAAATGTGTGGCAGTTTTACACAATACCTTACATCTTTTTCTCATCCTAACCCCAGCTCTAACTGGAACACCTTGCCTAATCCTAAGCCTAAATATAACCGAACCATCATGTTAATATAATCCTCTTTTTTTTCACATTTATCATAACTCTTGCTCAGCGTGTAGGCCTAAATTTTACTTGCGTTTTAAACCTAAATTTTTAAATTGTTTTTCTATTTCCCGTTAGGTTTTATTTTCATTATTTAACAAAAAATTATTTTGTTGTAAAGATGCTTTAAAGAGGGATTAGTTACATGTGTAAGGTAAGGAGTACATTTCTTGCTGAGTATTGTTACCCCCTTCTTTCTTGTTCACCCACAGGTTGTAGTGAAGGCTCCAGTAAGCAGTGTGGTCAAAGCCGTTTCCTGAATTCTAAATTTTAAATCTAATCATTTTTAGGCTTTGATAATATCATTTACTATCTCTTCAGAGCAATTAAGCTAAAATAAATACTACTTTTTAAACATTACACACACATTGTAAATAATATTAACATAGGCCAAAAAGAGACTAATTATTTCAGACTCATCATATTTGGTGATCTTACTGTGAAGAATGTAGAGAGTAGAAGGTCCTTAAGCTCAATAAATAGTTTTGGTTAAATTAAATCATATATCTGGATATATAATTTAGAGGTTAATCACATGATAACAGGAAAATAATAAAAAAAATTTACTTTGGGATCAACAGAAAAAAGATATTTGTGCAAGTACCACAGTTGCTTTATTAATCTGTAGTTGAACACTGAACTTCGATCTATATCTTGGCTATTGTTGTGAATAATATGAATAACAATGAACTACAGATGTATTTACAAGTTACCCAGAGAGAAATAATCACATGATTGGTGTGCCAGATGATATTTCAACTTTGGATATCTTTAAAAAACTGCATACTACTTTCTACAACGAGAACACTAACCTGTATTTTGACCAAGAGTGTAGAAAATTTCCTTTTCTCCACAGTCTCGCGATCCAACATTATTACCTTTTGAGTTTTTTTAAAGGGCAGGTTTTTTACTGTGTGAAGTACCCAAGACTGGCCTTAGACGCAAATCCTTTTACCCCAACCTCCTAATCGCTTGGAATTACCTGGTTCCTTGGATATTTTTGATGAGTTATGATAGTTATGAAGTAGTAAGTATCTTAGTAATTTTGAATTGCAATTCTCTAATGACTTCTCTTTACAAAGAATTAAGCCACATAGAAGTTGTATTAAATACAAATTTGTAAACCCACACGCGATTTTCAGGGCTTTTTGGAAAACATGTCTATTCAAAACATTTGTCCATTTTTAATCAAGTTTCTTGTTAACCTCATCTTTAATCTCTCTATACAAAATCAATAATTAGTTCACGGTAGTAGAAAGGAAAACATTAAGCAAGTCCTAACATTTTTCAATTTTTTATAACATGATATTGCTTAGATCATTTTCTGTTAACGCTTGAGACTATATAACTCAATTTAGTTAGACCTTTTACAAGGCTATATGTATTTTATTTATTTTAATTTGATTTTTCTTTCCAAAGTCTGTGTGACTAATTTCCCTTGGTTTCTTTCTGTCTCATGTTGTTCAGATTTGAAAGTGAAGAATAAATGTAAGGATGAAAACAAAAAAATATACAGTTCCCCTCATCTGATGATTCCTCTACAAGAATGAGGAAAGTGTTCATCCTTCTAAGGACCTATGATAGCACATCAAAAAGAGAATTCATTTTCTATGTCTTCCTTATCTTTGTAACTTGAATGATGTAAACACAATATACTGCTCTGATACTTTTATGTTTTTTCAGTTTTGCACATTTTCATATGTATTTCACCTCAGTCTACAACATTCCTTCATCGTTCTTTCCCTGATATTTTTACACGATCAAGGCATGAGATAACCAGTTTGATTTACAGCATGAGAAGTTATCTACCTGGCTTCCTTGGAAGCAGAGTATGGTCAATAGATATTACTTCTGGTTGCTCATTACATGTAATGGTTTCTGCACTACTCATCACATTCTGTTTAGTATTTTAAAAAGACATAGCTAAACTAAAAGTTCATTCATAGAAGTATATGTTAAGTGTTTCATAAGTTTTATTTCTCTTAATTCTTAAGATAACATTTGCTATAATGCTAATGTTATTGCCATTTTACTATTGAGAAAAATTGTAATTAAAGACAGTAAGTGCATGTCCCACAGACACACACAGTAAGGAAGGAAATGAGTCAAAGTTTCCAAAAGTCTTTCAGAAATATCAAAAAGGTGGGTAAAATCTCTCCATTCTCTTACACTCTCAATTCAATATTCATATTGACCAAGAAATAATAGCATAGCAATACTTGCTATGTTATTATGGTGATTGTTTTCTATCACATTTTGTCTTCAACACAGACTATGTTTGTGATATTGGGTTATCATGCACAGAGCAGAGCTTATAAATTGAGGTCCAAAGAGAGCCAAATTTTTTCTGTCCCACAGTTCCAGTTTCCTTTTTAAAAAGTAATAAAACCTTTAAATATCATCACTTACTGTCTTTTAAGAATCCAAAAACGAAATAAATTCACATATAATCACTCTAAAATGCTTTAAAAGTAGGAGATAATAAAACAGGCCCCACGAAGTAAATTTTCTTCTATTTTAAAAATTATTCTGAAAGCCTTGTGTTGGCTGGTCACACCTGTAATCCTATCTAATCTGGATATCTACTCAGGAGCCTGAGATCTGTGGATAACATTCCGGAGCCAATCAGGTCCAAAAAACAAAAACAAAAACAAAAACAAAAAGAACAACTTCATGAAATTATTTTTCAAAATTTTTAATGAACTAGCAAAAAGCCAGGAATGGAGATGTAGCTCATATAGTAGCTCAACAAGCTAGATAGGAAAGGCCTTGCAAGACCTTGAAGCCCTGATTTTAACTCTGAGCACTCCAACACACATGCATTGGGTGCGTTTGCATGCTCACGTATGTTTGCTGGTGCGCTGCCGAGATCACACACACACACACACACACACACACACACACACACACACACACACACACACACATTCAAATTACCTTCATATCAGTGTTCTGCATTAATTTCTTTGTTAACGATAATATATGGGTAAAATAGAGGAAATGAACTCTTCCATCTCAGAACATTTTTATATGTTTTTTATTGTAGTAATACTGTGCAGAGGGGTCACATTTACATGAGGAAGGAAATTAGTACATTTTCTAACAAGCATTGTTACCTCCTCCTTTATATTTCCCCTACTATCCTTTCCCTCCCACCTCCACAAATACACTCCCCTCCCCATTTTCTATCCCCCTGCCTAAATTGTAAAGTTCATTTTTCAACATAGTGTCTTGTGCATCTCATGGTTACAATTGGTTAAACTGCATCCCTATTTGAGCATTTTTCGCTTCCTCTCCCCAAATTTCCTACAAGATGTAGTGCACCAACTTCAAATACAGAGAAAACAGGGGTTATAGTGTGGGGGAGGAACATACAAAGAAACAAAAATAAATGACATCGTACATTATAAGTAAGTTAGAAACAATAGCAAGAAACATAAAACCACTTGTGTCCCTATCTTGGGGCTCAATTCCCTTAACATCATCTTGTCTGGTATTATGCACATATCGTTTGAGCTTTTCTGCTTATCCCAGATATATATTCGTTATTGAAAATAAGGGAAACCATGGGACTTATGTTTTTTGGACTTGGCTTACTTCACTCAATAAATTTTTTTCCAAGTCTTTCTATTTCCTAACAAATTTGGAGATGTCATTTTTTCTGATAGAGGCATAGAATTCCATTGTGTATATATACCACATTTTCTTGATCCATTCATCTAATGGGGGCATCTGGGTTAGTTCCATATCTTAGCTATGGTAAATAATGCTGCAATAAACATAGTTGTCCTGCTGGTTTTAGTATGGTCTTGTTTGTGATCATTTGGGTAAATCCCCCAAAGTGGGATTGCTGTGTCATAGGGGAGCTTTATGTAGAGTCTTTTGAGGAACCTCCATAATGCTTTCCAAAGTAATTGAACAAGTTTACACTCCCACCAAGATTGCAGTGCTGTTCCCTGGGGGCCACATCCCTTCCAGCATCTGTTTTTGTAAAAATATGGAATATTCCACGAATTTGCATGTCATCCTTGCACAGGGGCTATGCTAATCTTCTCTGTATCATTCCAATGTTAGTGTATGTGATGCTGAATTGAGCAAAGAAATTTTTTTATATATAAAGTATACTTTTATTGATTTTATTAAACTAGTAAGTTTTTATTAAACTAGTAAGTTCAAAACTAGTAAGTTCAAAAGAATTGTTGTGTAATTTTAGAACCATATATTTCTTACATAAGCACACTTTTAAGAATAAAATCAAGACTGACATGTCAAAACAAAATAATTCCAGATATTTGTTGTTCAAGAAATGTGTAGGACATTGCCCCATTAGTTAGGAAATGGAAAAACTTGGAAAAAATTATATTAAGTGAAGTAAGCCAGGCCCAAAGAAACATAGGTCCCATGGTTTCCCTTATTTGTAATATCTAGTATATGTATGAGTCAAGCGGAAAAGGTCAGATAATGTGATGTCAGGAAAATGAACCCTTAGATGTGTATTTTAATGTTTTTTTTCTTTCATGCATGTGTTTCTAACGCATTTATAAGATTATCTCTTTGTTGCTTTGTATGTCCTTCCCCCTGCTTTCACTATATTTGATTTCAGTATAACTTGTGGAGGAGATGGGGAAAAACCAGTTGTTTAAGGATACAGGTGGACCTGTGGCAACAATGAGAAGTACAAGTTGTCATGTCCAAAATGAGCTTTACAACGTAGGTGCGGGGGGGGGGAGGGGAAGGGGGGAAGGAGAAGGATTGGGATTGGGGGAGAGGGGGGAGGCTGGGAAGGGATGTGAAGGGTAAACAAAGGAGGAGGCTGCAATGCTTGGTAAGAAATGTACACATTATCCTGCCCATGTAATTGTAACTCCTCTGTACAGTATGTTCACAAATAAAATTAAATTAAATTAAAATAAATAAAATAAAATAAAAAATAAAAAAAGAAATGTGCAGGAAGAGGAATTCAATTATTCTATAAAAGGCACCTGTCATAATCAACACTCTAGCAAGTGTTAAGTTTTGTTAAAAGTTTTAATGTTTTACATATGTTTAATTTTGGGATTTTGCTTATATATGCCAAAATTTGGATTGTTTGGGAAGTATAAAACTTTTCTATAAAGTATTTAAGATTTATGGTAGCAGATATTAACTACTAAATACTTACATTTCAGAGTTTATAGAAACCTTATTAATGAGAAGTTGCAAAGTCTTTGTGTAAAGAAGTAGATTGAAGAGTTAAGACTATGTTAACTACACAGTTTCTGTTAAAACATTAGGGCTAACTTCCTTTATATGTTAGTGAGGAAAAAATGATGATGTAAGTCATAAACAAATGATGAGATGAGCCATAAATAGTCATCTTAGTGGGAAACTTTAAGAGTATGCATATTCTATAAAACTCTGGTTGAACATCAATACCTTAGCCAGTGTTAAATGTACAGATATTTGAAAAAATAATAAAATCTAATATTTCTACACTTCAAATACTGAAAATACTGATAATTGTTTTGTTTTTTATTTTATTAATCATTAATATTTAATTATTGGTTTTCTTTATTTGTAGCATTGTTTTCCTTGTTGTAATATAATACAACATTTGGTAAGTCATCATTAGGAGGTACTTTGAGAAGCTTACTGGGATCGCCAATCCAGGTTTTATAGGTGCATGTGAATTTACAAAGATGAAAATTAAAAACAAAATATTTATTAAAAAATGATCAAGTAGAGTCTGAATCAGGAGTGTTGATAAATGTCCACACCTGAATGCTTAGCCCTAGGCTGAAGCAGCGGTATTACTGAGTTAAAGCCATAAACTTGAGAGACATATTGTTGTTTATTTTTTTTGATTTTGGTGGTCATGGGGCTTGAACTCTGGGGCCTGAGTGCTGTACCTCAGCTCAAGGCTAGCAGTACCACTGAGGCACAGTACCACTTCCATCTTTTTCTGCTTATGTGGTGCTGAGGAATGAAACCAAGGGCTTCATGAATGCAAGGCAACACTCTACCACTGATCCACCTTCCCAGCACTTGAGAGACTATGTTTTAAAAAATCATTTAAACAACATTTGATTTCTGCTTTGGGTTATGTTATGAAATATATGAATACTTTTTATATTTTTGTGAATTTTAATACTTCTAAATTTATACTAACTTTAGCCACTTCATCCTTTTCAAAGTCATGAAATATCTCTGAGTGTTTGTTTTTGTGAAGATTGTTTTTGCATTTATAATTTCTTCTGAGTCACTCTTATTTTTCCCAAAATAACTTTATATTTCATGTTGATTTGTTGTCATACATCAAATATCTTCAAATATACAAGTAGAGTCTAAAGATAGCAGTATGAATATTCTCATACAGCTCTTGTTTATCTGTTATGCACTTTCAGTATTATGATATTCCTCTCTCACTCTCACACTCTCTCATTCCCTCTCTTTCACTTATATGCTCCATGTCTGCTACTTAGAATTTCTGCTGGTCTACTATTATCATTCAGGATCCAGGGGTTTTGTGTGAACATGATAGCGACCATCACTTACCCTTGCATTCTTTAAGAGTTATAACAGTGATGTGATATTATTCTCTAACATTTAAATGGCAAAAAGACAAATCTATTAATTCCTTTTCAATTTTACTACTATTATAAATTTTATCACATAGCAATCATTGGGATGGATAAAAGACAGTGACCTGTGTCCTAAAAAGTTCTTTTTCTTTTACAAACAAACTTTTTCTTTTATTATCAGTAAGTACATGCAATGAAAACAAAGCTATACTATGGAAAGTAGACTAAAGATGTTCCCAAGGATAAAAACAAAGGACTGGGGGAAGTGAGTACAAAGGATGCCCATTTATCATGTACACTTTTTGAGAATGACAATGTGCTGGGATCTATAGATTAAATCACTGAACAACTGATATATATATATATACATATATATACACATATATTTAGATATCTATATTTATTTACATATGCATATATGTGTGTATATTTCCTTATACATGTACACATGTATGTTACTATACTCACATACATATACACATGTATACATGCACACATGGAGAAAGACACATAATTACAGCCAATACAAGTTTCATTACTTGCTGAATATGCCTTAGACAGAATGCTTGGCACAATATATATTGAAGATGTATTTGTCTCTAAGAGTTTTTTTTTACCACTCCTCTTATCTCTTAAATCTGGTAGGTTTAGAGAGATTCGACTTACAAAATGCAGTACAAGTGACAGCAAAATACTCCGAAGTCTCAGTAAGTATAGGTCATGTGTTGTCTCCCTGCTCCCTATGGGATATTTGCTCTTGTAAACACTCTAAACAACCAAAGTAGCTGGAGAAAACCCTGGTAAAGAATAAAGTATAAGGCTTTAAATGGCATTCTTACTTGAGCTTTTTCCAACAGCCAGCATGAATTCCTAAGCAGATGAGTGAGTCCTCAGAAAACTGGACTCTACATATACATTTAACCAACCTATATGAAAAGTTCTATGACAGAAATGCTGACTGAGGTCCTGCTGATTTGCTGGCCAAGAAAATAAGAAAAAAAGAAAGTACTTTTTAATGTTTTAAAGTTTGAGAATAATTTGTAATCTGTCAATAAATGTGTAGAACACAATTATACCAACTGACAGAAAAATGATGGCGTTTCATTTATGTGCTTTTGGACATGGAGAGTGGTTTTAGATGTGTCTACACGAGCAGAATAAGCATAAATCAAGCCAGCATTTCTTTATTTAAGATATAAAGAAAGGATACAGGTTGACCCATTGGAACAATGAGATGTACAAGACACTCGACCAGAGTGGGAGGTGAAGGAGGGAGGTGGGGAGGTGTGAAGGGAAGGGATGGTAGGGGAACAACAAAGGAGGGGGTAACAATGCTCAATAAGAAATGTACTCATTACATTATGTAACTGTAACCCTTCTGTACAGTATATTTACAACAAAAATATATATTAAAAAGATACAAGGAAAACTTCTACACTTATATGAAGTTGTATTTGTCACTCAATATCAGTAAGGTATTGGTTTTAGGACCACAGGCTTATTACTTTTGATAATCAAAATCTCTACGTGAACACAATATATTATTTAAGTTAGAATCTGCCCACAAGCTAGTGCAGTGAAATTGCTATGAGAATTTTTACTACATTCTATGTTTGTAATGAAAAATAAAAGTATATGCACTATCAACAGATACAAATTTTATTCAGATAAATTTTGTCTGCAGTTTGTGGATGGAATTGGGAAAGCAATTTTGAAAAACAAATTTCATCAAAAAGACTAGTCTGAAAATTTATCAAGGAGCTAATACAACATCATTGAATAATATGGAACTCCGAAGAGAAGTACTTGCATTGAGACAATATCAGAAAGTGTATCAACTCAAGGACTTTTTAGAAATGCAGCTGCTAGATTTCTCCTGGAGAGCTTTCATAACACTTTGTGAAGCACAAGTCAGAACCTCACTGAAGTGTAGATGGTTTTCCCTCAACTTTCTGTCATGTTCAGTCATTATTAATCAACATATAGCTAGTCTTCAATAATCCTTTAATAAAATGTTGATGGAGTGTTTATATGCAGAAAGGCTGGGAAGGCTAACTTTTTCCAATTAGGAGAGTCTATTCTATGATCCAGCTGAAAGAAAGCTAGGTAAGCATCCATTTATAACCTTCTGAATAATTGTGATTCTGCCCATATCACTTATCTATCCATACCTGTGACCGAGTGAGAGGATTTTAAAAGAATTTAGTTATTTAAAATTTATATTTATGGTTCCGGGAAGATGGCAGCAAAGAACCTGGAGGCTAACAAGCTCTTGCATAGAAAGCAGTTTTAGTGCTCCAGTGAACAGTCCTAAGCCAGAGAATCACAGCAAGTGTGCCATCACAGTTCAGAGAGTTATGTCAGAGAGGGAAAATCCAGGCAAGGAGACAAATCTGAGCACTTGCCAGCAACTGCGGCTGCCGCGAGAGCTGCAGCATCCATAGCCACCATACCTGAAACACAGAGAGGCCAGGACAAACGTGCCAGATGCAGCGGGTGAGCAGATTCTCCTCAACTCAAGCAAGAACTGACAAGAAGCAGTCATCTTCATCCTGTAGATCACAGAACAGAGATGACCCAGGAACCAAGACTATGGCATTAGTAGAAGGCTGACATCCTCACTCCTCCTCATGGAGCAGAGGAGGGAAGGCCACCCCTCCCCACCCACTACCGAAGATCTCCATCTTTGATACTGACAAATGCCTGGCTGAGCATCTAGCTCCAACTCAGGCCTTGGAAGAAAACAATACAGTCATTTAGCAGGTCACAGGAAGCTTACCTGACCTGCCAGGCTCAGCTTCACCCAGGAAAATCACCCAGCCTGGGCCACCATCCAAATCAATGTCTTTCTTCACTGGGTAAACAGAGCCAGAGGTTGCCCCTCCCACTAGCAGCCCTGACAATCAATTGAAATTCGGTAAACATAAATCTGGAGAATGTCTCCAGGCTGTGCTCTCTGAGTGTCTCAGAAGCTGGCCTCTCAGGGAAAAGCTACTGTTCACTGAAAGGCCTCAACTCTACCCAGAACCTACACTCATCGCAGCATCTCCAAACTAGAGGAAACAGCCATCTCCCTCTTTTGTGATACTCAAAGCAGATCTCCCTCCCATTGAACTAGCCTGGGAGGAGGATCAGAAAATCCTGTGTAAAGCATACCATTTTTCTGCCTGCACAAACAATCTGATTTATGAAACCAGCCAAGAACAGGAAAATCAAACACCACAAGCAGACCAGAGACTCCAGTAAGAGACTGTTATGGACACAAGGGAGAAACAGGATCTTCCCATCCCGCCCCCCTCCAATAAAAAGGAAAGCACTCTTTTTTTATAAATTTTATTAAATTTTTTTTAATTTTTTTAATTTTTAATTTTTAACTTAAATTTTTTTCTATTAACTTCTTTTTCTTCTAATATGTTTATTTTAGGGGTATATGTGTGTGTGCTTTTTTTTCTTTTTTTTATCTCTACTCACCTTTTGATCCTTTTTTTCTTCCTTTCTCATTCTTTTGACTTTTTCTTCTCTTTCATTCTTCTTTATGTGACTGAATTGCTGTTCTGCTCCTCAAATATACCCGTAGTCAATTAGTAGACCTTACCCCACATTGTGTACACACTTAATGCAGAAATTTATTACTCAATTCAAAACCTCTTAGACTTAAATTACTTAATAGCAGTACAACCTCTTTATATCTATATAATATTTTAAGCATTTTTATTTTTAAATTTTTCATGTCTCCTTTCTATCCTTCTCCTCTTATCCTATTCCTGTTCTTCTCTGAATATTGCATTTTTAAATTTGCATAATTTTAAAGTGTTTCACTTTTTAATTTTAATTTTTGTTTTTCTATCATTTCTTGTCTCTTTTTTCTTTCTCCTTTATTTTCTCTCTAATATCAGTTATCCAACCTATTTCCCGCTTTGAGATTAGGACTTAGTTAACTCTCCTTCTACCTTTCCACATCCCTCTATTCCTATTTTTACCCACATCTCTCCCTAAACATTATAATTTCTGGTTTGCCAAATTCTTTGTGGTTGGTAGCCCATTAATACATAGTAGTTTGAGGTTTAATAGATATTTCTGTTGAACACTTTTGACTGTGAAACTAAAGAGTTTGGTTGATGCTTGCCTTAAGATAGTGTTCTAGAACAAAACTGGTGTTACTCTCATCCCAAATGGGCAGATCAAGCTGGAAAAACATAACAAAAATGGCAAGTCCGTGTATCTCAATTCCCACTCACGATAATCAGGGGAAAGGACAGATAATGAATAATTCAGAGGAGAGATCCCAAAAAGCTCTCTAAAAACTACTGGTAAACAGGGTAAATGGAAATATTGAAAATCTGCGAAGGACTCTGTGAGCATGACAGGGAGAGAGAGGATGCAAAGCAAAGATCTATACAAGAATATCATGAGGATGAAGAAGCTACTCAAAGACTGATACAGGAATTGCATGAGCAGCTTGATAAATCTCAAAGAGAAATAAAGGAATGGCGTGAGCAGGCTGAGATCAGCCAAAGAGATAGACAGGAATTGCGTGAGATGGCTGAGAACAGACAAAGAGAAAATCAGGAATGGCGTGAGCAGGATGAGAACACTCAAAGAGAACTACAGATATTGCATGAAAGTGAGGAAGCTAAAAAAGGAATAATACAAGAATTCAGAGAGTGGGATGAGAATAGACAAAGATTACTAGAGGCATTCATGGAATCCACAAACAGAGAGCTGAAAGAAGTCAAAGAGACCACAAAGAGAATAGAGCACAACAGAAGGAATGGGAGTCCAAGGAAACCATAATCAATCAACTAAATGATTTGAGATTAAACACAACACCAAATTAAGGAAGTAAAGAAGTTCATACAAGATCTAAAACAAAGCTCCAACAAAGAATATGAAGCCATAAAAACCGACCAACTAGAGTGAAAAGAAAAAAAAAAGAAAGTCTTAATAGTAGGTTAGACCATGCAGAAGATCAAATTTCGGGCATTGAAGACAGCGTAGATATATAGAAAAAGAACATACAACCATCCAGGACAAATCCAAGAAATATGATAGATTTAATAAACACTTGGAAGACACCATCAGAAGGCCTAATCTGAGGATAATGGGTGTAGCGGAGAACCTAGACACAGAAGTTAATGGTCTAGGAAATTTGTTTAACAGAATGCTAGCAGAGAACATCCCATACATGCAAAAAGAAAGACCTATTCCTATACACGAAGCTTTTAGACACCCAAATAGACCAGAACAGAACAGGATATGACATCGTCAGTTTATAATTCACAAAGGATCAATTCAGACCAAGGAAATGATCCTTACAGTTTCTCTATAAAGGAAACCAATTAGAATCACCTCAGATTTCTCATCAGAGACAATCAAAACAAGAAGAACCTGGAATGGTGTATGCCAGGCCCAAAAGACAAACAACTATCAACCAAGAATAATGTACCCAGCTAAACTCTCCTTTATAATCGAAGGTCAAATAAAACCCTTCCATAGCAAAGAAAAATGGAAGCAATATATCTCCACAAAACCAGCCCTACAAAAGATTCTTTAAAATGTCCTAAACAGAGAAAACCAACAAGACCACAATAAATTCCAAAAAACCTCACCCAAACTGAGAATCCAAGAACCATAGGAAGAACCCAGTTGCCACAGCAACTGGGTTCAAGAAATCCCAAATACCTCTCAGTCCTATCTCTCAACATTAACGGACTTAACTCTCCAATTAAAGGACATAGAGTCTCTAGATTAAAAAGAAAGATCCTTCTATCTGCTGCCTTGAGGATTCACATCTTACCCATAAAAACAATCACATTTTCAATGTGAAAGACTGGAACAAAATCTACCAAGCAAGCAGCCCCCATAAACAGGCGGTGTTGCAATTCTAATATCAGATTAATAGACTTAATATTAAAATTAGTGAGAAGAGATAAAGAAGGTTGCTACATACTCATTAAGGGATCTCTCCTTCAGGAGGACATTACAATTCTAAACATCTATGATAAAAAAAAATGAAGTACCCAAATTTATCCAAGAAACACTACTCTCCCTCAAATCCCACATAGATCCAAAGACAATAATTATTGGGAACTTTAACACACCACTCTCCCCACTAGATAGATCAACTCGGCAAAAACTCAAGAGAGAAAAAGCAGATCTAAAAAACTGCATAGATCAATTAGATTTAACAGACATCTACCATATATTTCACCCAGCAGCATGAGACTATACGTTTCTTTCAACAGCACATGGATACATTTTCCAAAATAGACCAAATTTTAGGCCACAAAGCAAACTTGTCCAAATTCAGAAACACTGAAGTTATACCTTGCATTCACTCAGACCACAGGGGAATAAAATTAGAACTCAACACCAAAAGCACCCAAAAAAGTCCTGTAACACATGGAGGCTGATCAACACACTATTGAATCATGATTGGATCATGTAAGAGATTAGAAATGAAATTCAAATCTTCAAGATATTCAACAAAAATGAACACACAAAAGAGCAGCTTCTCTGGGACACAGCAATAGCAGTACTCAGAGGCAAGTTTATAGCTCTCAGTTCCTACACCAACAAATTAGAGAGATCTGAAACCAACAAATTAATGAGACATCTGAGCCTCCTTGAGAAAGAGCAGCAAGATAAACTCCATTCCAGTAGACAGTAAGAAATTATTACAAGTCAATCAGAATTAAATGAATTAGAATACAAAAAAATCATAGAATGAATCAATAAAACAAAGAATTTGTTTGAAAAAATTAACAAAATTGACAGACCCCTAACAAATCTCGTCAGAAAAATAATAGAACACACCCAAATAAATAAACTCAGAGATGAGAATGGAAACATCGCCACAGAAACAACCAAGATTCAGGAGAGGGAAGATGGCGGAGGAGAAGCTGGAATCTGAACAAGCTCTCACAGTTTTAGAGTTCCAGTGAACAGTCCTAAGCCAGAGAATCACACCAAGTGTGCCATCACAGGACAGAGAGTTAGACAAGAGAGGGGAAGCCAAGGCAAAAAGACACATCTGAGCGCCTGCCAGCAGCCGCTGCGGCAGCGGCAGCAGGGTTGCGGCGGAGAACGCAGCCGGGGCCATAACTGAGCGCTCACACAGAGAGTCCAGGACAAAGGAGCCAGACGCAGCGGGCAAGAGGATTCTACTCAACAACAACAAGAACCGACAAGGAGTGGAAATCTTCATCCTACAATTCGCAGACCAGAGATGGCTTCTACTCGAAGTGAGTAGAAGCCCGACATCCTCACTCCTTCTCAGGGAGCAGAGGAGGGAAGGCCACCCCTCCCCTCCCCCAGCACCGGTGATCTCCATCTTGGATACCGACAAAGCTCGGAGGAGCTGCCAGCTCCAACCCAGGCCTTGGAATAAAACGAGTCATTTAGCAGGTCACAAGAAGTTAATGGCGGCGAAGTGACCTGCCAGACTAGGCTCCATCCAGGGAAAAGTCACCCAGCTCAGGAAACAGCCATGGGAGTGGCTTTCCTCACTGGGTAACCAGAGCCAGAGGCTGCCCCTCCCTCTAGCAGCCTCAACAATCAATTGAAAAACAGAAACCCTGAGAATGGCTCCAGGCTGGGCTCTGTGAGTTTTTTTTTTTCACAAAATAGCCCCAGGAAAAAGCTACTGATTGTTGAAAGGCCTCAACTCTACCCAGAACCTAGCCTCACCACTGCATCCCCCTCTTTTGTGATTCTCAAAGCACATCAACCTCCCAGTAAACTAATCTGGGAGGGGGATCTCAAAATCTTGGGTAAAGCAGAGCATTTTTCTGCCTGTTCGAACAAACTGACTTAAGAAACCAATCAAGCCACAGGACCTCAAGCTGACCAGAGACTCCAACAAGAGGCTGTTTACAGACAAAAGGGAGATACAGGATTCTTCCCACCCCTCCCCCCCAAAAAAAATCAAAGAACTTTTTTTTTTCTTCCTCTTCTTTTTTTTTTTTTTGGTAACATATATATATATATATATATATATATATATATATATATATATAATTTTTTTTCCTTTTACAAAATTTTTTTAATCTTTAATTTTTGCCTTTTTTGAAAATATAATTGTTTTCCAGTAACTTTTTTTCCTCTTATAATTTTTATATTAGGAATACATGAATGTGTGTTTTCCTTTCTTTTCTTGTCTTCTTTCTCTTTTTCTTTCTTTTTTAACTATCTTTTTGTTTTTTTGTCTAGCTCTACTGAACTTCTGATCTTTTTCTCTCCCTTTCTAATCCTTTTCGCCTTTTCCTCTCTTTTGATCTTCTGTATGTGACTTAACTCTTGTCCTGCACATCCTCAGATTAACCCGTAGTTAAATAGTAGACCCTATCCCCCATTGTGTACACACTTAATCCACAAATTTATTACCCAATTCAAAACCTCTGAGACTTAAATTCCTTAATAGCAGTACTACCTCTTTATACCTATATAATATTTTAAGCATTTTCTTAAGATTTTAACTTCTCCTCTATGTCCCTACCCTTCTATTAATATAGGAATCCCACAAACGGGAGGAAGCTAATCAAAGAGTAATTCAGGAATTGAGAGACCAGGATGAGAATACACAAAGATCACTAAAGGCATTCATGGAATCCATTAACAAAGAGCTGAAGGAAGTCAGGGAGACCACAAAGGAATGCTGAATGGAACCCAACAGAATGAATGGGAGTCCAAAGAAACCATAACCAATTAACTAAGTGATTTGAGAACAAACACTGAACACCAAATTAAGGAAGTAAAGAAATTCATACAAGACCTAAAACAGAGCTTCAACAAAGAACTTGAAGCCATCAAATCTGACCAATTAGAAGGAAAAGATAGAACAAAGTAGAGAGTCTTGACAGCAGGTTAGACCATGCAGAAGATCGAATCTCAGGGATTGAAGACAGCCTAGATATTATAGAGACAGAACATACAACCATCCAAGACAAATCCAAGAAATATGATAGATTTATCCAACACCTGGAAGACACCATCAGAAGACCTAATCTAAGGATAATGGGTGTAGAGGAGCACCTAGAAACAGAAGTTAATGGTCTAGGAAATTTGTTTAACAGGATCCTAGCAGAGAACTTCCCAAACATACAAAAAGATAGGCCTATTCAGATACAAGAAGCTTTTAGAACCCCAAATAGAGCAGACCAGAATAGGACATCCCACCTTCACATTATAATCCACACAGGATCAACTCAGAACAAGGAAAAGATCCTTAAAGCTGTCAGGGAGAAAAGGGTAATCACCTATAAAGGGAAACCAATTAGAATCACCTCAGATTTCTCAGCAGAGACAATCAAAGCAAGAAGAGCCTGGAATGACGTATGCCATGCCCTAAAAACAAACAACTATCAACCAAGAATACTGTACCCAGCTAAACTCTCCTTCGTAACTGAAGGCCAAATAAAAACCTTCCATAACAAAGAAAAATTGAAACAATACATCTCCACCAAACCTGCCCTACAAAAGATTCTTAAAGATGTCCTACACATAGAAAACCAATAAGACAGCAACAAAGGCCAAGAAAATGCACCCAAACTGAGAATCCAAGAACGATAGGAAGAACCCAGGTTTCGCAGCCCCCAAGAAGGTGGATAACTTGGCAGGAACTCCCAAATACCTCTCAATCCTATCTCTTAACGTTAACGGACTGAACTCTCCAATTAAGCGACATAGATTGTCTAGTTGGATTAAAAAACAAGACCCTTCTATCTGCTGCCTGCAGGAGTCACATCTTGCCCGTAAAAACAAACACATTTTCAATGTTAAAGGCTGGAACAAAATCTACCAAGCAAACGGCCCTCATAAACAGGCGGGAGTTGCAATCCTAATATCAGATAAAATAGACTTCAAATTAAAATTCGTGAGAAGAGATACAGAAGGTCGCTAAATACTAATTAAAGGATCTCTCCTTCAGGAGGATGTTACAATTCTAAATATCGATTCGCCAAACAATGGAGCACCCAAATTTATCAAAGAAACACTACTTTCCCTCAAATCCCATATAGATCCAAAGACCTTAGTTGTTGGTGATTTTAACACACCACTCTCCCCACTAGATAGATCAACTCGACAAAAACTCAACAGAGAAACCGTAGATCTAAACAGCTGCATAGATCAACTAGACTTAACAAACATCAACCGAACATTTCACCCAGCAGTATCAGAATACATGTTTTTCTCAGCAGCGCATGGAACATTTTCTAAATTAGACCACATTTTAGGCCACAAAGCAAACTTGTCTAAATTCAGAAACATTGAAGTTATACCTTGCATTCTCTCTGACCACAAGGGAATAAAATTAGAACTCAGCACCAAACGCCACCAAAGAAACTCCGGTATCACATGGAGGCTGAACAACACAATGCTGAATCAAGAGTGGGTCATGGAAGAGATTAGAAAAGAAATTCAAATGTTCATGCTATTCAACAAAAATGAACACATAAATTACCAGCTCCTCTGGGACACAGCAAAGGCAATACTCAGAGGCAAGTTTATAGCTCTGAGCTCCTACATCAACAAATTGGAGAGATCTGAAACTAGCAATTTAATGACACATCTAAACCTCGTTGAAAAAGGGCAGCAAGATAATCCCAATCCAGTAGATGGAAAGAAATAATCAAAATTAAATCAGAATTAAATGAATTAGAATCCAAAAAAACTATAGAAAGAATCAACAAAACAAAGAGTTGGTTCTTCGAAAAACTTAACAAAGTTGACAGACAATTAGCAAATCTTATCAGAAAAAGGAGAGAACACACCCAAATTAATAAACTCAGAGATGAGAATGGAAACATCACCACGGAAACAACCAAGATTCAGAACATTATAAGGGAATACTTCTCAAAACTTTATGCTAATAAGTTCGACAACTTGACAGAAATGGACCTTTTCATAGGAAAATTGACATACCAAAACTAAACCAAGATGAGTTAAACCAGCTCAACCGGCCCATATCAAGCATTGAAATAGAAACACAAATAAGAGACATCCCAGCTGGGCTGGGAAGGTGGCTCAGTGGTAGAGCGCTTGCCTTGCATGCTCGAGGCCCTGGGTTCGATTCCTCAGCACCACATAAGCAAAAACAAAAAAAAAGCCGGAATTGGCGCTGTGGCTCAAGTGGTAGAGCGCTAGCCTTGAGCTGAAGAGCTGAGGGACAGCGCCCAGGCCCAGAGTTCAGGCCCCATGACCGGACCCAAAATAAAAAGAGACCTCCCAGCTAAGAAAAGTCCAGGACCAGATGGTTTTACAGCGGAATTTTACAAGGCCTTCAAAGCAGAGCTCACACCAATACTCCTCCAACTCTTCAATGAAATTGAAAGAGAAAGCTCACTACCGAACACATTCTATGAAGCCATCATCACCCTCATCCCAAAACCAGGCAGGGACTCATCAAAGAAAGAGAACTATAGACCCATTTCTTTCATGAACATTGATGCAAAACTTCTCAACAAAATTTTGGCCAATCGACTTCAATAATTCATCCAAAAAATCATACACCATGATCAAACAGGATTCATTTCAGGGATGCAAAGCTGGTTCAATATACGCAAATAAATTAATATTATACATCACATAAACAGGAGCAAAAATAAAAACCACATGGTTATCTCAATAGATGCAGAAAAAGCATTCGACAAGATCCAACACCCCTTTAGGATGAAGGTTTTGGAAAAATTAGGAATCCATGGAACATTCCCCAATACAATAAAGGCTGTATATGACAAACCTACAGCCAGCATTATACTCAATGGTGAAAAACTAAAGCCATTGCCTCTTAACTCAGGAACAAGACAAGGATGCCCACTCTCTCCACTTCTCTTCAGTCTAGTATTAGAATGCCTAGCTACAGCAATAAGACAAGGTGCAGACATAAAGAAGATCCAAATAGAGAAAGAAGAAATAAAACTCTCCTTCTTTGCAGATGACATGATCTTGTATTTAAAGAATCCCATAGACTCCACTCCCAAATTACTCAAGCTGATTCAAAACTTTTGCAAAGTAGCAGTTTATAAAATTAACCCCCCAAAATCAATGGCTTTTCTGTATGCCAACAATGAGAAAAGTGTGGCTGAAATTAGGAATGCAACTCCGTTTGTAATAGCCCCACAAAAATAAAATACCTAGGAATTAACTTAACCAAAGAAGTGAAGGACCTCTATGATGAAAACTTTAAAATCTTAACAAAGGAAATCAACAAAGAACTTAAAAAATGGCAAAAGCTCCCATGCTCCTGGATTGGAAAGGTTAACATTATGAAAATGGCAATTCTTCCCAAGTCTATCTACAAATTCAACGCAATACCTATCAAAATTCCAACCTCATTCTTCAAGGAAATAGAAGAGGCAATCTAAAAATTCATATGGAAAAATAAAAGACCCCGAATAGCAAAAACGCTCCTCAACGGAAAGAACACTGCTGGAGGAATATCAATACCAAATTGATAACTCTACTATAAAGCCATAGAAATCAAAACAGCTTGGTATTGGCATAAGAACAGACCTCAGGACCAATGGAATAGAATTGAAAACCCAGAAATGAACCTACAGTCCTATAGCCATCTAATCTTCGATAAGGGATCTAAAACAGTAGAATGGAAGAAAGACAGCCTCTTCAGTAAATGGTGCTGGCAAAATTGGTTAACTACATGTAGAAAACTTAAGCTAGAACCTTATATATCACCCTGCACCAGAATCAACTCCAAATGGATCAAAGACCTTGAACTCAAAGCAGACACTCTAAAATCATTACAGGATGGAATAGGAGAAACCCTAGGTCTCCTTGGCTCAGGCCGAAATTTTCTGAATAGAGACCCGGAAACACAACAAATCAAAGAATGGTTGGACAAATGGGATTGCATAAAGTTGCAGAGCTTCTACAAGGCAAATGACATAGCTAGCACGATCAATAGAAAGCCCACCGATTGGGAGAAGATCTTTACTAGCCATACAACAGACAAGGGTCTCATATCTAAAATATACTTGGAACTCAAAAAATTAAACCCCCCAACAACAAGTCTTCAAAGAAACAACTGCCCAATAAATAAGTGGGCGAAAGACTTAAAGAGAAACTTCTCTGAAGAAGAAAGAAGGATGGCCAATAGACACAGGAAGAAATGCCCAACCTCCCTAGCCATAAAAGAAATGCACATCAAAACAACATTGAGATACCACCTCACTCCAGTTGGAACGGCTATAATCAAGAACTCAAATAACAGATGCTGGAGTTGATGTGGACAGAAGGCAGCCCTAATGCACTGTTGGTGGAAGTGTAATCTTGTTCAACCACTTTGCCAAGCAGTATGGAAGTTCCTTAAAAGACTCCACATAGAGCTCCCTTATGACCCAGCAATTCCACTTTTGGGTATTTACTGAAATGTTCACAAACAAGACCACACTAAAGCTACCAGCACGACTATGTTTATTGCAGCATTGTTTAACATAGCTAAGATATGGAACTAACCCAGATGCCCCTCAGTAGATGAATGGATCAAGAAAATGTGTTATATTTACACAATGGAATTCTGTCCCCATCAGAAAGAATGATATTGCACCATTTGTTAGGAAATGGAAAGAGTTGGAAAAAATTATATTAAGTGAAGTAAGCCAGGCCCAAAGAAACGTAGGTCCCATGGTTTCCCTTATTTGCAAAAACTAGTATATATCTGAGTCAAGCAGTAAAGGGCAGATAAGTTGATGTTAGGGAAATGAGCCCTAAGATGTGAATTCAAATGAATTTTTTTCTTTCATGTGATTGTATCTAACACATTTATAAGATTATTTCTTTGTTGTTTTGTATGTCCCTCCCCCACGATATAACCCTTGATTTCCTTGTATTTTATGTTGGTATAATTTGTGGAGGGTAAGGGAAAAAACAAATCGTTTAAATAGGGATACAGTTGGACCCATTACAACAATGAAATGTACAAGATGTTATGTCGAAAAAGAACTGTACAATTTTTGTGGGGGGGGGAGGATTAAATTGGCGGAACTTGGAGAGAATGGGTAGGTATGGGAAGGGGAAACAAAGGAAGAGGCTACAATGTTTGATAAGAAATGTACTCATTATCTTACCCATGTAACTGTAACCCTTCTGTACAGTATTTTCACAACAACAAAAAATATTAAATTCAAATATGGAATGAAATTAATTCCAATAATGCATTGCATTAAGATGTTTAGAAACAAGTGAGAAACTTAAAGGTCTATAAGATATTTTTTTGGAAGTGAAGGGATATAGGAATTTGGTTCTCTAGTTTAAGCAATTTGCAAAAGCATTAGGCAAAACAAAATTTACATTTGCAGCAGACTTGACACATTAAATGTTGTATGTTGAAAGGGACACACGCCTCAACAATATGTCAATGCTCTCTTCTTATTTATTTCTAAAGGTTTAGGCTTCTGGTCTCTTAATATCATAACTTCAAAAAATTATCTTTATCTAGTTGTGCAAAGGGGTTTTGCTTCATCATGTCAGTGTTGAATAGAGTGTATATGCATTTGAATATACAGTGCATCTGGATCATTGTCAAACTTTCCATTTTTCTTCGGCCCCTTACCCTAACCACACTTATCCCTTCAAGTTTCCTACTTATATTGTCACATGTGTACATTAAGTGCTATGACTGTATTAGTCCACCATTTCATTCTCCATTCTTCTACCCTACTCCCTTTTAGCCCAGATCCCCTTTCAAGACTTGTTTCAACTTCATGGTTTTTTGTTAAATATCTCTAATTTGGCATTTGGCTATGGGCTTGCCCCATCCTTTCTTCCATGTTTGACCTATACAAATGAGTATATTTCTCCACATTTCTAATCTGTGAATGGCTGAGATATGTCTCCTTTACTATTCACCTTCTGTCCTAAATTTAAAATTGTACTTTCAGGGCCATTCATTAGAGCATTTTTTATTCTCTACACACTGAAGAGAATTTCCATGCTCTCAGCTTTATGTTATCTATCATGAATTTCCATCGCTTATCACTTCAGCAGTCTAAATTTAAAGTCATATTTTTTGCATTATATTCACACAGTTTAAGTGAATATCAAGGGTAATTTTCATAGTATTGGAAGTTTAGGGACAATCTTCAATTTCTGATGATAGAAGCAGGAGTCAATTTTAATTTTCAGATTCCACTATATAGTGACCCCTGTAGTCTTCTAAATTTTCAATAAATTTCGAGTTAGTTTTTATTAATAATTTAAAAAGTTTTATTTCAGTATTAGAAATACTGTTCCATGTTCCCCATGTTCCCCATGTTTCCCACTAGTTCAGGTTAAGGCCCCTTTGTCTTTATTTTTTGAGAGGCCATGGGATGTGGATAAACAGAGAGATGATCATTACTCAAGTATCTCCTTCTCTTCTGTTTCTGCTGTTCTTGTTGAGAGGAGGACTGGAGCAGGGAACAGGAGTGATCTTGACTTCACCATACAAGGGAGTATTCCTGGCATGTCCATTATTGTTTCTCAGAATCAATTAAAGTGCTTATTCTTGCCTTCTCTGTTACAGTAAACTCACAATGGCTTCCTTAGTTCAGGAGGAAGCATACTAACAGGTTATTACTTGCAAATTGGTATTTTATATCTCAGTATACTACTACCAAATATAGAAAGCGGTGTCTACATAAATGCAAAGGTACTGATTGTCCAACAATACCTTAGTGAGTAGTAGACAATTCTACTCAGCTACCCCCTCCTCTCGTATCCTGTCTTCGACTTCCCTCCCTTCATTTACCCTCCCTTCCTTTCTTCTTTCTTTGTGTCTCTCTCCTCCATATTCATCTTTGTCTTCTCTCTTTTTCGCTTCCAGTAGCAAGTGCTTTGGTTTATCAGACAACACATAAATAATTGAACAAATATTTCTTTCTCCTCTTTTTGTGATTATTTATTCTTAAGAAATGAATTCTAGCACAGCACCAGTGGCTTACACCTAGATAGTAGGTAGGTTCAAATTTGACAATTGCAATTAGAAGCTATTCCAAATAGATAAATCTAAGAGATTCTTTTCTCTACTGTGGTAAAAGGAAGAAGTGAAGGTGTGGCTCAGGTGCTATAGAGCAAACATTGAGCATTAAAGACCAGATAGAGCTCAAGGCCAGGGGTTCAAACCCCATTACCAGTACAATACTTAAAAAAAAATTTAGTCCTTTGTCTTTGAAAATTGATATTTTTCCAAAAATTCGTACCCAGGACAATTTTCAAGGTCCAAGACTCTTTTTAAGGCTCTTTCACATCTTAAACTGATTCTTCTGCTTGATTCATATTATGGAAAATAGAAGTCAGACTTCATAGTATAAAGTATGCACATTACTGAACAGTTCTTACCATTTTTAATGTAAAGGATGCATGAGAGAGGAATTCACCACACTTGGGTGAGTTAGATTTGACTCATTGACAGACTTTTACAATTAAATGAAGGTCTGTTTACATGTAAAGAAGTATATATATATATATATATATATATATATATATATATATATATATATATATATATATATATACATATATATGGTTTTCTAGGCGAGAGAACGAGCTAGCTGTTGTCCAAGTTTGAATCAGAGTAAGTTTATTCCTATGATATGGTAAAGAGAAGCTCATCTCATAGAACACTTTGCAGACAGTAATTTCAAAAGGATTAAAAGCCCATGCCTATATTTTTGTTTTTTTTTGTTTTTCTGTTATTTTTGGTCGGTCGTGGGGCTTGAACTCTGGGCCTGGGTGCTGTCCCTCAGCTTTTCAGCTCAAAGCAAGCACTCTACCACTTGAGCTACAGCACCACTTCCCCATGTCTATAATTTGAACAGCCAAGTTTATACAAACAAAAAACAGTTTTCTGAGCCAAAAAAATAAGTTAGAGCAAAAGGAACTATGTTAAATAGAGTTAATGGCTGAGTGATATGTGTAAATGTTTTCTGTATTCACAAATAAACTATAAGTCTTTCATCATGTTCCTAACATCAATCTCCAAGATAGGCCTTGCTAAATCTGTCACAGAGGACTGGGTTTATGCTATTGTCAGTTTTTTTTAGGGTCCAATATCTTTCACAGTCGCTGGGTTGCAAACTGCTCACACCACATGCAGTGTCTGGAAACAATTGCTGTCTAGCTAAACACCTAAGGGATTTTTTGTGCTTCTCTGGCTTAGGACTGTTCACTGGAACTCTAAAACTGCTTTCTTTGCAAGACGCTGTTTAGCATCCAGCTTCTCCTCTGCCATCTTCTAGTTTTTAATCCTTTTGAAATTACTGTCTGCATAGTGTTCTATGAGATGAAATTTTCTTTACAGTATCATAGGAATAAACTTACTTTAATTCCAACTTGGACTGTAGTTAGTTTATTCCCTCCCCTAGAAAACCATCTGTCCAGTCTTCTTTATATGTCAACAAATGCTCATTTACCTGCAAAAGTCTGCCAGTGATTCAAACCTAACTCACCCAAGTGAGGTGAATTCCTCTCCCATGTTTCCCTTACATTAAAAATGGTAAACATGTGCATGTTTAGCCATGCACATACTTTTTAATGGAAAGTGTGGTTCCTATTTTGCATAATGTGAATTAAACAGAGGAATCAGGTTAAGAAGTGAAAGAGCCTTTGAAAGAGTCTTTGACCTTGAAAATTTTCCTGGGCATGAATTTTTGGAGAAATTTCCCCATTCAAAGAGGTAGGACTCATATTTTATATTGTCCTGTTACTTGGGTTTGAACTCCTGGCCTTGAGTTATATCTGGGATTTAATTCTCAATGTTTGGACTATACCTCCTCACCCCCACCTTTACTTCTTCCTTTTACCACAAATGGAGAAAAGAATCTTTAGGTTTGTCTACTTGGAATAGCTTTGAATTGCAATTGTCAAATTTGAACCTACCTAGTAGCTAGTTGTAAGCCATTGGTGCTCTGCTAGAACTCACTTCTTAAACATAAATCATCACAAAAAAGAGAAAAAAAATTCAATTATTTGTGTGTTGTCTGATAAATCAAATCACTTGCTACTGGGAGATAGAATGCATGAAGTTAAAGATGAATATGGAGGATGGAAACACAAAGAAAGAAAAAGGAAAGGAGGGTAAATGAGGGGAGGGGAAGGGAGGATGTGAGAGGAGAGGCGTGCTGAATAGAATTGTCTATAAGGTGTTATTGGACAATCAGTGCCTTTGCATTTATGTAGCCAAAGCTTTATACTTTTGGTAGTAATAAGTTGAAATATAAAATACCAATTTACACGTAATAACCTGTTAGTGTGCTTCCTTCTGCACCAAGGGTAACACCGTGAAGTACTGTTACAAAGAAGGCAAGAGCAAGCAGTTTAAATGATTCTGAGAAACTACTATTTACATGCCAGGAATGCTGCCTTTTATGGTTAAGTCAAGCATCACTCTTGTTCCCTAATCTAGTCTTCCTCTCAACAAGAATAGCACAAAAGGAAGAGGAAGGATATATCTGAGTAATGATCATCTCTCTGTTTTCCCTCTTCCCTTGGCCTCTCAAACAATAAAGTCAAAGGAGACTTAACCTGAAACGGTGGGGGAAATGGCAGGAAAAAGTTCAGTCTAGCTTAATGTGAAAGTTTTAAAATAATTGGGGTAGTGTTGCAAATACTGAAATAAAATGTTTGTAATTAGTAATAAAAAATAACTCTAAATGTATTGAAAAGACTCATTCCATAGTGGAATGTACATAATTAAACTGACTCATGTTTCTATCATCAGAAATTGAAGACTGCTACTAAACATACAATACTAGATAAATTACCCTCGATATTCACTTAAAGTGTTTGAATATGATGCAGAAAACATTACTCATGTAACTGTAACCCTTCTGTACAATAAAAAATGGATAAATTTAAAAAATAGATTGCTGAAGTGATAAGTGATAGAAATTCATGATGGATAGCATAATGCTGAGGGCATGGAAATTATTTTCCTTCCATCATCTGTGTGTAGAGAAGAAAAAAGCTTTAATTGATGACCCTGAAGGACCAATTCTGAATTTAGGACAGAAGGACAATAGTAATGGAGACCTATCTCAGCCATTCAGAGATTAGAAAAGTGGAGAAATAGCCTCATTTATGTAGGTCAAACATGGAAGAGAGAATGTTGCAAGCCCAAAGCCAAATGCCAAAGTGGCAGAGAAATTTAACAAAATACCATGAAGTTGAAATAAGTCTAAAAACGGAGAGCTGGGCTTAAGGTGAGTAGCGCAGAAGAATGGAGAGGGAAATGGTGGACTAATACACTCATAAAACTCAATGTGCATATGTGAGAATTTAAATAGGAAACTTGAAGGGATAGGTGGGGTTGGGGTAAGAGAAGGACGAAATGTGGAAAGTTTAACAATAATCCAGATGTATTGTACATTGAAATGAACACTTTATTCAACTGAAATGCACATACACTTTATTCAACACTGACATGATGAAGCAAAACTCCTTTGCACAACTTGCTGAAGATGAAAACAATTTTGAAGTTTTATTATTAAGAGACCAGAAGCATAAACCTTTAGAGACAAATAAGAGGATATCATTGACATATTGTTGAGGCATGTGCTCCTTTCAATATACAAAAATTAATGTGTTAAGTCTGCTGCAAATGTATATTTTATTTTGCCAATTTGTGTTGCAAATTGCTTAAAATATAGAGTAGCAAATTCCACTATCCCTACACTTCCAATAAAAAAATTCGTATAGACTTTTAGGTTTCTCAGTTGTTTCTAAACCACTTAATGTAATGCATTGGGGCCAATTTCATTCTACATTTAAGTTTAAATTTTAAAACCCTAAATTCTTTTAAAATGCTCTCACTTGGACATATGTATGGACAGATAAATGATGTGGGCTGAATCAAAATTATTCAGAAGGTTGTAAATGGATGCTTACCTAATTTTCTCTCTTCTGGATCATAGAATGCAGACTATCCGTGTTAGGAAAATGGAGGAGAATGGAAAATGAAGAGGCCAGACTTGATCATCAACAGGTGAGAAGTGTTTATTGATGAACAGCTAGGGGCACAGCCCTTCCAGCAGGTTTGGAGATTTTGTGAGGGAACTGGGACAGGATCTGGGTTTTTATAGGAGGTCTGAGCAAGGTGGTAGAGGCTAATGAAAAGCCCCAAAGTCAAGGAATGTGGGGGCCTTTCAGTTGGGGCAACAATGGGATGTTTACAGCTGGGATTAGGTGGATTGCCCTGCCTACACTTCAAAGGAGTTCACATATACCTGGGATTTTCTCTGGAGTCTGTATGGGCACTTGACAGTAGGGTGGGAGTCAATCCTTCATATTCCATCTTTAGATACATAAAATGATAGGGCCAAGGGAGGAGAGACAAATTCTTCATATAGGATCTTTGGATACATAAAAAGAATTGGGCTGAGAGAGGAGTATCATGGAGTTATGAGAACAAAACAGATTCCATCATTTTAAACTCTGGAGTATAAAAGGTGGAGGGGCATAGTGATCTTTTCTGGCTACTTCCAGCTGGCATGGGGGTGTCAAGGAGTTACTGGGGCTGCGGTCTTCAGGTCCAGGTGTGTGCTGTGTACAGGGCCCTGTAAGCAAAGCCTCTGGTTGTCTGTAGTAATAGGATGGCCTTGACTTGGTCCCAGGTCTTTAGTGAAGGATGTTATCCTGTAAGAGAGATACTTGAAAACGCTGAGATCAAGCAAAAGACTGACAAGGTGGCAGGACTAGTTGATATGAGTCACATAGTACACCCTGGGAACAAGTCAGAAAAGTTCCATTTGGATCATGAGCCCATAACCAGTCAGAAACTAGGACTGGATTGGAGTAGTTCAGGGCCTGGTGAGAGACCTTGATCATTTCCTATAAATAGCAAGTAACAAAGGCAAGAATGTAAATTCCTGTCTAGTTAGAAGTTAGACAGATATGGATATTAGATGGACAAGCTTCTCACTTGTTTCTATTGACCTCCTGGCTCTGGTTAATTTTGAAAGGGCAGGCACAATGTGGCTGATGTGACATCATTTTCTCTTATTCTTTTCCACCTTGTCCTGGGATCTAGGTGCTTGTGGCTGGGATATGGGCTTTGAACTCAAGGCCTGAGCAATTTCTCTGAGCACTTCTGCTCCTACACTTTTGAATCACAGGCCACATTTAGCATTTGGCTGGTTAATTTTTTGAGCCAGCTTCCAGCCTGGCAATTTGCTGATTAGTTGGAAGATAGAATCTCAGAGGGATTTTTCTGCCTGGCCTGACTTTGAACTGCAATCTTGGCCAAAAACCCCTCATTATTTCCAGTAAAAGCAAAAAGGAGATCCATGGGAACAAGTAAAACTTAGGTGCATCCCGTCAAGAATTGATCAACAAATAGTTGCCAGAACTCTGGAATGACAAAACTCAATAGATAGGATGAGAGTTTGAGCATAGCTTGGCTGCCTGGAAAACCTGATAACCAAAGTGTATAAGAGGCTCTCCTGGCCTATACATGTTTCAATTGCATAACAACAAAGCTGGTTTTTTTCAGGTCAGAGAGTGTCCCACAAAAGTCTTAGTTTTTGTAAATGTAAAGCAGTCTTTTACCATTAATCAGCTGTGTGTGATGGAGTCAGGCAGGAGTCCAGTGTACTGTGGTGGAGGTGGGATGGTCCAGGCAGGATCTGGGCTAAACTGCATCCCTCAGATGGATGATCAAATCTCCTGTTTAGTTGCTTACAAAATTATACACAGACTGCTTAAGACACGGCATTAGATGAAAATAGAGAATGACATGCTAGTTTTAATGTTAAATCACAGCCAAAAATTACATACCAGCATTACTCATAAGCTGTTTTTTAAGGCATACTCATACCATCTCCTACATACTCGAACTTTCTGAGAACAGAAACAGATACATGGAACAAACAATTTAAGTCAATTCTTACCTCCTTACTGGTGTCAAAGTCAATGTTTAAAAAGCAAGCTTATTGAAACTTCTAGCTTTTTCCAGTAAACAATCTTATTTTTGCAAGATTAGTTTATAACTATGAGTTATTTTTAGATGTAACTGAATTTTTTAATAGAATGAAATATAATTCTTACTATTATGAAGTATTTCACAATAATCCACTGTAATGGACTTTCCCCAAGGTCAATTATTACATACTATATCTCACACACTATTATGATTACATTGTATATTGCATATAGTGTGAAGTGAAATTAGTTTGGACCATTTCATAGAAATTCTAGGTGCTATTTTAGCATTATAAATTCACATCTGTGGTTTTAAACTAAGGAAAAATATTTTAGAGTTAAAATCAAATATGAATATGTAGTGTGTCTCAATTAAACCAAAAATTCTGTGTTCATACAGACAAAATTATTTTCTTTCCACTAAAGAATTTGAAGTAATGCCATTGGAAATAGTGAGGCAAGAAGTGGCAGAGTTCAAATCACATCAAACAACGTCTCTGTTATTCTGCTAACCCCTCCACTAAGAAGACCTCCCTGTTCCCAGGTGCCACAAAACTTCAAGCTTCTCTCTTAGAATTCAATTTGGAAAAATCCTAAATCACTGATTCTTTTTGCGTTTTCTGTTATAGGAATCAAAATATAGACACAAAAAAATTGAAATAAAATGCACATATATGTTGAAGCCATCACAGCTGGAAAAACAACCAACAAATTGGAACTTGCCCAGTAACAAAAATATGTTGTGCCAGTTTATTTTTTAAACTACAAAACATTCAAGTACATGTTAATTTGAGTAGAGCTATAAGGATAACTGTCTCTCAAAAATAAGGTTCTGTTAATTTGTAATTAAATTCATCTGTATGAACCTAATATAGCAAATCCCTTGAATGCATCAAATTGTTTAAAATGAATGTAACTGTATATGAAGTAAGATCTGCACATATTTAAATTAAAAATGTTACATTATCAAATCAAAAAGATCATGACATACTTAAAAATTCAGAAATGCATTTAGTAAGTCCAAAATATTCATAATGAGAACTAAATACTACGGACTTTACAACAACAAAATATGCAAAGAATAGAATCTGAGAAGTGCACGAGTGTACATAATTTAAAAGTACTCTAAATTACACTGCTTATAGAAGACTGAATGTGGGTTATCTAAAGGAAAACATCAGCACATTATATAAATGAATTTAAAAATCTCATGAAAAACAATAGAAGAAGTTTTTGGAAAATATTATTTAAATAAAGGGTGGTCAAAATCTAGTACTGACAAAATTGCATACATATTTATTTAGATCCAAAAAAGACCCAAGCTACTTGAGGTGATTTGAAATTTTGGCAAAGTAGTAGAATACAACTGTATTATGGATGCTGACTCTGGCATGGAATTCATTTCCTCTGATCTGACAAATAAATAAATCAAAGAACATAAGTTCTCCAACTAAATATCAAGTTCTAACCAAACATATAACCATAAAAGTCATCATACAAGCCATATTGCAACTGGGATAAAAGAAAAATAAGTCATACTAATTCCATATTTATTGTAAATGTTTATTTTTCATAAATTAATTCCTTTATCTTGCATTTTTAAAACATTGTGTTAAATGATGTATATATTGATAACTAATTTTGGATGCCTCCTTAAATTTTGTTCTGAGTATAATATCTCATTTCAATTCCTAACACATGAAATGATGTAGTTTATAAAACATGCGAATAACCACTATTTATAATACACAAAATCTCATAAGCATGATTTCAGGAAGCATAGGTTAACATTTGGATATCTTGGTCTCATGACTTATGAGGACTATCTGCATGAGTATAGTTCTACCTAGATTCCTCAGCCTAAATTTAGCCACTGTTAATAAATGTTTATATCTTTATCTGTCACCCATCAGAGCTTAAACCTGTGTATTAATTCCAAGGAAAATCATAAGGTAAGAATTTAGCTTTTCTGGATATAAAGTAAATAAAAATGCAGCATAGAGTAACTCATTGGACTAAAGTCAACCTATTTCTATAAAACATGTTAAGCATTTTCTTACATGAAAGGACTTCACACTGACATGTATAATTACAAGAAGAGAAACGATCAATATTCACAGTGGCACAAAAATCCCGTAGGTGCCTACAAGACTGCACCTTTCTCTAAACATTGCATGTTATGTGAGCGGTTTGCAACCCAAGTGACTGTAGAAGATATTGGACCCTAAACAAAATGGACAATTGCATAAACCCAGTCCTCTATGACAGATTTAGCAAGACCTATCTTGGAGATTCTTGTTAAGGACATGATGAAAATTTTATAGTTTGGTTGTGATTACACATGTCACTCAGCCATTAACTATATTTAACATAGTTCCTTTTGCTCTAACTTATATTTTCTTGACTCAGAAAACTTTCTTGTTTGTGAAAACTTGGCTGTTCAAAACATAGACATGGGTTTTTAATCCTTTGGAATTACTGTCTGCATAGTGTTCTATGAGATGAGCTTCTCTTTACCATATCATAGGAATAAACTTACTCTGTTTCAAACTTGGACAGCAGCTAGCTCGTTCTCTCTCCTAGAAAACCACTTATATAGACTTCCTTACATGTAAAAAGTCCCTAATTTACTTGCAAAAGTATGTCAGTGAGTCAAACCTAACTCAACCAAGTGAGGTGAATTCTGCTCTCATGCTTCCTTTATATTAAAAATTGTAAGAATTGTTCAGCAGTGGGCATACTTTCTAATGTGAAGTGTGACTCCTATTTTCCATAATGTGAATCAAACAGTTGAATCAGTTTAATATGTGAAAGAGACTTTCAAAGAGTCTTGGACCTTGAAAATTGTCCTGGGTATGAATTTTTGGAGAAATATCCCTTTTCAAGCACAAAGGATTCATTTTTTAATATTATGCTGATACTGGGCTTTGAACTCCTGGCCTTGAGTTCTATCTGGGCTTTAATTCTCAATGTTTGCTCTATACCACCTGGGCCACAACTTCACTTCTTCCTTTTACCACAAGTTGAGAAAAGAATCTCTTAGGTTTGTCTACTTGGAAAAGCTTTGAATTGCAATTGTCAAATTTGAACCTACCCAGTATCTATGTGTAAGCCATTGGTGTTCTGCTAGAACTCACTTTTTTTCAGGTAAGGGGTAGGTTTATTCAGTAGACCTGCTGGGACCTGGCAAGATTGGAACTCCACGTGGCTGGGAAAGGCCTGGGAATGAGAGAGAGCTGGGAAAGAGAGGAAAGAGAGGGGAAATAGCTAGAAAAGAGCAGAGAGAGCAGAGAGAGCTAGGAAAGAGCAGGGAGAGAGCTAGGTAGCAGAGAGAGCTAAAATAGAGCAGTGAGAGAGAGCAGAGAGAGTTAGAAAAGAACAGAGAAAGAGCTAGGTAGCAGAGAGAGCTAGAATAGAACAGAGAGATCTAGAACTCACTTCTCAAGAATAAATAATCACAAAAAGAGGAGAAAGAAATATTTGTTCAATTATTTATGTGTCGTGTGATAAACCAAATCACTTGCTAATGGAAAAGAAAAAAAAGAAGATAGAGATGAATATGGAGGAGAGAGACACAAAGAAATAAGTAGGGAAGGCTGGGTAAATGAGGTGAGGGGAGTGGAAGGGAGGATACGAGAGGAGGGGTAGCTGAGTGGAATTGTCTACTCCTCACTAAGGTATTTTTGGACAATCAGTACCTTTGCATATTTGTAGACAAAGCTTTCTATATTTGGTAGTAGTAAGCTGAGATTTAAAATAACGATTTACAGGTAACAACCTGTTAGTGTGCTTCCTCCTGCTGCAAGGTAGCCACAGTTAGGTTACTGTTACAGAGAAGGCAAGAGTAAGCAGTTTAAGTGATTCTGAGAAACAATAATTGACATGCCAGGAATGCTTCCCTGTATGGTGAAGTCAAGCATCACTCTGCTCCAGTCTTCCTCTGATCAAGTATAGAAGAAACAGAAAAGGAAGGGGATACATGAGTAATGATCATCTCTCTGTTTATCCTCTTCCCTTGGCTTCTGAAACAATAAAGCCAAAGGAGACAATCTGAACTAGAAGGGAAAATGGGGGAAAAGTTCAGTCTAACTTATTGTGAAACTTTTAAAATAATTGGAGCAGCATTTCAAATACTGAAATAAAACTTTTAAAATTATTAATAAAAAGTAACTCGAAATTTATTAAAAATTTAGACTACAGGGCTCAATAAATAGTTTTATCTGCATAATTAAAACTGACTCCTGCTTCTATCATCAGAAATTGAAGATCGTCCAATACTAGGTAAATTACCCTTGATATTCACTTAAACTGTGTGAATATAATGCAGAAAATATTACTTTAAATTTAGACTGCTAAAGTAATATGTGATGGAAATTCATGATGGAACCATAATGCTAAGAACATGGAAATTATTTCCCTTCCATCTTAAGAGTGTAGAGAAAAAAAAGAGCACTATTGGATGGCCCTGAAGGTCAAATTCTAAATTTAGGAGAGAAGGTGAATAGTAAAGGAGACTTATCTTGGCCATTCAGACATATGAAATGTAGAGAAATATACACATTTATGTAGGTCTAACATGGAACAGTGGATGTGGCAAGCCCATAGCCAAATGCCAAAGGTAAAGATATTTAACAAAATACCATGAAGTTCAAACAAGTCTTAAAAGGGGATCTGGGCTTGAAGGGAGTAGGGCAGAATAATGGAGAGGGAAATGGTGGACTAATATAGTCAATATACATATAGCACTCAATGTACATATGTGAGAATATAATTAGGGATAGGGATAGGTGGGGTTGGGGTAAGGGAAGGAAGAAAAATGGCAAGTTTGACAATGATCCAGATGCACTATACATTGAAATGCACATACACTTTATTCAACACTGACATGATGAAGCGAAACCCCTTTGCACAACTAGGTAAAAATAAATTTTTTGAAGTTTTATTATTAAGAGAACAGAAGCATAAACCTTTAAAGATAAATAAGAGGATAGCATTAACATATTGTTGAGGCTTGTGTTCCTTTCAATATACAAATTTTAAAAAGTGTCAAGTCTTCTGCAAATGTAAATTTTATTTTGCCAATTCTTTTTGCAAATTGCTTAAACTGAAGAGTACCAAATTCCAACATCCCTTCATTCCATTAAAATTTTTTTATAGACCTTTAGGTTTTTCAGTTGTTGCTAAATATTTTAATGTAATGCATTGGAACTAATTTCATTCCATATCTAAATTTAAATTTTAAATGACTAAATTCTTTTAAAATCATCTCACTTAGGCACAAGTATGGATAAATAACTGATGTGGGCAAAATCAGAATTATTTAGAAGGTTGTAAATTGATACTTAGTTTTCTCTCTGCTGGATCATAGAATACAGACTGTCCAAAATGCAAAAAGTTAGCCTTCCACGTTTTCGGCATATAAACACTCCATCAACATTTCGTTATTAGAGGATTATTCAAGATGAGCTACATGTTGATTAATAATGACTGAGTATGTCAGAAAGATGAGGGAAAACCATCTACACTTCACTGAGGTTCTGATTTGTGCTTCAATAAGTGTTCTGAAAACTCTCCTTCAGAGAACTAGCAGCTGCATTTCTAAAAAGTCCCTGGGTTTGAATACATACCTTAGGGTTCATTTCCCTAACATCACCTTATCTGACCTTTTCTGCTTGACTCAGACATATACTAGATATTGAAAATTGTTTTTAGCACATTTATAAGATTATTTCTGTGTTGCTTTGGATATCCTTCTCCCACAGTATAATCCCTGCTTTTACTGTATTTGATGTCCGCATAATTTGTGGAGGGGAAGGGGAAAAACAAATCGTTTAAATATGGATACAGGTGGACACATTGCAACAATGAGAAGTACAAGTCGTTATGTCGAAAAATGAACTTTACAACTTTGGTCGCCAGGCGGATTGGGTAGGGGGGCGGAGGGAGGGTGGGAAGGGATGGGAAGGGGAAACAAAAGAAGAGGCTACAATGCTTGATAAGAAATGTACTCATTATCTTGCCCATGTAATGGTAACCCCTCTGTACAGTATTTTCACAATAATAAAATCAAAGTCCCTGGGTTGTTACACTTTCTGATAATGTCTCAATTCAAGTACTTCTATGTGGACTTCCATACTATTCAATGATGCTGTATTAGCTCCTTGTTATAATTTGCAGACAGTTCTTGGTGATGAAATTTGTGCTTTTCAAAATTGCTGTCCCAATTCCACCCACAAACTGCAGACAAAATTTATTTGAAAAATTTTGTATCTGTTGATAGTGCATATATTATTATTTTTCATTACAAACGTAGAATGCAGTAAAAATTATCATAGCAATTATACTGCACTAGCTTGTGGGCAGATTCTAATGTAAATAATTTACTGTGTTCATGTAGAGAATTTGAGTATCCAAAGTTTTAATATACCTCTGGTCCTAAAACCAATACCTTACTGATATTGAGTGACAAATACAACTTCTTTTTTTATTTTAATTTTAATTTTTTGTGAACATGCTGTACAGAGGGGTTACAATTACATGGGCAAGATAATGAGTACATTTGTTATCAACCATTGCAGCCTCCTCCTTTGTTTACCCTTCACATCTCTTCCCAGCCTCCCCCCGCCCCCTACAACTTCTTATAAGTACAGAAATTTTCCTTCTATCTATCTATCTAACTATCTATCATTTATCTATCTATCTATCTATTATCTATCTATCTATCTATCTATCTATCTATCTATCTATCTATCTATCTATCTATCTATCTATCTATGTTTGTGTGCGTGTATATACATAAAATATAATGTACTGAGGGGTTACAGTTACATAAGTAAAGTAATGGGTACATTTCTTTCTTTTTATTGTGAAAATACTGTATAGAGGAGTTACAATGACATGAGCAAGACAATGAGTACATTTTTTATCAAGCATTGTTGCCCCCTCCTTTGTTTCCCCTTCCTATCCCTTCCTATACCCTCCCACGCCCCCCAACCTGATCCTCCCCCCACCGAAGTTGTAAAGTTCGTTTTTTGACATAAAGACTTGTATATCTCATTGTTGCAATGGGTCCAACTGTATCCTTATTTAAACGATTTGTTTTTTTTTTTTCCATTCCCCTCCACAAATTATACCAACATCAAGTACAATGAAAGCAGGTTTTATACCATGGGGGAAGGACATACAAAGCAACAAAGAAATCATCTTATAAATATGTTAGAAACAATCCCGTGAAAGAAAAAAAAAACATTTAAATACTTATCTTGGGGTTCATTTCCCTAACATCAACTTATATGACCTTTTCTGTTTGACTCAGACATATACTTGTTATTGCAAACAAGATCACACTACAGCTACCAGCACAACTATATTTATTGCAGCATTATTTACCATAACTAAGATATAAGCACATTTTTCCTAAACACTGTTACTCCCTCCTTTGTTTTTCCCCTACCATCTCTTTCTTTCACACCTCCCCAACTCCCCCATTCACCCCTCCCCCCCACTGATAGTGTGTCTTGTACATCTCATTGTTACAATGGGTCAACCTGTATTCTTTCCTTATATCTTAATTGAAGTAATGATAGCTTGATTTATGCTGATTCTACTTGTGTAGACACACCTAAAATCACTCACCAATCCAAGAGCACATAAATGAAACATCATTCTTTGTCAGTTCTTATAATTTTTTCTACACATTTATTGACAGGTTACAAATTATTCTTAAACATTAATACATTAAAAATACTTTCTTTTTTATTTATTTTCTTGACCAGGAAATCAGCAAGACCTCAGTCAGCATTTCTCACATAGGACTTTTCACGTGGGTTGGTTAAATATATATATAGAATCCAGTCTTCTGAGGACTCACTCTTTTGCTTAGGAATTGATGCTGCCTGTTGGAAAAGAGCTCAAAGAAGCATGCCATTTAAAGCCTTATAACTTTATTCTTTACCATGGTATTCTCCTGCTGCTTTGGTTGTTGAGAGTGTCTACCAGAGCAAGCATTCCATGAGGAGCAGGGTGACACAATATGACTTATACTTACTGAGATTTCTGAGTGACTTGCTATCACTTGTACTGCATTTTACCAGTCAAATCTCTCTAAAACCACCGGATTTAAGAGATAAGAGGAGTGGTAAAGAAATCTTAGGGACAAATATATCTTCAGAATATATTGTTCCAAGCATTCCGTGTAAGTCATATTCAACAACTTGTGAAACTTGTGTTGGCTGTAACTATGTGTCTTTCTCCATGTGTGCATGTATACATGTGTATATGTATGTTTGTGAATAGTAACATACATGTGTACACATATAAGAGCATATACACACATATATGCATATGTAAATAAATATACACATATAAATATATGTGCATATATATCTGTTGTTCAGTGTTTTACTCTATAGTTACCAGCACATTGTCATTCTCACAAAGTGTACAAGATAAATTGCTCTGAGGATCTGTGCTGTATGATGTGCATCCGTTGTACTCACTTCCCCCATTCCTTTGTTTTTCATCCCTGTGAACAATTTCTGTCTACTTTCCATAGGATAGCTCTGTTTTCATTACAGGAAGTTACTAACTGATAATAAAAGAAAAAGATTGTTTGTAAAAGAAAAAGTACTTTTAGGTTATAGGTTAAAGTATCTTATTTATCCCAATGATTCCTATGAGATAAAATTTACATAAATAGTAGTAAAAGGGAGATCTGGTGTTTTGCCATTTAGAATCGCAAAGAATAATATCACGTCACTTTTATAACTCTTAAAGAATACAAAAGTAACTGATGGTCACTATCATGCTGCCACAAAACCAGTGGGTCCTTAAGGATAATAGTAGACCAGCAGAAATTCTAAGTAGCAGACATGGAGCATGAAAGAGAAAGAGGAAATGAGAGAGTGAAAGAGAGAGAGAAATATCATAATATTTAAAGTGCATAACAGATAAACAAGAGCAGTATGAGAATATTCATATTTGATGTATGATAACCCATCAACATGAAATATAATGCTATTTTGATAAAAATAAAAATGACGCAGAAGAAATTATAAATGGAAAAACAATCTTCACAGAAACAAATTCTTAGATATATTTCATGACTTGGTAAAGGATAAAGAGGCTGAAGTTAGTATAAATTTAGAAGTACGACAATTCACAAAAACATAAAAAGATATTCATATATTTCATTATATGACCGAAAGCAGAAAGCAAATATTGTTTAGATGATTTTTTTAAAACACAGTTTCTCAGGTGTGGAAAAGGTGGCTCAGTGTTAGAGGGCTTGGCTTGCATGCATGAGGCCGTGGATTTGATTCCTCAGCACAACATAAGCAGAAAAAGATGGAAGAGGTGCTGTGCCTCAAGTGGTAGCGCTAGCCCTGAGCTGAGGTACAGAACCCAGCCCCCATGACCAACAAAATCAACAAAACAAACAAAACAAAACACAGTCTCTCACTTTTGTGGCCTCAACTCTGCAATAATGCTGTGTCAGCCTAGGGCTAAGATTTTAGTTGTTTACATTTAACAACTCTCCTGATTCAGACTCTATTTGTTCATTTTTAAATAAATATTTTGTTCTTAATTTTCCTCTTTGTAAATTCACATGCACACATAAAAAATGGTATGGACATCCCAGTAACCTTCTCAATGATGACCTCCTAATGATGACTTACAAATGTTTTATTATATTATAGCAAGTAAAAAATTGCTACAAATAAAGGAAACCAATAATTAAATATTAATGATTAAAAAAATAAAAGAACAAACCAATTTCAGTCTTTGAAGTATACTGCATATTAGATTTTACTATTTTCTCATATTCCTGTAAATTTAACTATGGCTAAGTTTATTGTTGGGAGCCGACAGTAAAGCTCCAAGTCATCTTGACCCTTGTGCTCCCTTGCAGGCGCGTACAAGGAACTGGCTTTCATGAAAAGCACCAGGTGCCCAGGTTTGTGTCTGTAGTGTTAGTTTTACTTTCTATCAGTTGACCTTGTCTTGTTTCAATCTGCACCTTGTTTTTATTAAAATTTTCCTTCCTTTTCTGCACTATGGTGACCTTAGGTTACCTCTTGAATTCTAATAGTATATATTAAGGAGAGTTAAAAATAAACGGTGCTCTAGTCTTGAGCTACAGACCTCCCGACCCCATCCTTTGTCTTATGTCTTTATTTTTCCGTCCTCACCCCCTAATTCAGGATTCCCTTTCATTGCCTGCAGGCTCCGGCAGTTTATGATGTTCAAAAAGAGTTTTATAGAATATGAGTAGTCTTTAAAATTAGCCACTAAGATTACCAGTTATGGCTCATCTCATCATTTGTTTATGGCTTACATCATCATTTGTTTCTCGCTAACAAATAAAGTTAGGAATCCCTGAAGTTTTAAAAGAAACTGTGTAGTTAAAGTCTTAACTCTTCATTCTGCTTCTTTACACAAATACTTTGGAACTTCTCATTAATAAAGTTTCTATAAACTCTGAAATGTACATACTTAGTAGTATATGTCTGCTACCATAAATCTTAAATACTTTATAGAAAAGTTTATACTTGCCAAACTGTCCTAATTTTGGCATATATAAGCAAATTCCCAAAATTAAACATATTTAAAACATTAAAACTTTTAACAAACCTTAACACTTGCTGTAGTGTTTATTATGACAGGTGCCTTGAATAGAATAATTGAATTCCTCCTCCTACAAATCTCTTGAACAACAAATATCTGGAATTATTTTGTTTTTGACATATCAATCTAGACTTTATACTTAAATGTGTGTTTATGTAAGAAATATTTGGTTCTAAAATTTCATGACAATTGTTTTGAACATACTTTTTGCTGAATTGTCTAGTTTAATAAAATTAATTACACTTTTTATATAAAAATATCCTGTACTCAATTCAGCATCACATACACTAACATTGGAACAATACAGAGAAGATTATCATGGCCCCTGCACAGGGATGACATGCAAATTCCTGGATCATTCCATATATATACAACAACAGATGCTGGAGGGCATGTGCCCACCCTGGAATCTTACGGCATTGTTGGTGGGAGTGTAAACTGTTCAACCACTTTGGAAAGCAGTCTGGAGGTTCCTCAAAAGACTCCACATAAAGATCCCATAGGACCCAGCAATCTTATTTTTGGGGATTTACCCAAATGATCACAAACAAGAACACACTAATACTACCAGCACAATTATGTTTATTGCTGCATTATATACCATAGCTAAGATATGGAACCAACCCAGATGCCCCTCAGTAGATGAATGGATCAAGAAAATGTGGTAAATATACACAATGGAATTCTATGCCTCCATCAGAAAGAATGACATCGCCCCATTTGTTAGGAAATGGAAAGCCTTGGAAAAAATTATATTAAGTGAAGTAAGCCAAGCCCAAAGAAACATAGGTCCCATGGTTTCCCTTATTTTCAATAACGAATATATGTCTGGGATAAGCAGAAAAGGTCAAAAGCTATGTGCATATGACCAGATACGATGATGTTAAGGGAAATGAACACCAAGATAAGGACACGAGTTTTTTTGTTGGTTTGTTTCTTGCTATTGTTTCTAACGTACTTATAATGTGCTATGTCATTTTTGGTTTCTTTATATGTTCCTCCTCCACGCTATAACCCCTGTTTTCATTGTATTTGAAGTTGGTTCCCCTACATCTTGTATGTACACTTCTCTAATTTGGGGAGGGGAAGGGGAAAAAATGCTCAAATAAGGATACAGTTTGACCCATTGTAACAATGAGATGCACAAGACACTATGTTGAAAAATGAACTTTAAAATTTAGGTGGGGAGAAAGGGGGAAGGGAGCATAATTCTGGATGTGGGAGGGAAGGGTAGGTAGGGAAAATATGAAGGAGGACATAACAATGCTTATTAGGAAATTTACTAATTAACTTGCTCATGTAAATATAACCCCAATATTCAATATGAATATTGAATTGAGAGAGTAAAAGAATGGAGCAAATATGAATAAATGTGTATGTGTTTGTGACCTCATGCGTGCACCCACACACATATGCATGTGTGTTGGCATGCTCAGAGTTTTAAATCAGGGTTTCAAGGTCTTGCTAGGCCTTTCCTCTCTAGATTGTTGAGCTACAATATGAGCTACAACTCCATTGCTGGCTCTTTGCTAGTTCATTAAAAAATTTGAAAAATAATTCCATGATTTTTTTGCCCTGAATGGCTTTCAACTGTTATCCACAGATCTCAGGCTCCTGAGTAAATATCCCGAGTAGATAGGATTACAGGTGGGACCAACTAATACAAGGCTTTCAGAATAATCTCCTACTTTGAAAGCCTTTAGGAGTGATTATGTGTGAATTTATTTCGTTTTTGGATTCTTAAAAGACAGTAAGGGATGATATTTAAAAGTTTCAGTACTTTTTAAAAAGGATAATGGAACTGTGGGACAGAAGAAATTTACCTCTATTTGGACCTCAATTTATCGGCTCAGCTCTGTGCATGCTAACCCAATGTCACCAACACAGTCTGTGTTGAATACAAAATGTGACAGAAAACAATCACCATGAGCATTATTTGGTATGCTATTATTTCTTGGACAATATGACTATTGAATTGAGAGAGTAAGAAAATATAGGGATTTTACCTACCTTTTTTGTATTGCTTAAAGACCTTTGGAAACTTTGAATCATTTCCTTCCTCACCGTGTGTCTTTGGGCCATGCACTTACTGTCTTTAATTACAATTTTTCCCAAAACTAAAATGGTAATAACGTTAGTTTTATAACAAATGTTATCCTAAGAATTAAGAGACATAAAATTTATGAAATATTTAAAATAAACTTCTTTGAATGTGCTTTGAGTTGAGCCAAGAGTTTTTTAAATCCTAAATAGAATACAATAAGTATTAGAGAAACCATTACATACAGTGAGCAACCAGAAGTAATGTTATCTATTGACCATGCTCTGCTTCCAAGGAAGCCAGGTGGATAACTTCTCATGCTGTAAATCAAACTGATTATCTTATGTTTTGGTAGTGTAAAACTATCACGGAGAGAATCATCAAGGAATGTTGTAGACTGAGCTGAAGACCATATGAAGATGTGCAAACCTGATAAAACATAAAAATATCTGAACAGTATATTGTGTTTTACATCATTTAAGTTACATCACAAAGATAACGAAGACCTAGAAGAATGAATTGTCTTTTTGATATTCTAACATATGTCCTTAGAAAAATGAACTCTTTCCTCGTTTTTGTAGAGGCATCATAAGATGAGAGGAACTGTATTTTTGTTTGCTTCTTTCCATTTATTCTTCATTTTGAAATCTGAACCACATGACAGAGAAAGAAACCAAGGGAAATTATTCACACAGGTTTATAAAGAACCATCAACGTAAAATAAATAAAACACATATAGCCTTGTAAAAGGTCTAACTAAATTGAGTTATAAAGTCTCAAGCATAAACAGAAAATAATTTAAGCAGTATCATGTTATTGAAATTGAAAAATGTTAGGAATTTATTTTTTTCCTTTCTACTACCTTGAATTAATTATTGATTTTGTATAGAGAGATTAAAGATGAGATTAACGAGAAACTTGATTAAAAATGGACAAAAGTTCTGAATAGACATGTTTTCCAAAAAGCCCTGAATATCGCCAGTCGATTTAAAAAGTTGCGTTTAATAAAACTTCAGTGCTGGCTTAATGCTTTGTGAACAGAAGTCATTAGAGAAATGTAATTCAAAATTACTATGATACTACTTCATAACTATTATAACTCTTATCAAAAAAACGAAGGAACCAGATGTGGTGGTAAAGACTTGTAATTCCAAGCGTTTAGGAGTTTGGAGTAGAAGGATTTCAGTCTAAGGCCAGTCTTAGGTACTGCACACAGTAAAAACCTTCCCTTTAAAAAAACTCAAAATATAATAATGTCTGGTGAGAGTGTAGAGAAAAGGAAATTTTCTACACTCGTGGTCAAAATGCAGGTTTGTATTCTCCTTGTAGAAATTAGTATGCCGTTTTCTAACGAAAAGTTGAAATATCATCTGACCCACCAATCATGCAATTATTTCTCTCTGGGTAACTCATAAACATATCTGTAGTTCATTGTTATTCACATTATTCACAACAACAGCTAATATATAAATCGAAGTTCAGTATTCAACTACAGATTAATAAAGCAACTGTGTGCATGCACAAATATATTTTTCTGTTTCATCCTTAAAATAGCAAGAGACTTCTCCCATTAGCCACAACTTATAATGCCTCAAAGATGTATTCTATAAGAGGAAAAATGTTGTTTCTGATTTTTGTACACACATACACACACACACACACACACACACACACACACACACATACACACACACCAACCTCAAACATTAAGAGAGAATTTTTTTAAAGTAATGCAAAGTGGAATTTCTGGGGTATTTAGATCCCAATGTAGAAGATAGTAGATATACAGGATGATGAGGAATACAGTTGTAAGGTACGACATGAGGATACAAGGGACAACACTGGTTCTACATAGGAATGAAGCTAAGTAAGTAGGAATTGTTCTTCCTAGTAGGGTTTGCTCTTTTAGATGTTCTTCTTTCAGTAATGGATAAGAAGAACATTTTTAAAAAATATATATCTGCCTATTTGCAGAAATAATAACAAACAATATGGCAATAATGTTGGATGCTCAACATAGAATAAAATGTCAAATTAAAATACATGAGGTTATCCTTGATGTTAACTAATTATTACAAACAAGGAAAACCATGGGACCTCTGTTTCTTTAAGTCTGGCTTATTTCACTTAATATGATTTTTCCCAAGAATTTCCATTTCCTTGCAAATGAGGTGGTATCTTTCTTTCTGATGGAAGCATAGTATTCCATGTGTGCGTGTGTGCTTCTCATTTTCTTGATCCATTTATCTACTGAGGGGAATCTGGGGTGATTCCATATCTTACCTATGATAAATAATACTGTGATAAACATAATTGTTCTGGAAGCTTTAGTGTGGCCTTGTTTGTGGTCACCTGGTTAAATGCCCACAAGTGGGATTACTAGGTAATTGGCGAGCATTATTGTGTATATCAAGGATAAGTTTAGTAGATGAGCAGAATAGCTCTATAGCTATGTACATTTGACCATATAACGTGATTCTAAGTGAAATGAACTCCAAGACATGTTCTTTGTTGTTGTTCTTAATGTACTATGTGATTCTTTTTCATCCTTTTGTGTTTTCCCCAACTATTGTTTATCCCCTGTAGTCATTGTATTTGATTTTAATACCCTAGGTATTGTAAATATGTTGATCTGAACTAGAGAAGGGAATGGGAAAAAATGGTGAGACAAAGGACAAAGGAGGAACCTATGCAACAGAGATATACACAAGACAACATGTTGGAAATAATCTTGGAGGGGCCGTTTGGAGGGAAGAGGGAGAAAAATGGGTGAAGGGGTAAAAAGTTATAAAAGAAATGAACACATTACCTTACTTATGTAACTATAACCCCTCTGTACATTAAATTGACACTAAAATTTCAATAAAAAATAAAATAAAATAGATGAGAGCAGCAATATAGGATATGGAACTGGGGAAAATACTGTACTATACAAAGATTAGAACATGTCTGGAGAGCAGTAATTTTACTTTAACATAGCAAGTAATAAACTAGCATACAGATTTTCAGCCTCATGTCACTCATTAAAAAGGGAAAACAAAATGCACAATCAGCAAACCAATAGAGATAAAATAGAAAACTAAACAATTAAGAGACAACTTGGACCAAAAATAACAAATGACAAAATTAGGAAACAAATAACAAGCTGGTAAGTTTAAAAATTTAACCCATAAGTCTATTAAATGTTGTTTACATCACAATTTGTTAGAACTATGGTTAAAATCACAGTTTAGTACTATATCATTTTAATAATAGATTACTTATTATTGATTTTTTAATGTTGAATATTTAATATATAATTTTACTTTTAGCAGCTATAGAAAAGAATTAAGTGAAACAAATTTTAATAATATATTTCATGCATAGTGAAATTGAGAAACATTAGAATATAAACAAATAATGTATCATTACTGCTTTAATTCTGGGAATTGTTGTAATAATTCAAAGTGCATTCTACACTTAGCACTCATCTTAACATCAAATAATAAATTATTGCACATGACTCGGTATTAGGTGGAAAAGTTTAGCACTGTGGGAAAATTTACACCACACAGTACATGAGGGTATGATTCCTCTCATCTAGTTTAAATTATGGAAATTTGATTTCTACATGCATTTTAAATTCCTGTGTAGGTGAAATCTATAAAATTACATACAATTATGTACACGAGGAGTATTTCAGATGACACATAAAGTCATATTCATTAATTAAATTTTTATTATTCTGTACCAAATAAATATTTATAAAGAGACTGAATTTCTGAGTAGATGATGTATGTGTGCCAGAGTACACGTATTGAGGCTTATTTTATATTTCTAACATTGTTTCTACAATTGAATTTAATTTTCCATAATGGGATAAGTATATTATATTGGATATATGAAAGTAAACTGAAGGTTTATTCCATTAATCCTTTGCCACTTTTCTAATCCCAATATAAATTATCCATGTGTTGGAAGTAATGAAAATAACAATGGATATAAACAAGATAAATAAATCATTCTGTAGTAGACAATTATTTTCACCTTTATTTTGATAGTTGGTCCTCTTATACACAACAGAATATTCTTGGGGAAATGTGCTCCAGGCTGACCACAACTGTAGAATATTATGGTTTGATTTATCATAAGATAAGGAAGGAAGGGGAACCTCCAAGGGATGTGATCAGTTTTGTGGTGGAGACTTGGAAATGAACATTTTTCACACTCAACTCTGAAAAGCCAATTTGATAGACCATTTCTGTAAGTGATTATAGAGGATTACTTATGGCTTTGCAAGGATGCCAGATTGACTCATTTTGAGAAAATTAAAACAGGAATTTAGTCAGCAGTTCTTTGTATCTTTAGGAGAAAAACCCATTGAATATAGGTCAAGGGATTACTGGGGCCCAAAGAAGCTACTACTTTGAATAGTATTCCTAGACCTCTAAAACAAACAAACAAACAAACAAAACAAACAAAAAACTCCAGTAAGCACAGCCAGTCAGGGCTGCTATCACAGATGACATGAAGGCAAGAAACAGAAGCTGAGAGTCATTTAGCTAATAACTAATATAATTTTTTATGAGGCAGACTGCAATTAGACTCCAGAGACAGGGTCATAAAGACTGATGAGAGAAACTGAAATTGGTCATACCAAAAATGGAAAGTAGAATTTCTTCTAGAACTAATAAATCTTAGAAAGCCTGTGTATGAAAGAACAAGACAGCAAACCAAATTCCAGAAAAGCACAATTTCTTAAATGTCAGCTTAGTGAATTATCAATGGAAATCTTTGAAATCTTAAATATTTGACCACATGTAGAAGAAGGACAACTGCTGAAGGGAAAGAAAATATCATCACTCTGTTAGGTCCAATATCACATTAGGAAGTAATCAAGCAAAGATTTGTAATAAAAAAGAGAAAACAATTATTCCAAATGAGAGTTCCATTTGTTTTGATGTAACAGTTCTTGATTTAGGTACTAGCAATTTACATACAATTGATCTAGTCCCACAACTGAGTTGATATTGACTGCAGTATTCCTATATGAAGGAAAAGAGAAAATTTACAAATGTCTGATGAAATGAGTTGAGGTTGAAGTATCCTAATAGTGGTATCTGAAGTTTTCTTTTCTAAAAATTCCTCATTTTTAGCCTGGTGCCAGTGGATCACAGCAGTACTCCTAGCTACTCAGGAAGCTGAAATCTGAGAACTGCGGTTCAAAGACAGCCTGGGCAGGAAAGTCCCTGAGACTCGTATCTCCACTTAATAATCAGAAAATCAGAAGTGGCACTGTGACTCAAGAGGTAGAGCACTCACCTTGAGTTGAAGAGCTCAGGGACAGTGCCCAAGCCCAGACTTCAAGCCCCTTGACCACCACCAACAACAAAAATTTCTCTTTTCTTGGACTACCTACATCTTTTCCTAACATTCAACAAAGAAGCCTTTTTATCACCCACTACACTTAATTCCTATCCTAGCTACTGCAAATAGAATGATTTGGTATCTTATGTCAAAAGGTTCATATTTGTGGAAACAAACCCAGCAGTGGTAAGTTTTTTCCATTCCTTGAACTCTGGGCCTCAGCTCTGAAAATCGTTATGGTAGTAGCTTTCATGTGAGCTTGTTTGTTATTTATTGGATTACTGCCCATGAGGGAATTACTAGGTCTTATGGGAAATCTATATTTAGACTTTTCAGATAACTCCGTACTGTATTCCACAGTGGTTGAGCAAATTTAATTTCCCATTAACAGTGTAATAGAGTTCCCAATTGGATACATCCATGCCAACATTTGCTATTGTTAGTTTTCTTGATAATGGCCATTCTAACTGGGACTAGGTAGAATCTGTCTTGTTTAATTGTAGATTTGTGGGCATTTTCTAGCTATCATAAATGAATAAATCCATTAAACCTATATTAATCTGAGTCTGCATTTCGTTCTCTATACTCTTAGTATAATTTTCCCAAGGATTTCATTTTCCTTAAGACTGGTTAAAAGTCATCCTTTCTGATGGGTGAATAGAATTTCATTGTGTGTGTGTGTGTGTGGGTGTGTGTGTGTGTGTGGGTGGGTGGGTGTAAGATGAGTAAAGGCCCATGAGTTCACTTGAAAGCCTACTGTTTCATCTGTAATTTTGTAATTCCATATTAAATTTGGATTGCTTTCTCTACTGCATTGAATAATATTGTTGGGATTTTGACGAGTATTGCATTGTCAATTGCTTGGGGGCAGTATTGCGGTTTCATCATGTAAATTCTGCCATGCAGAAGCATTAAAAGCTTTTCATTTCTTTGAAACTCCTTCAATTTCCCTTTTTAGATTTTTAAAGTTTTCAGAGAAGAGGTCTTTCACATTTTTAGTTAAAGTAATTACTTTCTAGTTTTGTTATTGTTGTTTTGTTTAGATTTGATTTAATTTTGAGGCTAATACATATGAGGTTGTTTTTTGGATTTCAGCCCAGATCTTTCCATTGTTGGTAACACAGAAAAACTACTGATTCTTGTGTGTTTTATACCCTGCTACATTGCTGAAATTTAGCATCAACTTCACTAACTTGAGGGAGGAAGCTATAGGATCCTTTAAATGCAGAATCATTTCATCTGTAAAAAGGGATCATTTTACTTCTATCCTATTTGGATCCCATTTATGTTTTTCTCTTGCATATTGCTCTTGCTACAAAGTCCACTACCATATTGAAGTGTAGTAGAGAGAATGGACATCCTTTTCTCATTCCTGATTTTAATGTCTTCATGCTTCCACAGATAGGTAAATGCTAATTATATCTGTCATATACATGCTCTGTATTATATTGAGGAATGTTCCATGTATTCCTAGCTTCTAAGACCTTTTAATCATAAAGTGGTATTAGAGCTTGTTAAAAGCTATTTCTACATCCCTATAGACAATCATGTTTCTTGTCCCTTCTTCTGCTGATGGTTTGTATGATGTTTACTGACAAGAATATTGAATCCAAATGTATCCTAGGATGAATCCTATTTGATTATAAAATATGACTTTTTTGTTAGCTGCTGAAATTGGTTTGTGAGAATTTTTTTTGAGAAGTTCTGCATCACTGCTTGTCAAACAGTTGGGTTCATAGTTTTCTTTCTTTGGTGAGTCCCTATGTGATTTGGGGAAGAGTCTAATTCTAGCTTCATAGAATGTGTTTGATAATTCCATTTCCCTTTCTATTCCATTGAAGAGTTAGATCTGAGTATTGTAAATTCTTTGCAGGCCTTAATTTCATGATAAATTCATTGAGTCCTAGATTTTTCTGGAATGGGAAGTGATTTATTGACATTACATTTTAATTTCATCTTATGTGTTACTTCTTGGTTCAGATCGAGTATAGGAAAGCATCAATTTCTCCAGGATTCTCCAAGTGATTGGCATAAAGTTTTCAATGTTCTCTCTTATAACCATCTCAATTTTGCTTATATCTGTTGTGTTGTCTCATTTTTGTCTCTAATTTTCTCTATTTGTATGAGTTCTTTTAGTGTTTTGGGTATTTTTTTATGAAGGTGATATACAGAGGGGTGGGTTACAGTTACATAAGTAATTACTACATTTTTAACAGTGTTATCCCTTCCCCATTTTTTCCTGCTTCCCTCAACCCTGACACCCCACACCCACAAAGTTATAAAGTTAATTTCTAACATAGTATCTAGTGAATATCATCGTTGCTTTGGTTAATCTTTGTCCCACCATTTCTGTGATTTCCCTTCCCTTCCCCAAATCAGATTAACATGTATAAGACAAAGGGTAAAGAAATCAAAATCAGTGACTGCAGGGAATAAACCAAAGGGTAAAAACTACATAGGAATAAGTAAAAACAGTTCACTATACAATCATCTTGTATCCATTTCTTGGAGCTCATTTCCAAATGAGTGAAAACATGTAGCTTATGATTTTTTGTGTCTGGCTTATTTGACTTGTTATGTTTCCATATGATTCCATTTCCTTACAAGTGGGGCAATATCATTCATTCTGACGGAAGCACAGAGTTTTGTTGTGAATATCTATGACATTTTCTTGATCCATCATTGCTGGGCCATAGGGGAGCTCTATTGACGAACCTCTATACTTCTTTACAGTGTATTTGAACAAGTTTACATTTTCACGAATAGTGCAGTAATGTTCCTTTTTGGCCACATTGCCCACCGGCCCAGTATCTGTTATTATTAGTTTTCTTCATAATGGTCATTCTAACTGGGTTGAGGTGGAATCTCAATATTGCTTTGACTTGCATTTCTTTTATGGACAGAAATGTTGCATATTTCTTCATGTGTCTATCGGTCATTCATAATTCTTCTTCAGAGAGGTCTCTCTTTAAATCTTAAGCCCACTTATATTATGAGGGTTGTAGTTTCTTTGAGGATTTGTTTTTTTGGGGGGAGGGTTAACTTTTGAGTCTTTTAGAATATTTGAGATATGAGGCCATTGTGTGTCGCAGAGCAACTAAAGATCTTCTCCCAATCTGTATGTTTTCTATTTATCTTTCTATCTACATAAGGTCTCTTTTTAGTAAGCTATGATAAGGGTCTGTCAAGTCTGTTAATTTATTGAAAGAACCAGCTCTGTTTTGTTGATCTTTGTCTTTAGTTATTTCTGATTTAATTTTGTTATTTATTTCTGTCTACTTGGTTTTGGACTTGTTCCTCTTTTCAAGGAACTTGAGATACATAACTAAAATACTGATTTGAGATTTCCCCAATTGCCTGATGTAGGCATTCAAAGTTCTACATTTTCCTCTGGTACTGCATTTAATATGTCATAGAGGAGCTGGTATTTTGTGTGTTCATTTTTGTTAAATTCCAGAAACGTTCAGCTTTCCATTCTAATCTCTTCAGTGCCCCACTGGTCAAACAGCAATGTGTTGTTCACTTTTGATGGGTTTGACTTTTTTTTTGCTTTAGCTGTTTAATTCTAATTTTATTCTGTTGTGGTCTGACAAGATATGAGAATTCAATGAATTTTTCTTTCAACTTGGACAGAATTTCTGTGTGACATAGGATAGGTTCTGCTTTGGAGAATCTTCCATGACCTGCTGTGAAGAATGTATAAACTGATACTGAATGTATATTCTGTAGATGTCTATTAGGGCTAGGTGGTCAATGTAGTTATTTAGGTCTTCAGTTTCTTGGTTGAGTTTTTCCAGTATAACCAATCCATGGATGACAATGATGGGTTAAGATGTGTGTTTAGGTTATGTAGTATTTTGTTGATGATGTGTGGTGGTCCAGGATTCAGGGCATTGATATTTAAACTTGTTATATCCTCCTAATTGATGTTGCCTTTATCAAAATGTAATGTCTCTTCCTACTAATTTTAATTTGAATTCTATTTTATCTTATGTTAGTAATTCTACTGTGGCCTGTTTATGTTGTCCATTTGCTTGAAATTTTTCCTTTCAGCCTTTCAGTTTGAGTACGTTTGTTTTTGTCAATAAAATATATCTCTTGTGGACACTGGATGGACGTGTATTGTTTTTTGATACTACTATCTAATCTATGATTTCTAATTGGAACTTTAAGTTCATTGATATTGAAAGTTGAGACTGTGAAATATCTAATAATTCCTGCTATGTTATACACCTACTGTTAGGAGCTGTGCCTCATCTACTTTTAATATATTTACTTTGTTCTCTGTTAGGGAGCATTTTATATAACCAGTTCTTGTTCTTCTTGTCCTTCTTTATGTAGGAACTGTCCTGAATTTCTTACCTTCCAGGAGGGTGAACTTCCCTTTTCCCCACAGTGCACCAGAGTTACTCAGATTCCTAGTTCAAACCCCAGGCCTGGCAGAAAAAAAAGGGCACACATTCCAATCCAGGGAGCTTCATTAGTCCTTTACCATTTTTATGTTTTTCTTATTTATTTATTTATCTTTTTTTGCCAATCACATGGCTTAATATCAGGTAGTGGCAACTCTGCCTCAGCTAACATCACCCTAGGCTGGGATGGTGCAGCCTGTGGACCCACAGTCCATCCTGGGATCCTAAGCCTCAGGGGATGACAGGAAAGCAAAATGAAAATGGCATCGAAAAAAAGCTGTGAACTGCGGATGGTTAGTGGTTTCTTGGGTTTCCCTTCCTTTCATGGTGACCATCCCCAGTCCAAATGGCAAGGCTGCAACCTGTAGGTCACCTGGCATTGCTGAAGGCTGGAGGCCTGACATCGAAGCCATAGGCCAACCTGGACACCTAGGCCCTGAGTTTGAATCCCGTTATGTCACTTACAAAGGGCTCGAGATCCTACAAAATTATTGCCTGTCCCTAGGAACAGCTGAGGAATGTGATCAATGTCATGGTTGGATGAGTAGTTCATCAATCAGTCTAGCATAAAATTAGACCCAATAATCACAGGACACGTTGATTTTAATTCATAGTTTATTATGCTTTAAAAGAACACTATTGATTAGATGGAGTCCTCACTAAAGACCTGAGAATCCATAGGAATGTAATATATGTCATTGAATACCAGATAGACATTTCTGACAGTATCTAAATATCTAAATTTATTTATATTTGTATACCATCATCTGCATAGAAAGTTATTGCTATTTTGGCCAAACCTGGGGCTTGATCCCAGGTACTGGGATCCACTTGGCAGTTGAATGGGCTAATGGCTCTGTGATGACACTCACCCATTCATGAATTGGGCCTCCTTGGCCCTTAGTCTAGGTCCCATCATTGCCAAAAGTTTCTTTCTGGTGTAAGATTCCATGTGTGACACCTGTTTTCCTTTTCTGTGCAAGTAGTGGGTGTCAGGTATGATCTACATAACATATCTGCAAAGCTACATGCTATGGAATAGATTGGAATAAATGTAATAAATGTTATAGGTGCACTGATAGTCCATAAAATAAATGCTAAACCAATCAATAATAAAATATAATGAATCACTCCAACAAACACGATATAGACTGAATATATAGATGTAAGTATAAATCATATATTTAAAATGTCTATAAATATTAGGTTTTTCAGGCTGGTGCTAGAATTCAAGTCTAGGGAAGAGTTGAGAAGTTAATATACGATTCACATAGGAAATGATAGGCAAGACCTTTGGCACAATGATAATTTTTAATTAAGACTTAATGAAGTGTGACAATACTTACATTCAGGAAATTGAGGCATTGGGAAAGATCCAAGAATCAGTACTCACATGGTAGATAGGATTCTAACACAACTTGCCACATCTCTTTTCTTATACAAATAGGTATTTATTAGCACACAAGTTTCAGCTCATGAATGGATGAATATGGTGCACCAGCCCCACTCCGAGCCTGAATCTCAGGTTATGGGAACGGCCTAGCACTTTAGAGCTCACAGGCTGGTGTGCTCACCTTGACCCATTCACCAGTTTTGCCTGCTAGGCCCTGAGTTCGAATCCCAGTACTGCCAAAAGATTCATCCTGATGTGAGAAGCCCATCAATCCACCAGGTTTCCTGTCCTGTGAAGTCCTGGGCCTCAGCGAAGATGGAGAATGCTACATAGGCAACTCTATAGCCATGTTAATAGGTTGTCATCCATGGCAGCACAGATATACCTGTCACCATACTCAATAATATACACAAGGTCGCAATATCAGCTCCCGAGTCTGTGCTGCGGCCCTGGCCGGTCAGTGTAGGAACCTTCTCAATAAAGTTGCTTCTTTATTGACAAAAAAAATACATCCGCGAAAAAGACTCAAAAAAAAATAACTACATTGAATGGAAAATGGATACCACAACTGTATGTAAACAGAGATCTTATGTTCAAAAGAGGTAGGCTTGTTATTTTGTTCAGTGCTGGGGCTTCAAATCAGGCCCTGGACCAGGCCAGACATTCTAGTCTTCAAGGATGGTGAGCTTCCCCTTCCCCCACAGTGCAATGGGGTTAAACAGACCTAAGTTCAAATGACAGCCTTGACAAAAGTTTCATCCTGATGTCAGAAACCAGTTGTTGCACCTGTATTCCTCTCGTGTGGAAATCCTGGCTCTCAGATAGGATGGAGAATGAATGCATACACAACCCTATAACCATGGGAACAGGTCCTCATCCATGTCAGCACAGTTACACCTGTCACCATACTCAGTAAAATACACAATACCTCCATGAATTAGTCACAAAATAAGGAGAAGGAGAGCACTGAATGCAAGATACTGTCCACACATGAATGTCAATATAGATCCTATGTTTCATGGATGAATCTATTCCTATCCTGGCCCTAACTGGGGCTCGATATCAGGTCCTGGGAACAGCCTAGCTCCTCAGTTGCTCACAGGCTGTGTCCTCTCATTGACCCTTTCGCAAATTGACATGCTAGGTTCTGAGTTCAAATCCTAGCAGTACCGAAACATGAATCCTGATGTGAGAAGCACATCGATCCATCTACTTTCCTGTCCTCTGAAAGTCCTGGGTCTCAGCTAGAATGAAGAAGGCATAGGCAACTCCATGGACATGGGAATCAGTTACCATTCATGTCAGCACCTTTATATCTGTCATCATACTCAATAACATGCAAAATGCATCCCTGACTAAGACACACACGGAAAGCATGATACATTCCACACATGTATGTAAATAGAGATTCTATGTGTAAAATAGGTGGGCATATGATTTTTGCCAGTGTTGGGGCTTCAATCCAGGCCCTGGGACCAGGCCTGACCTTGTAGTCTTCTAGGATGGTGAACTGCCCCTTCCCCCACAGTGCAACAGAGTTGCCCTGACCTGAATTCAAATCCCAGCTCTGGCAGTAAAATGGCACAAATTCTGAGCTAGGGTGCTACATTCATAATTTTTTTTAAATTTTTTAATTATTTTTCCATACCCAGGGATTTAACTCAAGTAGAGACAATTCTGTCTCAGCTCCGATCATCCTAGGCTGCAGACTCTGAATCCACAGAGCATCCTCGAATCCTAGGACCCCAGGGCTTGCAGGAAAACAACAACAACAAAATGGCCATGAGAAGAAAAATGCAGCAGGAAGTTCCACCTAATGCATTTTTGTTTATTTTCCTTTGCATGGTGACCTTGCTGGGTCTGAACCTGGCGGCCTGCAGATTGAAGGTTACTTGGCATGGCTGAAGGCCTGCTGGATATCGGAAGAGCCCCAGGCCAACCAGGCAACTGAGGCCCCAATTTCGAATCCCGGTCCACCCCCCTACATTGAGGGAATGACGGGAGATCCTGAGACACTCGTTTTCAGACCCAGAAAGAGTCATGGAATGCTATTGATCTCATCATTGAATGAGTAGTTCCTGCAGGATGCAAGTAAGAAATGATAGGAAAGACTCATGGGGTATCGATTATTTTTCATGAAGAGTTGATGAAGCATGATCATAATCATCACAGTCTTGAAATGTAGGCATAGGGGAAGATCCAAGAATCGGTAGTCACAGCGTAGATTGGATTTCATCACAGGTCGCCATCTCTCCTACTCTGTAGAAATATGTGCTTATTATCATAATATATAGAGCTTATAAATGGATGACTATTGTGCTCTCCAGGACCAGGACCAGCCTAGCTCCTTAGTGCCTCACAGGCTGTTGTGCTCACGTGGACCCATTCGCCTATTGGGCATGCTAGGCCCCGAGTTCTGATCCTAGCAGTGTCAAAAGATTCATCCTAATGTCAGAAGCCAGTGGTTACACCTATTTTCCTTTCCTGTGGGAGGCCTTGGTCTCAGCTAGGATGGAGAATGCATGGGCCACCCTATGCTCATGGGAATAGGTTGTAATCCATGTCAACCCAGTTATATATGTCATCATATACTCAAGAAAATACACAATACATCAATGAATAGCACACAAAATAGAGAGGATCACTATACTTATTGCACAAGAGTCCACACATGGATATGAATGGACATCCCATGTTTCAGTGATGCCTTGAGGACTATTGTGGCCTCCCTAAGGCAAGATCTCAGTTCTTGGGAAGGGCCCAGCACCATAGTGGCTCAAAGGCTGGTGTGCTCACATGGACCCATTGGGCAGTTGGGCCACCTAGGCCCCCAGTTTGAATCCCAGCACTGCCAAGAATTTACCCTGATGTGAGAAACCAGTCATTGCACCTGTTCTTCTGTGCTGTGCAAGGTCTGGGTCTCAGCTAGAATGGAGAATGCATAGGCAACTGTATACTCATTGGAATAGGTTGTCATCCAGGTCACCACAGATATATCTCTCATCCTATACTCAGGAAAATACACAATACATTGTGAATAAGACAACACGAAACGACAATGACTACACCAAACCCAAGATGCTGCCCACTCATGTATGGAAATAGAGATCCTCTGGTTTAATTATGAATTTATGACTATAAAGGCCCACACCGAGGCTCCATTTCAGGTCCCGGGAACAACCTAGATGCTTAGTGGCTCACAGGCTGGTGTGTTCACCATGACCCATCCACCACTTGGGCCTGCTAGGCCTTGAGTTCAAATCCCAGCCCTACCAAAAATTCATCCTTATGTAAGAAGCCAATCGTTGCACCTGTTTTCTTGTGCTGTGAAAGTCCTGGGTCTCAGCTAGGATGGAGAATGCTATATAGGCAACTCTGTAATCATGGGAATCGGTTGCCATCCAGGGCAGCACAGATATACCTGTTACCATACTCAATAAAATACACAATACATCCATGAATAAGACACACAAAAAAAAACTACATTGAATGCAAGATGCATACCACACCTGACTCAAAAAAAAAACAACTACATTGAATGCAAGATGCATACCACACCTATATGGAAGTAGAGATCCTATGTTTAAAAAAGGTGGGCTTGTTATTTTATCCAGTACTGAGGCTTCAAATCAGACCTTAGACCAGGTCAGACATTCTAGTCTTCAAGGATGGTGAGCTTCCCCTTCCCCCACAGTGCAATGGGGTTAAACAGACCTGAGTTCAAATGACAGCCCTGACAAAAATTTCATCCTGATGTCAGAAGCCAATTGTTGCATTTATTTTCCTCTCATGTGGAAGTCCTGGGTCTCAGAAAGGATGGAGAATGAATGCATACACAAACCTATAACCATGAGAACAGGTCCTCATCCAGGTCAGCACAGTTATACCTGTCACCACACTCAGTAAAATACACAATACCTCCATGAATTAGACACAAATTAAGGAGAAGTGCACCGAACACAATATGCTGTCTACACATGTATATCAATGTATATCCTATGTTTAAATTATGAATTTATGCTTATCCTGGTCCTCCCTGGTGCTCGATGTCAGGTCCTGTGAATGGCCTAGCTCCTCAGTTGCTCACAGGCCAGTGTCCTCACCTTGACCCTTTTCCAATTGGACCTTCTAGGTTCTGAGTTCAAATCCTAACAGTAATGAAACATGAATCCTGATGTGAGAAGCCCATTGGTCCACCTGTTTTCCTCTCTTGTGAAAGTCCTGGGTCTCATCTAGGATGGAGAAGGCATAAATAACTCTATAGACATGGGAATAGGTTCCCATCCATGTCAACACAGTTATATCTGTCATCCTACTCAATAAAATACAAAATCCATCTCTGACTAAGACACACAATAAAATGAATAACTACACTGAAAGCATGATGCATTCCCCACATATATGTAAATAGAGATCCTATGTGTAAAGTAGGTGGGCATATGATTTTTGCCAGTGCTGGGGCTTCACTTCAGGCCCTGGGACCAGGCCTGACCTTGTATTCTTCAAGGATGGTGAGCTTCCCCTTCCCTCACAGTGCAACAGAGCTACCCAGAACTGTGTTCAAATCCCAGCTCTGGCAGTAAAATGGAGTGAATTCTGAGCTAGGATTCTTCCTTTGTATTTTTTTTTAACCAGACTCGGGGCTTGAACTCAAGTCGTGGCAACTCTGCCTCAATTCTGATAATCCTAGGCTGCAGCCTCTGGACCTACAACCCATCCTAGGATCCTAGGACCCCAGGACTTGCAGGAAAAAAAGCCGCGAGGGGAAAAAAGTGGCGGAAAGTCCCACCTGGTGCATTTATGTTCATTTTTTCCTTTGCATGGTGACCATGCTGGGTTCGAAATCGGCAGCCTGTAGAGTGAACGTGACTTGGTGTGGCTGAAGGTCTGCTGGCTCTCGGAGAAGCCCAAAGGAGACAGGATATCGGAGACCTCAAGGTCGAATCCCGGTCGTCCCCCTCCATTGAGGGAATGGCGAGAGATCCTGAGATGCTCGTTTCCAGCACTTGGAAGGGTCGTGGAATTCGATCAATCTCATCTTTGAATGAGTACGTTCTGCAGGATGCAAGTAGGAAATGATAGGCAAGACTCATGGGGTATCGATTATTTTTCATGAAGAGTTGATGAAGCATGACCATAATCATCACAGTCATGAAATGGAGGCATGGGGAAAGATCCAAGAATCGGTAGTCATGGGGTATATTGGATTCCATCACAGGTCACCATCTCTCCTACTGTATACAAATATGCAGACTACCTTCAGCTTATGAGTAGATGAGTATTGTGCTCTCCCCCTCCCACTCCCGGGGCTGGATCTCACGTCCTGCGAAAAGCTTAGTTCTTTATTTGCCCACAACATGGTATCCTCACATTGACCCTTTCTCCTATTGGGTCTGCTAAGTTGTGAGTTCCAACCCCAACACTGCCAAAAGAGCAATGCAGATGTGAGAATCTAATCCGTCCACTTGTTTTCCTGCCTGGTGAAAGTTCTGAGTCTCAGCTAAGATGGAGAAGGCTTAAGCAATGCTATAGACATGGGAATAAGTTGCATCCCTGCCAGCACAGTTATATATGTCATCATAATCAATAAAATACAAAATGCATCCCTGACTAAGACACACAATAAAAAGAATAACTACATTGAAATCATGATGCATTCAACACATGCATGTGAATAGAGACCCTATGTTTAAAATAGGTGGGCATATGATTTTTGCCAGACCTGGGAGCAGGCCTGACCTTGTAGTCTTCAAGGATGGTGAGCTTCCCCTTCACCCACAGTACTATAGTGTTACCCAGATCTGAGTTGGAATCCCAGCTGCGGCACAAAAATGGTGCAAATTCTGAGCAAGGGTAGTTTATTATTTATTATTTTTATTTAATTTTATTATATTTTGGCCAACCAAGTGATTTGAATTCAGTTCATGGCAACTCTGCCTCAGCTTCTATCGCTTTAGGCTGGGTGGGATGCAATTGGTGAATAGACGATCCTGTGATCCTAGGCCCTGAAGCCTTGCAGGAGAAAAACAAAAAACCCTCACAGAAAACTAGCCATGAGATGGATATTTTAGATTTTCTTCTTTTGCATGATGACCAACCTGGGTCTGAATAACATGGCTACAACGGTACTTCGCTTTGCATTGGGCAAGGCTAGCGGATTTCAATGAAGCCACAGACCCATATGACATCATAGGCCCTGATTTTGAATCCTGGTCCTGACACTTACCAATGGGGGGATTTCCCAAGAGACTAGTTCCTATGCACGGGAATAATGATGGAATGTTTGGAAACTCATGATTGAATAAGTTTCTGCAGGCATCGGCCGAATCTAAATGGGACGCAATGATCCTAGGATGCTGATTGATCTTAATGAATGGTTTATGAAGCATGAAAACCATACTATTCCTTCAATGGGGGTTAATAAATGCCTAAGAGGTGGTGGGAATGTAGTTGATCTCATTGAATCCTAGGTAGATGTCTCTGGAATTCTATACAAATATATATTTAGTGGCATACTGCCACCTGCCTATCAATGTATGGCTATTTTGTCTACCCCTGGAACTCAATCTCAGGTTCTGGGAACTATCTGGCAGCTTCCTTGGCTAGAGGTTGCCGTGTTAACACATTCATGCATGAATTGGTTCTGCTAGGCCCTGAGTTCAGATTCCAGCACTGCAAACAATTGGATTGTGGAATAAAAAAAACAATTGTTACACCTGTTTTCCTTTTCTCTGAGAGTCTTGGGTGTCAAACATGATGGGGAACACGTCTACAAATTTATACACTATGTGATGGGATGTCATCAATATAATAAATGGAATGCATGCTATCACATTCACTAAACTGTAAATAATTGAATAAAACAAAAATACAATCAATAACCACCACAAAAAGGATATGGACTGAACATCTATAGGTAAGTATAAATCCTATCTTAACAATGTATATAAATATTATGTTTTCCAGGGCTGGGGGTGGAATTCAGGCCTAGGGACCAGGCCCGACTTTCTTGTCTTCAAATATGATGAGCTTCCCCTTCGTCCACAGTGCTACAGAGTTACCCAGACCCTGAGATCAAATCCAAAGCCTAGTAGAATAAACGGTGTGAATTGCAAGCCAGGGAGCTAATTATTTTTGTTTTGTTTTTGTTTTTGTTTTTGCGAAACAAGGTCTTGAACTCAGGCCATGGTAAGTCTGCCTCAGCTTCCATCGCCCTAGGCTAGGGTGCAGCCACTTGAGCCATAGCCGATCCTTGGATCCTAGACCTCCAGGCCTTGCGTGGGGAAAAAATATGCACTGAAAAAAAGTGGAGGAGCCAGGCACCGGTGGCTCACAACTGTAATCCAAGCTACATAGTAGGCTGAGATCTGAGGATCGCGGTTCATAGCCATCCCAGGCAGAAAAGTCCATGAGAATCTTATCTCCAATAAACCACTAGAAACCTGGAAGTAGCGCTGTTACTCAAGTGGTAGAGTGCTCGCCTTGAGCTGAAGAACACAGGGACAGTGCCCAGGCCCAGAGTTCAAGCCCTAGGACCGACCAAAAAAAAGTGGCATGATTGCATTTTTACATTTTCTTCCTTTGCACCGTGAACATTTGGGTCTGAATGACATGGCTCCAAAGGGTACTTCATCTTGCATGCTGAAGTCTGGCGGCCTATTGGGGAAGCCATAGTACCGGAACATAGGTCTAGAGATGGAATCCCAGTCATGCCACTTCCAGATGGTGGGAGATCCTAGAGACTCCTTCCAATCCATAGGAATAATGATGGAATATTATCAATGTCACAGTTGAATGAGCTGATTATGAATGCTACTTGTATAAAATTAGATATCATAATTTCAGTAGACTGATTTTATTTAATATGAAACATTAAAAGATTACTATTTCTTACAGGGACGCAATAATTTCAGGACCCTGATTTACTTAATTGGGTACAAGGATGAAAGCAATAACATTAAATTCATGGAGGCATAATAAGTACCCAAGAATTGGTAGGAATGTAGACTATATAACTGAATAATGTGTAGACATCTCTGACACTCTATAAAAATGTATATTTATTAGCATACTACCATGTGGATGTCTCTCTGTTCTTATTTTGTCAACCCCTGGGGCTCGATCTCAGATCCTGGGAACTGCCTGTCAGCTCAATTTGCCCAAGGATGGCGTGCTGACATTCACCCATTCATGAATTGGGCCAGCACTCCTAAACAATGAATCGTGGAGTAACAAGCTGATGATGACACATGTTTTCTTTTTCTGTGAAAGTCCTGGGTGTCAGGTATGAAGTGGAATACATATGCAGACCTATATCCTATGTCAATGTATAAACAGTCAACACATGAATAAAACAAAAATAAAATGAATAACTACACTGAACGCAATAGAGTCAACATATGTATGTAAATATAAGTAATATATGTAAAATGTACACGAATAGGATGCTTTCTATTGCTGGGGATCGATTTCAGGCCTAAGGAACAGAATTGAATTTCTTGACTTCAAGGAGGTGAGCTTCCCATTCCCACACAGTGCAACAGAATTACCCAGACCATGAGTTCCAATCTCAGTCCTGACAGAAAAAATGGCACCTTTCTACTATGTGACACCCAATTCTTAAGTATTTCATTGTGCCTCCATTTAATGAATGTGATTGTTTAAATGCTTCATAAAGTGTTAGTTAAAATCAATCAGTGTCCTGGCATATAATTGTGTATAATTTTATCCTAGAATCTTTCAAGAACTGCCCATTCAATCATGACATATATCACATTCCATTAGTATTCATATGGATAGGAATGAGTTTCTTAGGATCTCCTGCCATTTGGAGGTGACAGGACCAGGATTCATACTGTGGGCTCCAGTTCCCACCATTTCAACCCAAGTATAGGGAATACTCGGGTCTGTCCAAGAACATCAGCAAGACCAATGATTAGGGAGGCACCAGTGGGGTTCAGCAGTCCTCCTTAATACTTACAAGGCTGTGGTAGCAGTATCATGGTCAAAGTCACCCTAGGCAAGAAAGTCCTTCAGACCCATGTCCTACTTCAGTGCCAACAAAGCCAGAAGTAGAGCTTTTTGGCTCAAGAGGTTGAGGCCTGGCCTTGAGTAAAAGCATCTCAAGGACTGTGCCAAATCCTGAGTTCAAGGTCTGGGACAGGCAACAAACAGACACACACAACAATTTGTGCAGCCATCCAGCTAAAGCAGGTCACACTCTTGTCCCCAACTGGATTGGACAGAGTTTCCTGGGAAAGGGGCTGCTGTCATCTTGACTTTGCCCATTCTGCCTGCATCACAGGATTCTGGTCATACCCCCCATTCTTTCATGGTTCTTTCTGACCAATGGGATACAAGAATGGCGGCCACACCCATATTCCATGCTGCCTGATAGCACCGGGAGTCCCTCTGTTGGTTGACACTACTACAAACAGTTGAGAAAGGTAGAGGTGGCTAAGTGGTGAGCAAGAGACTCCAGGTGACTTTGGATTAGAGTAGGAAATTGATGTCCTTGTCAGTGAGTGGACAGTGAGTGGAACAGAGGATATCCCAGAGCCTGGGAACGTGGCCAGCCCATCTTTCCCATCCCAGCGCTCAGATGTCTGAAACAAGACTCCATGAGAGAGCTGCGGTCAAGAAACTGCCGCCAGAAGACCGCCAGAAGAATCCTCCTGAAAGACCTGCAACATTCAAGAAAACAAAGAACATGAAAAAGGTAAGGATCCCCAATACAAACGCCACTGGGGAGCGTGATTCAATGGAGGGTCCGGCCAAAGGTGATGCTCACCACAGGCCTCCCCTGCCTTTGGACACAGTCACAGCCATCAGAGCCCAGAGTGTCAGTGGTCCTGATACCACCAAGGATCCACAGAAGCGCTACCAAAACGTGGTGCCCACCCTGGACCCAAGCAAAAGAAGAAACCAGGCACTCTTTTCCAAGATCCAACCATTGAAGCAGGAAAAGAGAGACCTGCAGGATCAATGGGAGAAAGAGAGGGAGAAGATAGCCCAGGTGCACGCAGCATGGAAAACGGAGCTAGAGATCCACAAGGCACCCATATACAGAGGTTGGTTTCCGCAGAAAGCAATTTACAATGGGCACCCGCCCACGTGCAGCAGGCCACCAATGACAGAGAAAGGGAGCACGAATCTCTCACCAGCTGCCTGCAGGCTGCAAAACAGTGCATGGCAGACCTGTAGATGTCAGCTTCTGTGGTCACTGCTCACAGAATGAGACAGAAATGTTCTTCTAACAGCTGAATGATGTGACATTTCAGCTCGAGGAAAAGACCAGAAGCTTCGATGACCTGGCACAAGTAAACTCAAAGTTGCAGGAGAAGCTGGAAGTGCTCTGGACACAGTGGAGCAACAGGAAGAACAGCATCTGCAAGTTCCAACAAGCACTGGTTGGGCGTGAGGTATTGAAGAGACTACTGGACAAAGTGAGCTAGCTGGTGAGCACAGCAAATCTAGAGAAAGAAACCTTCCCAGAAGTCCTGAGCCTTGAGAGGTCCGCGTGGAAGGAGGAGGACCTGGCAGCTGACCCAGCGGGTGAACCAACTGACAGAGGAGAAGGATTGAGGGACGAGGCAGGTGTTCGACCTAGAGGATGAGCTGGGGGAACTGAGAAGGAAGCTGGCAGAGCCATGACCCCCGCGGGATCATCTCAGTCGAAGTGGCACTTGGAGGCCCAGGCCTACTGTACGCAAATGGAGTTGAAAAACCTGGACGAATAACTTCACATCCAGATCCAGGAAAACCAGAGGCTTCATCACCATAATGCAGAGCAGCAGGAGCAACTGTGGAGACTGGAGGAGAAGGCCAAGGATTGGCAGGAGATCCCCATGATCCCATGATGCACATATATGTGCAACAGACAGCTGGAGGAACAGCTGGCCCTTTTGCAAGACACTCTCCACAGGCTTAGCGGTGAGGAGAAGCTCACCACCATCCTGGACGCAGAGCAGCAGGTGCAGAAACACCTGCGAGAACAGCTGGACTGCACAGAGGAAAAGATAGAGGAATGGAAAGAAGTGACTGAGAGAGAAAGCCAAGCATCTCAGGAGCAGTCCCTGGCACAGCTGCAACCTGTGAGTGGCACATCACCTCCAATGAGTGGCTGAGCTCTGAGAAGGAGGCCCTACAGTAGCACCTAGAGAGGTAGACCCAATTCCTGGAGCAGCTGAAGCAAGTGCATGGCCTGACGAACTGGGGGGACCAAGTGGTGCCCCCCAAAGTGGCAGGACACTCTCAAGTGCCTAAAAGCAACCATACCACAGAAGGATAGGCTGCAGGCCCAGCTGAGCTTCTTGGCTTTCCCTAGGGAAGGGGAAGTAAAAAACCCTAGAGACGCAGGGGGAGGCTACTCCCCCCAACATGACCATCGCAGAGGATAGAGACATTCCCCAAACCGAGAGGGACGTGGATTTATGAGCATTCTGGCTGAAATCCACAGGGGGAAACTCCTGCTGCAGGAGTGGCAGGCCCACTGAAGGTGCCTGGTTCACCTGGCAGCTCAGTGCCAGAGAAAGCTCCAGCCACCAGCCCTCCATCCCGTGAGCTGGCACCACAGCCTGTGTGGGGATGGGAAGCGGGACAGGTGGGTATCTGAGAAGAAACTCTACTTTGTCCATGACCTGCCTGATGAGATGGACTTCCATAGTCCAGAGGGTGATCTCCAACATAGCTGCAGCCAGCTGTCGGCACACATCACACTGTCGATGAGTCCCTCGTGGCATGTAAAGAGCAGATGCTCGTTCTGGATGAGCTGTGTCAGAAAAAACCTGAGACTGTGTGCTGGCTGTTCTAGGAGAAGATGGAGAAGAGGAGAGAGCTGCGGGAGCCGCTGTCACTCCTTACCTGGGAAGACACGGACAGTGGGCTCCAGATGCAGTGCAGGCTGAGCTTCCAGCCACCACCGCCGCTTCGGTGGCCTCAGGCTCCAGGGTGGGCGAAATGAGGGAGGAGCAGAAAGGTTTTGAAGAATTGCCACTTCAACTCAGTGTGGAAACTGCCAGAGGAGAGGTACGGGTTCTCAACCCCATAGAGGACTCCCCCACAGAGCATGTCCTGCCGCAGATGTCCCACATCCAGAGCCACCCACAGCTCGCGGGCTTGGGTGAGAAGTGCTCCTTCCCTTTCTTCTGTAGACTGATGTAGATGATACTCTCTATGTGACAAACTGACTCTTCAAGGCCTCAGCAGCCACCACAAGTAGGTGGCCAGGTGGCCTTCTCTCAGTCCTCCATATGCTGGGTGATGGGAATGGTAAACTGTGGGTTGAGTAGGGCAAAGGCTGCCAGGAGGCGGCCCAAATTCTAGGGACATCTAATGGCCTATTGTTGGCAAGAGAAGAGGCCCATGGTATGCTTATCACAAAGAATAAATTGTTTCCAAAGTTATAAATTGTTTTCAAGCATCCAATAAAGATTTGTTCTTCCAGTCCTGGGGCTTGAACTCAGGTCTTGGCTACTGTCCCTGAGCTCTTTTTCTCATGGCTAGCAGTCTACCACTTGAGTCACAGGGCCACTTCTTGTTTTCTGATGGTTCATTGATGATAAGAGTCTCACACACTTTCCTCCCCAGGCTGTCTTTGAACTGTGATTCCATATCTCAGCTTCCAGAGTAGCTAAGATGACAGGCATGAGCCACCAGTGCCCAGCATGTGATACCTTTTGAAGGCATCTTGGTGAGTCTGTAAAAGTTGCCCCAAAGGGCCTGGATAGACCTTGACCCAATCAAGGAGCTGGGCTGGGGGAAAGATGGCCTTCTAGCCATTCTGTTCCCCAAAATTAAAGATGCCAGGTGGTGTTGGATGCATCAAACACCTAGGCCAACAGCCACCAGGCTCAGAGGGGAAAAGGTCGAGAATAACCAAAGATTTCAGTGTAGAAATCTCTAATTTTGCATGCAGGTGGTGTGTGTGTGTGTGTGTGTGTGTGTGTGTGTGTGTGTGTGTGTTTGAACTCAGGGTCTAGGCCCTATCGTTGAGTTTTCTTGCTCAACTCTAGTGCTCTGCCACTTGAATCACAGCCCCACTTGCTTTTCGATGGTTAATTGTAGGTAAGAGTCTCAAGGTCTTTCTTGTCCAGGAAAGAAGCATGATGGGGGCCCCAGGGAAACAAGAAAAGGTCAGATAATGTGATGTTAGGAAAATGAACCCTTAAATATGTATTTTAATGTTTTCGTTTCTTTCATGCATATGTTTCTAACGCATTTATAAGATTATTTCTTTGTTGCTTTGTATGTCCCTCCCCCACAGTGTAACCCCCACTTTCACTATATTTGATGTCAGTATAACATGTGGAGGAGATGGGGGCAAACAAGTCGTTTAAGGATTCAGGTGGACCTGTTGCAACAATGAGAAGTACAAAATGTCATGTCAAAACCAGCTTTACAATGTCGGTGGAGGGGGGGCGAGGGTGGTATAATTGGGTGGGGGGAGGGGGGAGGCTGGGAAGGGAGGTGAAGGGTAAACAAAGGAGGAGGCTGCAATGCTTGGTAAGAAATGTATGCATTATCCTGCCCATGTAATTGTAGCCCCTCTGTACAGTATGTTCTCAAATAAAATAAAATAATATTAAAAAAAAAAAAGAGTAAACACACTCATAGGTACAATGCCTATGGTGGGCGCCTCCTGCCCCCTGTTGGCCAGACGTGGAACATGTGGCCCCATGCCATTGTGGGGGACTATATTCCTCTAGAGTTCAATTTGGGGAAGTGACCAGGGTCAAGCTGACTTTTGCTCACCTTGAGTGCTGATTCCAGAGCAGATCTGTTCCACCCTAGGCCAAGAGAGCTCCAGGGGGCCTGGCTCCCAGGGGCACAAGGAAGTGAGAAGTCAGCTCCAGGCCGAGCTAAGAGCCTTTGCCCATGGACATCCCAACTTGGCTTTCCTGATCACCGTAAAGCCTGTCAAAGAACAACCCCAAAACAAACCAAATTGGAGCTGTGGATCACAGTGGTAGAGCTCTAGCATTGAACCAAAGAGCTCAGGGACAGGGCCCCCATGCTTTGACCCTCCCCCATAAAACACACATTAGCTCCATGAGAACTAGTAGGATTTGTGGAGTGTTTCTGAAGAATGGTGATAATGAAGAAAGCACCCTAATTCTACTGACAGTTGAACTTGTGACATAGAGCTATGTGCTAAGTCATTCCAAAGGGTGCTATGTTCTGAGTCCTTGAGAAGAGTGGGCCATGATGGGTTTTTCAAAGGGTTCTATGTGCTGAGTCCATTACACAATGTACTTTATGCTGAGTTCTTCAAATTGTGCAGTGTGCTAATTCATCCCAAAGGGTGCTATGTGCTGACTCCTTGAGAAGGGAGGGACAGGTGAGCTTTTCAATGGGTGCTGTGGGCCAATTCCTTTACACAGGATACATTTGCTGATTCCTTCAAAGGGGGGGGAGCTGTGTGCTGAGTCATGCCAATGGGTGCAATGTGCTACATCTTTGAGAAGAGAGGGATGAGGTGATTGCTGTGTGCTGAATCCTTTACACAGGGTTCTCTGTACTGTCTTTCAAATGGTGCTGTGTGCTGAGTCCTTCCACAGGGTGGTATGTGCTGAGTCCTTCAAAAATGTGCTATGTGCTGAGTTTTTCAAAGGGTGCTGTGCACTGAATGTTTTACAAAGTGTGTTACATACTTAGCCCTTCAAAGGGTGGTGTGTATGGACACTTAAAACAGGGTGCTATGTGCTGAGTCCTGGGAAAGAGTGCTATGTGCTCAGTTTTTCAAAGCGTGCCTTGCTTGGGTCCTATACACTACATGCTATGGACTCCCTCCTTCAAAGGGCACATTGTGCTTGCTGAGTCCTTTACACAGGGTGCTTTGTGCTATTTTTTAAAGTGTGCTGTGTGCTGAGTCATCCCAAAGCGTGCTATGTTCTGAGTCCTTGAGAGGTAGTTATCCACAACAATCCCTCTCTCTCTCTCTCTCTCTCTCTCTCTCTCTCTCTCTCTCTCTCTCTCTCTCTCTCTCTCTCTCTCTCTCTCTCTCTCTCTCACACACACACACACACACACACACACACACACACACACACACGGGGTCACCGTGCACATGCTTGATATGTGGAGTGAAGAGGCTTGGAGGAGAGTCTCCTCCAGTGGTGGGTCTGAGGGGATATTTGATCCCCTGAGCAAGTGGTATGGTTGGGACAGAATGCTGAGCTGAAGTGATGATGTAATTCCAATGGCATGGAAGACATATGGCCCAGTCAGGGCTGCTCTTGAGGGCAAGGGTTGGGGCTGAGCCAAGGGGAAGAGCGGGTGGGGCCGAGGAGAGGAGGAGCCAGGGACCAGGGGCCTCTCTGTGCTAGCAGCAGTGGCCAGGGTCTCACAGGGCCAGGCGCAAATGCGCAGATGAGGAGTGGTGGCCCGCAAGAGGAGTGGAGGCAGATAGAGAGCAGAGAGGAGTGAGCACACACACTGGGGGAAGCAGCTTCAGTGTCTTGTTGAGGCCACAATTGAAACGCAGGTCTTGGCCAGGAGCACAGAGCATGTGGAGCTGGCGCAGCCGGCGCATCGCCTTGCACAGCCCCAGGAAAGTGCATCAGCCATGGCTGCCCTGAGTCTGAGGTTCCAGCATGGGGAGCACGGTGGTGGAGGCAGCCATAGAGGAGAAGACCGCTGAGGAGGAGGCAGGTGAAGAGGCGGCTGTGGCAGCAGCGGTGGCGGTGGTGATGGTGGCATGAGTGGAAATGGCAGCGGCTGTGGCAGCGGCCTCTGAGGAGGAGGCAGCTGAAGTGGTGGTGGCTGAGCTGGACATGGAGAGGATTCGCTGAGCCTTGTTTCAAACATGGCACTGCCAGCTCAGATCTGTGGCGCCTCTCTCAGTCTCCCGGTGGAAATGATGCGACCCTGGCCGGCTTGATGCCCCTACCAGGTCCTGGCCCCTGGTCCTCTGACTCCGGGCCCGCTTCACCCAGAGCCACCACCTACAACTTCTCCCAGCAGCACCTTGAGTGGCTGCCCACAGGGCCCACAACCTGTGACCCCGCTCCCCACCACTCCTCCACCTTTCTCCCCTCCTCCCCCAGGACCCGGACCCGTGACTCCTGCCTCCCCTCTCCCTTCCTGCCTGTGCCTCCCCCATGCCCCACAGTCTGGCCTGGCTCTGCCACAAATGCACCCAGGGGTGGGTGGTGTGTGTGGGTGGCGACCCCAGGATCCCACCCCCCAACCCTAGGGGCCAGTTTTCCAGGAAATGGGGAGATACATGGTTGGGTGAGGAGGAGGCGTCAGATAGCCCCTGGCCTGGAGTAATGGAGCCACACAGCCACAAATGTGCACCCTTCCTCTCCCTGGTGGGAACCTGGTAGCTTTAATCAGATGTGGGGAACAGCATCTCCACACCTGCCTTCTCGGGTCTTTTCCTTTTTTCCTGGTGGTGGGGGTGTTGGATACAGAAGATAGAACCCCTTGCTGTGTGAGAGCTTGTCCTCTGTACTCGGTCACACTTTCACCTGAGGAGGGTCCCAGAAGAGCCCACTAGGGAGGTGAGGGCACTGGGGGTCAGATAGAAAATAAATATCTGGAAGGAACACACCCCCTCCCACAGACATACACCCAGCCTGTCTCCCCCCAACCCAGTAGTCATGAGTTCTCACAGGGTGATATTTCCCAGCTCTGCCAACATCTGCTGGTGCTCCTGGTCCATCTGGTCTCCTCGTTCTCCCCAAGAATATGCTACGTCACCCAGAAGCATCTAGGCTGGACATAGGGAGTCCATCCATCTAAGTAACATTTAGGAACCCATCTGATTCCCCAACACCGCCCCCACCCCAAGTCAGACACTCATCTGGGGGCATCATGACCCCCTGCTTGTTATGTGTCCCAGCTCTGAGAAGCCACCTTCTCGGGAATCCTTCACCCAGCATCCTCACCTAGGGTTTTGGTGAATGGGGAGTCAATATTGGTTGTTCCCAAGAGGACAGGTCTGGCCCTGGGAGAGTCAGGGTGGTTCTTTGTTATTCGAGTGGTGCTCCCCTTTGGTGGGACCCCCTGGTTCTGACAAGGAAATCCCCGTGCTCTAGCTTGTACATTGTCCAAGATGAGGAACTGACAAACTCAGGAGAGGCACTGCTCTGAGTCTGTGTGTTTATGAGTGTATGAATGAGAGAAAAAGAGAGAGAGGGAGAGAGAGCGAGCAGAGAGAGAGAGAGAGAGAGAGAGAGAGAGAGAGAGAGAGAGAGAGAGAGAGAGAGAGAGAGAGAGAGAGAGAGAGAGAGAGAGAGAGAGAGAGAGAGAGATCATCTTTCTCCTTGTACAGCCTGACTGTGCTCAGGTGAGTGATCAATTCGCAAATTGCAGCTGCTGCATGGACAACAAATCTGGATTTGTGTGTGTGTGTGTGTGTGTGTGTGTGTGTGTGTGTGTGTGTTGAGAAAGCAGGGAGATGAGAACAATGGAAACATATTTAAGTCACCATGTCTATGAAGATCAAAAGCATTTTTTTAATTGTATTTTATTTTATTTGAGAACATACTGTACAGAGGGGCTACAATTACATGGGCAGGATAATGCATACATTTCTTACCAAGCATTGCAGCCTCCTCCTTTGTTTACCCTTCACTTCCCTTCCCCGCCTCCCCCCTCCCCCCACCCAATTTTACCCCCCTCCCCCCACCCAATTATACCCCCCTCCCCCCCCACACCGACATTGTAAAGCTGGTTTTGACATGACATTTTGTACTTCTCATTATTGCAACAGGTCCACCTGAATCCTTAAACGACTTGTTTGTCCCCATCTCCTCCAAATGTTATACTGACATCAAATATAGTGAAAGCGGGGGTTACACTGTGGGGGAGGGACATACAAAGCAACAAAGAAATAATCTTATAAATGCGTTAGAAACACATGCATGAAAGAAACGAAAACATTAAAATATTTGTGCGTATGCATATTGTTCTTTTGTCATCAATGCTAAGTACGAACCCAGCCACATTTTTTTTTCTCCTTCACAATTTCATGGCTAATTTGGGGAAGGTTTCAGTAGATGTTCCTTTCCACCTCTTTCCACCTCTCTCTTCTCCCTTTCCTGTAGCCCACAGTACTGCTAGGCCTGCTTGGGTCTCCCCTACGAGAATTGCAGACCAGAGTGGACACCTGTTCTTCTGTCTTCAGCCAGAAGGCTGGTGAGGCAAATGTGACCAAAGCCGCACTCTTCTAGTCAGACATTCTGCTGTGGTGTGTAGATTTGGAGCTAATTCAGAGGTTGGGAATGTGTTTGCCAAACATAATTAGGGAACGAGATGGGGGGTGTAGGGAAGGGGATGTGAAGCTTGGGGGGTGTCTGGGGGTGGCCAATGGTGTAACATGGCAGATGGTTCACCACAACTGAGGATGAGAGGGGAACCTTACAGTATATTTGGGCCTCTGGGCCCGGGGCTCCAGGCCACCACTGGTGGCATGGATTCCCTCCAGGACAGTGCACTGGAGGGCAGTCCTCCCTGGAGTCCTGCAGACTCCAATCTGTGTCCTGCCTGGGCCATTTCCAGTGTAGGCAAGTGCGGAACGCTCCCTCTGCTGGAGCGTGCTTGGTATGAGGCCGTGACAGTTAGCTAGGGATCGCTGAATGCCAGTTTCTGTAACCTGCTCTAGGCTATCTGGAAGGTTAAGGGGACCACTGACTTTGGAACCCTTTAAGTTTCATTGGGACAACTGAAATGCCAGCTTTTCCAGGGTTTTTCTTTAAGCTGGCAATTTCCACTAACACCTGGGATTATGGGTCAAATTAGATGGAGGTTTTCAGTGCCAAACAATGACATTCAAAGCGGCACAGGCAGAGTTCCCAAGCCAGAGTTCCCAAGCCTACTATGAACGTTGTGCCTTGACTGCCTTTCTCCAGCAGCTGTTTATTCTTTTCCAGCTCTCTCTAGTGTGACCACCACAGTGGAGGACATTGTAGGGCGCACAGATTGTGACCTCACCATCACCAGCTTGCCAGCTGTGAGCAGAGATGATTCCCAGCACCTGCACTGGAATCTGGGAGATTCAGAGATGCCTCGAGGATCCTTTCTCTACAACATGAAACTTGGGGACTGATTTGGTGGACCATCCTGTCTGGCCCCAGGGGGAGGAGAGGAGGCCCATTGAGCCGAGCCTTCAGCTCACATCAGTCTCATTCATATCTGAGGGTAGAACTGTGTGACAAAGAGCAGGTCAGCAGCTGGACAAAGATCTTTGAGAAGAGAGGCATCACAGAGGCCCCAGAATCCAGCGAGTACATCATGGCTCATGTCCTTGGGGGCCAAAAGAGTTAAATGTGGTGGCACCAGGAGGGGGGAATAGGGAGGAGGGAGAACTATGGGAGAGCTATATCAGGCTTTGACACTTCCTCCACCCCCACCCCTAGGATGCTTACCTGAGTCGTATGGGACTTTTCTATAGTATTGTCATAGAGGATGCTCATTTATTTATACAGACTTTTATTTATTCACACATTACTATGTGTACCAGGCTTCATGTGGTCATAGAAAATGAAAGGTTCCAGTGCTGGTTCCGCAGCACAAAAAGAAATTTTGGTTTGAGCTGTATGTCTGTGCTTCAAGCCTGTCATTCTAGCTACTTAGGAGGCTGAGCTGGGAAGTTTGAGGCTTAAGGACCAGGCAGGAGAGCCTGTAAGACTCTTATCTCCAACTAACTACCAAAATGAAAAAGCCAGAAGTGGATGAGTGGATCAAGCCGTAGACTGTTGGCCTTGAGTAAAAAGGCTCAAGGACAGCACCCAGGCTCTGAGTTCAAGGCCCAGGTGTGACACAAAGAAAGAAAAGAGAAAGAGAGGAGGGAAGGATGGAGGGAGAAAAGGAGGAAAGGAAGGAAGAAGGGAGCATGCAAGCCTTGGTTTAGAGTCCCTGCATCAAGAGAGCCAACCACTCACAATCTCTGTGGGGACAGTTTCAGAGCATAAAACCAGTATATAGGACCAAGCCACCGACCCCTCAGCAACTTCATGACATCCAGAAGCTGTGTGGTCATGAACTGCAGAGGGAAGCAGCCTCAGGTAGAACCTAGGGCTCAGGGTGGGTCACCAGGTTTCAATGTCCCCCAGCCCTCCTAGTTTATTTTCTGGTCATATAAGAAGAAAGTGGCCAAGAGCTAGGTAGGCATTGGTGTGAGGGAGTGTCGGGGGGTGGGGGACAAGGGATAAGCAGGAAGTCAAAGAGGGAGGACGATCCCAGGTCAGGTGTGTCAGGATATTGGAGCCATGACCTCACCTAGACCATTGGTGATACAGTCTTTGAACCAGCCACATGGCTATTAAAAGTTTTGGCACTTGGGTTTACTGTTGACTACCTGGCTGTCATCTGTTGCAGGATGCCTGTGGTACATCCTTGGGGACTGGGACTTTCGAGGGCTCAATGAACACCCCTGGTGTTCATTCCTCGACCAACCAGAGACAGAGGTAAGCATGCCACTGGCACAAGACAGCCAGGGAATGAAGGAGGGAGTTGGGACCCGTGTTACCCTGAGACTTCCTCTAGGGAATTCTAGTGTCCTGAGTCTGATATTCTCAGAGGTAGAGGTGGGTCTCTTTGCTGGCTCAGCCTTTAGTCTAGATGGCAGATCTGGGATTCATCGAGGACAGACTAAAGGTGGGCCAGGGCTGGGTAGAGGCTGGTGGGAAAACCAGAGGCACTGGGCTATGAGCAGGGTTGTTTCTTCGAGGATACTCACAACCCAGGAACTTTCTTGGGATGGATCGGCCCTTTTCTTCTTCCCGAGAGAGAGAGACCTAGAGCCCTCCTGTCTGCATCCCTTGGCCAAGAAATCCTTTAGTTTCCATATCCTGTGGTTGGATAACTAGACCTCATCTCACTGCCCAGTGCCGAGGCAGGACAGTGAGAGAATCTTCACTCCTTAATGAGGTCTTAAGATCCTCAGTATGAGATTTTACTTGAATGACTTGGTGCATGGTCAGTCCCATCTAATACTACTGTGATCTAGAATATCGACTCTAGATAATCAGAGCAGGATGGGGTCCATTCTGTGAGTCTTGAATATTATGTGTGAGCTTTGAGCTACCGTGTGCCCACCTGCTTCCCTTTCTTATGTGGGTCTATGCTAGAAAACGCTTAAAACTAGGGCCTGGTCCCATCAGTTGTTTTATGCTCAAAGCTATCACTCTAGCATTTGAGCCACAGCTCCAATTGTAATGATTTTGGATATTTAATTGGAGATAAGAATTCTCATGGGCTTTGCTGCCAAGGATGGCATTCAACTGCAGTCCTCAGATCTCAGTCTCCTGAAGGGATAGGATGACAGGCATGGAAAAGCATCTTTGGCCGGCTGCCAGTGGCTCATGGCTGTCATCCTAGGTACTCAGGAGCTGACATACGAGGATCACAGTTCAAAGCCAGCTTGGGAAGGAAAGACCCTCAGACTCTTCTCTCTAACCAAGTAACAGAAAACTGGAAGTGGCTCAAGTAATAGAGTGCTGGCCTTGAGCTGAAGAGCTCAGAGACAACACCCAGGCTCAGAGTTCAAGTACCACAACCAACAAAAAGAAAGAAAGTGAAACATCTTTGCCTGCAAAAGACAGTGGAGGTGTGTTTGTGTGTGGGGGGGGGGAGGGGGTTGGGATGGTAGACATTTAGCGCTACGCTTAGTCATAGGTTTAGAAGGATTGTCCCAAACTCTTAGTGCATGTTAGCAGATTCTTGACCACAGGTGAAGCTCTGGGTTGGACGTTGACCATCGGACCTCAGTCTACTCACAGGACAGTTGTGAGTAAACTAGGGACTAATACAGAGGAACCTCTGGAGCAGGACCAGGCACAGTAGGAGCGGCCATCCGTTAAGCTTCTCGGCAATTCTGTGAGCATATGACAGGAAGTTACCCAGAAAGGGATCAGATGGGTGCAACGGACAGATGGGACAGGGATCTTGGGATAAGTGGGCAAGGAGTCGGCGAAGTGACAAACAGACACAGACACAAAAGGGTTGCATCTGAATGTTTCTTTATTGAGGAGAATTAACATTTTTATACAGTGGGTGATTGTGACATAGATTCTTTGTTTATTTAAGCACAAAATCAATTTTTAAGAAAAGTAAAGCATTAATGGGTTACATGAAAATTGATGACTATCCCACCAACTGATTAAGCTAAGTGGTGCTTTTTATATAACTCTCTGTGCTTTGGGGATAACTCCTTCTGGTTTAGTTTAATGCATTAACTTTGCCTGTTGTAATATATCTGGAAATTTTAAATTTCTATATTTACTATGAGTGAGCTGCAAAAATGCTTTTGAAGTTGCAGGAGTTTCTGGAGGCAGCATCACATCAGATGATATATTGATTGGGACCTTGTCCACATCTAATCCTTGGTCCTAGTCTTTATTATTTAGAGAAGCTGTCTCTATTGGACTGGAAAGAAACAACATGCTCTGTTCGTGGAAATAAAACAATAGACAAAATGAGAATAAACTTAACAAATGTACAGCCAAGAAGACTATAGTAAGAATAAAGGTAGAGGCAATGAATGTGCAGCCAAGTGTATAGGAAGCCTTGAACCAACACCTCCTTCCTGCAGGCATGCTTCCATGAAGCTTATGCTTTGCCTGGCATGATCTCTCAAGAAGACTCAGCAGGAGGTGTCCTGGCAGATGGGGTCTGTTATTAATCATGCAACAGGTGTGGGTTTATGAAACAAAACATGGCTGTCTTTCATCATTACCCTATCCCCATGAGGAAGGGAATTCTTCACTCTATTCAGTTTTGCAGCTGGGGAAAATGAGGAATGGAGAAGCTGGGTGACCTATTTGTGACCCCCACCTCACAGGAAGCTCAATCTGACTTCTATGATATGCTACCTAGTACAGTGGGTGCTATGCAGTCCACTTCTTATGGTGGGAAGTACACTGCTTGTCAATCGTGGGGCTTAAACTCTGGGCGCTGTACCCGAGCTCCTCAGATCAAGGCTAGTGCTCTACCACATAAGCCACGGAATCACTTCTTGCTTTCTGGTGGTTCTTTGAGGATAAGAGTCTCACAGACATTTCTGCCCAGGCCAGATATGAACCATGATCTTCACATGATCTTCAGCCTCCTGTGTAGTTAGGATTATATGCCTGAACCACTGGCAGGAGGCTTAAGTGTTATTCTGGTCTTCTTTCTCTCTCTGTCTCTCTCTCACACACAGTAACTGGTTGAATGGGTGCTGGAGAAGGTGGCCACATCTGGCTGGAACCCAACATGGCCCCCCATTCTTGATGTGGCTATGGGTCAGGAGCTGTGTCTCTCAGCCTGTTGAACCAGCTTCATGAGGTAAGCCCCTCTGTGCCCCGGCTAGACTGCGACGGTTATTCATTGTACATCCTGTGAGTCCTTCCCCACATCACTCTGCTAGACCATTGAAGAAAAGTGGTTGAGGAGGCGTTGCATTGTCCCCCTGCCCAGCACAATCCTGGTCCTCTGACCCTCACCCTCACCTATCTGTCCATACCCTGGCCATAAGAAAATGAAAACACTCCATGTCTACTACCCTTTACTGGGGTGTGTCACTTCTAAGGGGGCAGGGTGCAGAGGAAAGACCCCAGACCTGACACCTCCTGGGGGATATTTGTTCTTGTGACAGAGCCAAGCTGTGGATAAGGAGGAAGCTGCCATCAGACAGACCCGAAACAATGATCAAAGATAAGTAGGCTGTTGAAGTATCAAATTCACTCATGTCTGCTTCCCACTCCCAACAAGGGGGTGCAGTGTGGGTGACTCAGCCCTGGGCCTAAGGGATTATAAATGGATGGTGGTGGTCAGGAGCTGGTGGCTCCCACATATCATCCTGGCTATTTGGGCAGCTGAGGTCTGATGGTCGTGACTCAGAGCCAACCCGAGCAGGAGAGTCCGTGTGATTTTTATCTCCGATAAACCAACTCCCCCGAAAAACCCACACACAAAAAATCCAGATTTGATGCTGTGGCTAAAGTGGTAGAGTCTCAGCCTTGAACAAAAGAAGGTCAGGGATATCACTCAGGACCTGAATCCAAGCCCTAGGACTCACACAATAATATTAAAATAAATGAACAGTGTACACCTTTTATCTGACTACCAAGAAAGATGGATTCAGTCTTCTTACTGGTACTTGTAGCCAAAGGTAAGGGGCTTCCCTTGATGTTCCCCAAAACTTCTCTTTTTCTCCTGTATCTCTCCATAATTGGGATCATCCCCCTGGATGTGACCTTAGGTACCCTCCCCCACCCACCTTCCTTGGGGTGAGTATCCTGGATGCACTCCCTGCTGGAGGATGAGGCACCAGAGAGATGGGGTAGGTATCGCCGACACACACCCACACCCTCACCCCCACACCCCACCCACACACAACTAGGCTGACTCAAACTAGACTTTTCCAAAGACACTTTATCTCCTTGGATTAACTGACCTAGGAGAGGATCTTGATCCCCTCTAATTGATTATTTCAACTAGGGCTTGCTAGTTGACAGGAGAGAAATGGGAGCAAAAAAATAAAAGCCTTTGGTGTCCATCACCCGGGGCTCAGGCTCACACCTGTCATTGTGGCTACTCGGGAGGATGAGATCTGAGGATCACGGTTTGAAGCCAGCCATAAGCTGGAAAGCCTGTGAGAATCTACTATCCATGGAACCACCAAAAAGCCTGAAGTGGAGCTGTGGCTCAAGTGGTAGAACACCAGCCTTGAGCACGTAAACTCAGAGAGACAGCTCCCAGATCCTGAGTTCAAGCCCACACAAAGAAATGGCCCCATCTTGCTGCCCACAGACTGCCCAGGCCTCGAGAGCCCTCTCTCAGAGTGTGGTACAACACCTGTCCCTGGGTGGTGTATCAGGGCCTTCAGAAATCCAATGGTGGAAGCCAGGCCTTCTCCTTCGTGTGCTCTCAAAAAACACTGGAGGGAAGGCAGAGCGTGATAAGGCCAGAAGCCTGCAGAACAGAGAGGCTCCAGTTCTGCCAAGGTGATCAGAACGTCTTCTTAGAGGCAGCTTAACAAGAAGGATCTGACAAGAAGCACAGAGAGCAAAGGTGCCGCAGATGATGGACAACATAGCAGAGCGTGTTCATTTCCAGCCAGGGCTGTTGGTGAGAAACTCAGTACAGATGTGCAAGACTGTCTGGAGATAGGCCCGATGGGTCACAAAAGAACAGCTATGCAGGGTTGAGATTGTGTCTTAGAGGTAGAGGGCTTGCCTACCATGCAGGAAACCCTGGGTTCGATTCCTAGGTCCTGCATACACAGAAAATGCCGGAAGTGGCACCATGGTTCAGGTGGAAGAGCGCTTGCCTGGGGACATCACCCAGGCCCGAAGGTCAAGCCCAAGGGCTGTCAACATAAAACAGCTCTCCAAGGGACCTTAGTGACCAGTGGATGGCTATGCCCTGTAGCTCTTAGTAACTCCATCCATGCTTTGTGTCTCCTTCTTTGACAGAAGGGAGCTGGACACTCCTTCTGCCCTGAACACCCTTGGACCCCATTATCAGCAACCCTCACAATGTCTTCCACTGGGACATGGAGCACCTGGCCCCAGAATTCCTCAGGTACTGGTTGGGTGGGGAGGGGGATACAGGGCAGGCCCCAGAACTCCTAGTAGGTCTGATCTGCCCTGGATGACCAGGCCATCTATAGGAGGCAAATAGGAGCTTAGAAACGGTAGAAATGTGGAGGGGGCCCTTTAATGTCCGTGGCTCCACCCAGATTCTGAGCCCTTCTTTGCTGTCCCTGAGGGAGGTAGAGGGGTTTCTAGGTGGTAGTGTCTAGAGGAGGACTAGCTGGAAATTCTGAAGGACCAGAAACCTCAAGCAGTGTGCAGGTGGCTCACGCCTGTCATCCCACGCCTGTCATCCTGGCCACTTGGGAGTGTGCGATCCAGAGGATCTCATTTCCCAGACGAGGCAGGAAAGTCCCAGGAGAGCCTCATCTCCAATCTGCAACCAGAAATGGCACTGTGGTTCAGGTGGTGGAGCACTGGCCTTAAGGAAAATTAGAATTCAGGGACAGTACCCAAGCTCTGAGTTCAAGCCCCTCAACCAAGAAAGAAAGAAAGAAAGAAAGAAAGAAAGAAAGAAAGAAAGAAAGAAAGAAAGAAAGAAAGAAAGAAAGAAAGAAAGAAAGAAAGAAAGAAAGAAAGAAAGAAAGAAAGAAAGAAAGGAAGGAAGGAAGGAAGGAAGGAAGGAAGGATGGAAGAAAGGAAGAAAGGAAGGAAGGAAGGAAGGAAATAAGGAAGGAAGGAAGAGGAAAGAAAGAAAGAAAGACACCTCTTCCTTGCTTGCAAGAGATGGTGAAGTAGTGGGGGTGCTGTGGTTGGGAGACCAGGTGCTGGCATCAGTGCACAGACATTTCTAAGAACTACCCAGGTTTTTCCCAGTGTGAAACCATAGCAGGGTGGGTGATGCCTTACCAAGAACCCCAGAGGTTGTGGCCTGTGTCAGGCAGGGAGTGGGTGAATGGGAGCAGGGGTGGGATGGTAGTGTCAATTATATGCTCTCCATCCATGGAAGAATGGTTTTGGATGCTGGTGTCAAAGTCTGAAGTGAAGGGTTGAATGTGGTTTGTGGCATGATGAGTTGGGTTTCCCTTGGGTCTAAGAGGTGGCTGAAGCCTGGCACTCCTGGTGGCTCACAATGTGTCATCCTAGATACTCAGGAGGATGAGATCTGAGGATCACGGTTCAAAGCCAGCTTGGGCAGGAAAACCCCATGACCAACAACCAAAAGTAAGGTAGCTGAGTTTTCTGCATAACACTGAGTACATTTTGGAAATGCCAAGCTTTGTTATGAGGCATTCCAGACGTGTGAAAGGCCTTGAATTTTGTCTACACTTGGTCTGAGGACAGTAGTGACATCTTCTTGGGGGTGGGATGTTCAGGGTGCTCAGAGACTGCTGAGGCCTTGGGCTACTTGTATGTGTGTGTGTATTTTTCTCTCGTCTTCCTCTGTCAACTTCCTGTGCACCTGTCTGACACTTTCTGACCTCGGATGGTGCCCCTCCGCCATGCCGAACTTGCCTTTTAGCCCCCTATCAGGGTCTACAATGAGTCCTAAATTGCCAGAGGCCTGCATTCCAGCTTTACTTAGGGACCCAAGTCCAGTCTGTCCAAATTTTTGGGCACCTCAAGGGGATTCTGTGTCAACAGGGCCGGCTGGCATAGGGTCTCCCCTGCCACGGGGGGGGATGGCTTAGTCATGTGATGTCCTGTCATTTTCCTCAGCTGGGCTTCTGGCTGCACGTCCCTCCCTGCAGTCTGGGAGTGGAGTGGGGGAATGGGGGTTTCTGTTGGCTCTGGCCAACTGGAGCTTGATAGCTGACTGAAGGCTGCCCAAGCAAGTAGGATCCAGGGCTACATGGGAGGTGAAGCCAAGTTGGCTAACTGTCAGTTTATAGGAAATGTCAGCATACCTTGTCACAGGAAAGTCTATCTTCCCGCCCCAGCTTGGTCTCTCAGGTCCTTCTAGACAATTCTGGAGGTCCATAATACTGAGGCACACAATTTAGATTCTAGGTCCAGAGAACTGGAGCATGAGAGACTGGTATGGCCAATACCTCAATGTTCTGGGGCATTAGCCTTGACCTGGCTATGCCCCTCTTGTTTTACGTTCATTTCTTAATCCAGTGCTTGCCACACACTGGACACTTGTGGCAGTGCTATGGAAGTGGCAGGAGTGGAAGTGAGATCCATGGTGACAAAAATCTGGATTTATGTCCTGATTGTGGGTTAGGTGGAGGCAAACGGTCTCTTTAAAAAAAATCTTAGAGCTGGAACTCAGGGCCTAGGCACTGTCCCTGAGCTTCCTTTGCTTAAAGCTAACACTCTAACACTTGAACCACAGCTCACCTTTCATCTTTTTTTAGTAGTTTACTGGAGAGAAGAATCTCACAGGCTTTCCTGCCTGGGCTGGCTTCAAGCTGCCATCCAAAGAGTTCAGCCTCTTAAGTAGCTAAGATTGCTGGGATGAGCCATTGGGACCTGCTAAGGATGTTGTTTTGTGTGTTTTTTTGTGCATGAGTTGTGTGCATGTGTGTTTGTGTGTGTGTGTGTGTGTGTGTGTGTGTGTGTGTGTGTGTGTGTGTGTGTGTGTGTGTGTGAGTTTACTGGGGCTTCAACTCAGAGCCTAAATGGTATACTTTAGCTTGTTTGCATAAGGTTGGTGTTCTACCACTTGAACTAAAGTACACATCAGCTCCCAGCAGCCTCTGACTGTGTCTGGGCCACGCAGTAAGTTCCATGGAACCTGCCCCTCCATCCATGCACAGGGCCAAAGGACCAAGGGAAAGGACACTATGGATGCTTTTTTGTAATCACCCCATGATTGAAGACCTTCATTGGACCCCGGGCACTGGTGAGGAAAGCAGGGCTCTGAGCCCTGGGACTCCAGGGATAGAGAATCTTCAAGCAGCATCCAGCCGGCTTTGGATTCCTGAGCCCTCAAGTCTTTCATGAGCCCAACTCAACACCAGCCCTAGGTGGGCCTGAGAGATTCGCACTCTTGTGATACCTGTGTGAGCAGGTTTTACCTGCCGTGCCACCTTCTGCCTCTCCTGTCCCAGAACCATGGTCTGAGACGTTGATTTACTGCTCAGATCCACACTGCACCCATGACAGATTCCATTCTGATGAGACAGACGATGACCTCCATGCCCCAAGGTTGGACACTTCCCTGATAATGTGGCTCACTCTGTAGGCAAAGGCCTCCAAATGGGCTGCTGTCAAGACTTGTAGGACACCTAGACATTGGGAGAAACTCAGGGGCCCACTTGGAAATACTCTGCCTAGAGACAGGCCAGGTGTTGATCATGGGGCTTGATCTCTGGGCCTGGGCACTGTCCCCCAGCTCTTCAGCATACCACTTGAGCCACAGGGCCACTTCCAGAATTCTGGAGGTTCCATGGATATCAGAGTCTCCTGGACTTTCCTGCCTGGGCTGGCTTTGAACCACCATCCTCACATCTCAGCCTCCTGAGAAGCTAGGACAGGTGTAAGCCATTGGCACCCAGCTGATCTGGCCTTTCACCACAGTGGACTAGGAGCTCCTGAAAGCTTTTCTTTATTTTTTCTGTGCCAGTACTGGCGTTGAACTCAGGGTCTGGGCTCCAGTATCTTAACATTTTCACTCAAAGCTGGCACTCTACCACTTGAGCCATAACGTCATTTCTGGCTTTCGGTAGTTCACTGGCAAGAAGAGTCTCACTAAGTTTCCTCCTCTGAGCTGGCTTTGACCCATGATCTCCGAACCCAGTCTCCTGAGTAGCTAGGATTTACAAGGGTTAAGCCACTGGTAGCATTGGGCTAGAAGCTGTTCTTAAGCAAGCGTTCTTCCCTGCATTTGCCCTGACTCCTCAATGCAAAGGAGGTCTGAGGGTCAGGAGCTGTGAAAAATAGACTTCCAGCCACAGGAAATGGCTGGGGTACATGGTGAAAAGTCAAGCTACTTTTCCCCCTGGGCCCCATCCTGGGACCCTGTCCTCTTCCCTACCTGTGACTCAAGGTCAAACATTGACCCAGCCTTGAATGTCCTGCCAGATTTGTCTCAAGCCACAGAACCTTCATTCCACCCACACCACCAGCTCTACACCACACCTCAAGAACTTTGCCCATGTTGTACCTTTGCCTGAGGCTCTGTGTCCTCTTTCATGCCTTAGAACTCCGGTGGAATTTTGGCACTGGTTATTCACCTCCTGGAGCAAGTCTTTCCTTCCATTTTCCTTGGCTAACTGGCAAATGCTCTATCTTGTTTTGTGTGTGTGTGTGTGTGTGTGTGTGTGTGTGTGTGTGTGTGTGTGTGTGTGTGTGTGTGTGTGTGTGTGTGTGTGTGTGTGTGTGTGTGTGGCGCATGCGTGCGCGCCAGACCTGGGGTTTGAATTCATGGCCTGGACACTATCCCTGAGCTTGTTTACTCAAAGCAAGCATTCTACTACTTGAATCAGAACTGTACTTCTGGTTTTGGGGTGTTTAATTGGAGAAAACTGTCTCATATAGACTTTCCTGCTTGTAATTGTGATCCTCAGAACTCAGCCTTCTGAGTAGCTGAAATTACTGTGGTGAGCCTCAAGCACCTGCCCTATAACTCTTACCTATAACCTCGGCCCTCCTGTATCCCAGAAGAATATGTTTCACCAGGCTCCCTTTTCTTATTTTGCCACTGTTGGGGCTTGAACTCAGGGTCTGAGCATGTTCCTTTGCTTCTTTTGCTCAAGGCTAGCCACAGTGCCACTTTTGTCTTTTTCTGTTTCTGTGGTACTGAGGAATCTAACCCAGGGCTTCGTGTATACTAGGTAACCACTCGACCACTAAGCCATATTTGAAGCCCAAAGCTGACTTGTAACAGGAGTTATGAGGGTGGGAATTATTGGCTTACCCTTTTGGCATAGAAATCGCTGACTACTTCATAACTTTGCCGAGATTTGGGACCAGTCTATGACTCAGCAATGAGGAATGATGAATGAGAGAGAGCCACTAGGCCCCTGAGTCCTAGGCTCACATCCAAGAGAGGAATAGAGAATATGGATCCAGAACTTTCGACCACTCCTGGAGGCAGTGGCTGGCTGCTACATGTCCCAAAGGGACACCTCAGTTAGAACGTAATACATCCGTTGCACACTCCAGCCCAGGCAAAGACTTCAGGGCTTCAGTTATTAGATAGCAGAGGGATGCTTTGTTCAAGCTGCCAGCTCTGACTTAGTAGTCTCTGAGGGCTTGTCCCAGCTTGCCCAGGTTGGGGCGGTTGGGCCTGCGCAACCTGATGAATGCCCATCATCCATACATCATCCATACATACACAGAGACATGGAGTTACTGCTCCCTTTTATGGAGGGGGCGTGGAGGTGTGGGGTTTAACTATGAGCCTAAGCCTTGTCCCTTAGCTCCTTTTGCTCAGGGGTAGCACTCTGCAGCTTGAGTCCCAGCCCCACTCATGTTTGTTTTTTTGTTTTTGTTTTTTTCCTGTGATCTCTTAGAAATAAGAGTGTTGCTGACTTTCCTGCCCTGGCTGAATTCAAATTGGCATTCTCTACATCTCAGCCTCCTGAGGAGCTAGGATTACAGGCAGGAGCTGCTGACACCTGGGTGTCTTTTCTTCTTGTTGTTCTTTCTTTAATCATGACAATCTGAAATCTTCAAGGTGTCATTCCAGTGGTTTCCCTTTGAAGTAAACTATCCAGTCCTGGAGTTCGAATTCTAGGACTGCTACCCACAAATGGAGGGAGACCCTGACAAACTCGTTCCTATTTTTGTGAATGTCAATGGAATGTTATAAAAGTAATAATTAACTTTGCAGTTAACTCATAATTCTATTTTAGAATGCCACACAAATATTATTGGATTTATGTCTTCCATTCAAACACCATGGTATGATTCCCATAATGGAAGGATATTGACTAATTACTGCTTTTATAAGTATTCTACCATGATACTTCATTAAATAATGGAAGAATGCAATAACTAATTATTGAATATCTAACTAATAATATCTAATAACTAATAATTGAATATCCTCACATTCCCTCTCTTTCTATATATTATATATATAATATAAATACATACACATATACATATCTATCAAATCTGGGCACTACTGTGGCTTGATCAAAGGTCTGCTGAATTTCCTAGCAGCTCAGTTTGCTGGAGGCTGGTGTGCTATGACTGAGATTTCACTTATGGATTGGGCATTCTAGGCTGTGAGTTAAAATCCCTGCAAGGCCAAAAATTTATTCTTGAAGTAGGAAGCCAATTTTGACACATTTTTTTCCTTTTCTGTGAAAGTCCTGGGTCTCAGTAAGATATATAATCCATATGCAAATACAATCTAGGTGATATGATGTAATAACTGAGGTGTTATATGTATAATAATACTAAATAAGTAAGGGTAATGAACGTAATATTCAGTAAACCCATGTACGCAAATAGATCTAATATATAAATATTAATTTTTTCATTGCTGAGGCTTTAATTCACACCCTGGAAACTGGTCTGAATTTCTTGCCTTTAAGAATGGTGAGCTTCCCCTTCACCCACAATGTCACAGATTTACCCAGACCCTGAGTTCAAATCCCAGGCCTTTCAGAAAAGTGATGCAAATTACAAGACAGGGCCTTATTTATTTATTTATTTATTTATTTATTTATTATTTTTAGGTTTTTTTGGCCAAGCACAGGGCTTGAACTTAGGTCTTGGCACCTCTGCCACAGCCGACCCTGGTATCCTAGGACCCGAGTTCAAATCTCAGGGCTGGCAAAAAATATAATGAAAAGGATAAAACTGAAGAGATCAAGAAGGTGTTTTTTTTTCCTTTATATTGTGACCATCCTGGGTCTAAATGACAAGGCCCAGAAAGTGCACATGACCTTGCATTGCTGATGTTTGGCGGGCTATTAAGGAAGCCATAGCAGATAGTGGCAACTTAGGCCTGGAGTTCAAATCCCGGGACTGCAACTAATGAATGGTGGGAGGGTCTAAGAAACGCATTCTGATGATAAATCCTTAGAAATGTAATGTTATAAAAGTAACATTAAATTATTAGTTTATGATTTTCATATTATAAAATTATACTTTGTTGACTAATTTTCAATTAATACTTTATTATTTATTCAGTCATGATACTTAAAAAAGGAAGGAATAATTTAGTTGCTAATAATTGGTAGTAATATTGTATATGCAATTTCATAAAATACAGACATCTCTCTTGTTTTATACATATACGTTTCTGCCCTGGATGGCTTCACCCTGTGATCCTGAGTCCTCAGCCTCCTGAGCTAGTGTGATAGGCTTGAGCTTCTGGTCCTCTGCTAGTTTCAGAACTGTAATCACTTTGACAATAGAAGTTAAGTGCTTATCACAAAGGATTTGGGGAGCATAGTAAGCCTTTCAACATTGGACCTTTCAGAACACTGTAGGACACAAGGTTATAATGCTAGAGTTTGAGAGGCTGGGCATATGGATCTACTAAGCTTGAACCTGGAGCTCTGACTCCAGTTCTGGTGTACATCAGTGTTCATTTTCCAGAAAATGTTCTCAAAATTATCAAATAGGAAAAATACTTTGATTATCTCTGTTATTCCAGTGTGCGTCTGATACTGAAGCCTGGGCACTGTCCCTGAGCCCTTCAGCTTAAGGTGAACACTCTACCACTTGAACCACATTGCCACATGGGTCTTTTGGTGGTTCATTGGAGATAAGAGTCTAACAGGCTTTCCTTGCCTAGTTTGTCTTGGAACTGTGGTCTTCAGATCTCTGCCTCCTGAGAAGCTATGGTTCCATGTGTTTTGCCAGTCCTGGGGCTTGATCTTAGGCCCTGGGTACTCTCTCTGAGCTTCTTTTTCTGAAGGCTAGTGCTCTGCCACTTGAGCCACTCCACAGCTCCTGAAACTTTCTGAGTATGTGGCACTGAAGATTCAAACCCTGGCATTCATGCATGCTGAGCAAGCTCTCTAAAACTAAGCCACATACCCAGCCCCACCCTTACAATTTTATCCTACAACTTGCCTATCCTCAAGAAAAGGCTTCTGAGTATAAATCTTCTAAAGAAATCCCTATAGGAAGTTGTTCAAAGATAAATAAGACAAAGCTCAAACTGTGGACAGAATCTAAACATGTGATGAATGTGACAAATGTCTCCATTTAATTAAGTATCATGTTTCCAAACTTAAAAAAGTATTAATGAAAAATGAGTCAATGACTTAATTTATTGTGTATAATTTTTTTTGGGTCCGCTCGTGGGGACTGAACTCTGGGCCTGGGTGCTGTCCCTCAGCTCAACTCAAGGCTAGCTCTCTACCACTTGAACCACAGCCCCACTTCTGGCTTTTTTCTTTTTGCTTATGTGGTGCTGAGGAATCAAACCCAGAGCCTCATGCATGCAAAGCAAGCGCTCTACCACTGAGCCACCTTCCCAGTCCTTATTGTGTATAATTTTATAATAGATGTACAAACATAATAAATATTATGTTTATAATAACACTAAGTGCAATAAACTATAAAATGAATAAAATAAAATAAATACAAAATCAATAATAATAATCAATGTATAATAAACATGCATATGTACATATATGTCATATATTACACATGTATAGAAATATTTTTTACATTCAGGCCCTGGGTACTCTAGATTGAATTTCTTTTCCTCAATGACAGTGAGCTTCCCCTTCACCATTTGTGTAAAATTGTTACCACGACAATGAGCTGAAATACCATCAATGTCAGAAATACTGGCCCCAGTTCCAAAAGAGTGACTTAATATTTTTAATGGATGCAGTTATGTTTATTCAGTTCCATACTGAAAATTTTTAAAAAGCAATGTAGAATTTTGTATAGCTATTGAGATACCCTTCCCTTACACCCAAAGTGCATCTTTGAGCACTACATTATTTTTTGTACTTTTTAATTGTAAAAATGTTGTACAGAGGGGTTACAGTTACATGCACCAAGTAATGAGTACACATCCTATTGAGCATTATGGCTTCCTCCTTTGTTCTCTCCCTACCTGTTGGATCTTTCTTCTGTCCTGTGGAAGATGGACGGGGTCTGAGAAAAGATATTGTGTGGCTCGCCTGTTCCCCAGACTTCCCTACACCCAGAGACACTCAGATGCAGCAGGGAATCAAGTCAAGCAAGAACTCATTTATTATCACGCAGCAAGTGATTTTTAAAGCAAAAAACTGCATAGCATGGAAGTGGAGGAAAAGGAACTAACCAATCATTGTAGAGGTCACCCTATCATGCGCCTAAGCTTTCTATACTTTCCCTGCTGTCTGCGAGCTTTTCAAGCACTGATGTCACTTCGCCTGGTTGTGGTACCCAGTCAGATTTTAACATAAACAAGTTGGGCTCTGCCCACTCAACTCCCTCTCAGCGCCACCTTTGCTGTTCATGTGCCCTACAGATTCCTTTTTGTTTTAATGGCAGATCCATCTCTTTGCTGAGGTTCGGGTCAGGGCAACTCTTACGAGGTTCGCCCAATTGCCACCTCCTCTTTCCGTGGTTCACCTAAGGTGTGGGGTAATCTTCGGCACTGAGCTTATCATAATGGATGCAGAGAGCCATGAGTTGGATCTCTTGGTCTCTATCCTTTTTGGTATAACCTCAGCCCCCACATCCTGCTCACTTCCCAGTTAGTTATCCTTTTTCCCTCCTAAGTAAAAGTTAATAAATGTCAGCCCAATCATAGTTAGAAATATCTGAAGCAGTTCGAGTACTTCTGGGACATATATAAGTCAGTATCTCATATGGTTGCCCTCTTTATAGCATGGGAGCAGCCTGAGTATTGGGGTACCAAACATGAGGCATGGGGCATCCTCGTGGGCCCCCACACTCAGGCTGTCCTTGGTAAAGGGAGGCCCAATCTCCAACATCCCAGGATCCTCTAGGCAGGTCACAGATATCAAAATGAAGGTCAGGCCACCAGGTCGAAGGGACAGGTTCTCTTGTGGTACTATTGATGATTTCACCATTGCCAGCGCTGATCACTGCCCAGTCACCCGTTGAGGTTGGTGTGGATTCCCTAGGGCCATTGCCGGGACTGGGAGCATCAGGACAGCCAACAGCTGGAGTATCACAATCTGCAATTGTTAGAGAACACAAGTGCTTCTCAAGGGCTGGTTGCCCTTATGGATGGTTAGTAGTTATCTTTTTAGCTTTCCCTCTTTTAAACACAAGCTTCGACCACCATAGCCATTTTGTTTCCTTGTTGGTTAGTTTATCCTTGGAATCCTCCTGGGTAAAAAATTAAGGTTCCTGGCCGGGATCCAAATGGGAGCTGTCTTCCCTATGGGAAAAACATATCTGAATCCCTTGCACATGGTAACTAGGGGGTCAAGTCCTCTCCGTTGTTGTGTCAGGGGTTCCTTCTACCTGACTTTCACTTGGGGCTTAGGGTTTAATTGTCTCCAATGCTTCTGAAATTTGGATTCAGTTGCCCCTTTTCAAAAATTTAAAATGTTAATGGTAAACAAAGCTCTCTGCAGCTGTATAAGGGGATTAACTCCCCCTTTTTGTTTTAATAATTGCTCTTTAAGTCATTGGTGATTTCTTTCTATAATTGCTTGGCCTTGGGGATTATAGTGAATTCCTGTAGTTTGATTAATATGTCATCTGTCACAAAACTCTGACACTGATTTACTAACAAAACAGAGTCCTTTTGAGTTTTAACTTGTGCTGGTAGAACCAAGGTGGCAAACCATTGAAGAAAATGTGCTTGTGAATGTTTAGTTCTTTCTGCTGTACGTGCTGTGGCCCAACATGCTTCTGAATAGGTATCTATAGAAACACAAATTCATCACAGCAGTTTTCCAGAGGACATTGGGTTTGAGGCCTCTGGGATTTACCCCTGATGGTTGTAGTCGGGGTACTTTTAAGAAGGGCTGGCATGTTTTACAGGTATGTACTATTCTTTTGAGGTCCTTTACAGGAATCTGAGGAAATTTATGTTGAAGACCTCTCCAATTAATGTGGGTTAAATCAGGTAAGTGGGTGGCCTCTTGTAACATTGAGGCTTGTGGGCCAGTAGCTAACTGGTCCACCCAATTATTGCCCATGGATAAAAACTCAGGAAGTTTTGAATGCCCTCTCAAATGTTGAATAAGAATAGGGGCTCTATTCCATCTAATAGGCCCTTAAGGGTGTCCATAAGTGAGAAAATAGGGTTTCCATCCAGCTTAATATGTGCCCATGGAATATGAGGGACAAGTTAATCATATACACACTATCAGAATACAAATTAAAGGGTTTTTGAATGTCCTGAATGGCCATAATTATGGCCAGCATTTTTTTATATTGTGCTGACCATTGACAAGGTTGAAATCTTTGTTGGCTTGGGGTATTCTGTTGCTCCTATAAGGCTGCTTACGCAGAGCCTGCTCTCCCTCCATCAGAGAAAATATGGAGGGCCCCAGGAATAGGTGTAGGAGAAAATAGAAAAGGCATTTTGAGGGGAAGTCGCCATAACATGACAGTCCATTTAGATGGCCCATAATGGCAGTGAATTTGGCCTAGAAACCCTTCCAGGGAGAGAGCAAGATGAGCATTGGCTTGATTGAGCCACTCAACGTTTGCCATCTGAAAAGGAAAAACAATGGAGTGAGGGTCAAGGCCATAATGCCATTGGGCTTGGGTCCTTCCCTTGATGATAGCATCGGCAAATTGGTCTGCTTGTCAGTACACCCGAGGTGTGCCTCCGAAGGGAGTGTGAACCCACTCTAATGGCTCTCCCCCTTTGAGTTAAAACTGCAGAAATCAGTTTAACACATGCAAATAAACAGAGAACATGGTCTCAAGAACAGAATACCATTCAGGGAAACTTCATCCAGGGCTCTTTAGAACGGTAAAAATATTGCCCGATGGCTGGCTGTAATTGTAAAAACTTCTTGTGGTGTCCTGTCTTTTAGTAGGGCACAAGGCTATCTTTAGGGACAGGAACCCATGGCGACAGCCAATTGATTTCCCTTAAAAGACTCTGAAGTTGCAGGAGAGAGATGCTGGAATATCCAGCAAAGGCTTAAGGGGGCTGGCCTGAGTCAAGGTAAGGTAGGATCCGAGCATCTTAAAAGGAGGTACCTTTGGAATTTTATTGAGGGCTATAGTAAACCCCCTTTTTTTTAATATGGTGCAAACCTGGGCCATAATGCCCTTCATGCATCCCGGGTCTTGGTGTCTCAGAATTATATCATCCATGTAGGCATAGGCAAGAGAGGTATCTGAATCCAGCACAGGCCCTAAAAGTGGGGCCAAGTATTGTTGGCAAAGGGCTGGGCTATGGGCCATTCCCTGTGGCAGCACCATCCATTCAAACCTCTGATCAGGCTGGGAGAAATTATGAGAAGGTTTGGAGAAGGCAAATGTGGGGCACACAGGCAGCAAAAATGGCCCTGAGAGGAAGTTGAGTGTGCAGAGCTGGATTTGTTTATATTCAGTGAATACACAGCTCGTGGAAGCCTAGGTGCATGATAAGGTGTGACGTTTACAGTGACTGGTTGGTTCCACTTCCTCCCCTCCCACACAGTCTTTTGCTTTAAAAGAGCTTGCTCTTTCTTAACACATGAGTTCCTGCTTGACTTGACTCCCCTGTGTCTGATTATCTCTTGTGCTAAGGGAGGCTGGGGAACGGGCAAGGGGCCACACTTACCTTTCCTCGGACCACGTCCATCTTTTGTGGGATGGATGAAGACCAAATATCTGTCGCCAACGTGGGGCACGAAAGGAAAAGATACTGGCAGAGGCTAAGCAGCCTCTCAGGGTAAGTGAGGAGGAGACAACATTAGGCCTAGAGGGAGTAAAGGAGGACTTGGGAAGTGAGAAGGAAAAGGAATGGTTCAAATTCGACTGAGAAAGCACTGAAACATGCAGAGTGGAAGCCAAAATGAGGGTGAAAGTTACCCCCTCTGACTCAGGTGCCCTTGACAGTCCTAGGTTCCCTCCCTATTCCCTCTATTGGGGGGAGGTACAGCACCCTACGTGACCTGGGAGAGGGACCTGCAAGACCCAGATCCCTACCAACCTTCCATGGAGGGGCCGAGGACTTGGGAAGTAACCTATTGGAGGCCTATCCTGGAAAGGAAGGGCCACCTGGGAGTCAGGATCCTAGGCCACAGGATTTACTTCTTCACCACTTCTGTTTATTAAATGGTGTGCTTTCTTTAAGGAGAAATGCAGAGTGTGAGTAGAAAATAATTGGCAGGCTCAACCCACGATACCTATTACTTAAGCCATGTTTACAGGGACAGGGAAAGGGTACACCAGTGGCATCCAACAGGCCACAATACCTGGCCTGTACCGTGACCAGGTGAGGCAGGCAGAACTTGCAGCATGGTACAAATTGGATGAAGGGCCCACTGAGTCCCCCATATCAGGAGTGAGACAAAAACCGGGTCAGCATCTACCTGATTTTATAGACCGATTCCAACAGAGTGTTCACCGCAAGTAGCCATCAGTGAACCTCTGAGATCAGTTTGTAAAGCTACTGGTTTGGGAAGAGATGAATGCAGACCACAGCATGGCATGCATGGGATTGAGAGAGAGTTCCCTGAGCAGATGGGTGTTGGCCTCGCAGGATGTGAGAATGCAACAGCACCAGTCCTAATCACTATCTTAGCTTTACATGCTCATACATCTGCAATGACTGAGGCATCCGAAGGAAGGAACCCCAAGGCCATCAGGGAGAGGGACTTGTTTTAAATGCGGGCAGGAGGTGCACTTTAAGGAGGACTGTTTACAACAATCCCCAGCCCACAGGCTGGGGGGGGGGTCCAAACCGCCCCCTACACCCTGCCCTAGGTGCAGGAATTGGTGCCATTGGAAAAAGGATTGTTGATTCAAGTTTGATGTATATGGGAAGCCTTTAAACTAGGGGAGGGGTATTCTCCAGCCCCATTCACTCAAGGAGGAAACCCCTCAGCTGTGAGGCCCAGGCAGCCGCATGGCAGGACAACCCAGGCCCATTGGACAGTTCACTGGTGGAAGGATTCTGCCCTAAAATGAGTATTCTCAAAGAAGGAAAGAGGTTTCACTGCTTAATTGACACAGGGACAGATCGAACCATACTCAGGGAGGATGAAGTGCCCTTGGACTGGAAGCTTGCACCCTGGCCCCCTATATTGGGGGTAGGGGGCAACTCACAGTCCCAAGAGATGGTTGCCCTTATGAAATGGACTAGCCCAGATGGAGAACAGGGAAAGATAAGCCCTTAATGTCAAAAAATCTCACTGCCAATTTACTAGGGCAAGACATGCTAAGACAAATCAATGCCATGGTCACTACAGACCATCTAGCATCCTATGATGATATCCTGGATGGGGAAGAAGCACAAAGGCTTAAACAGGATCTACTGGGAGTCAAGGAAAAGGATTTTTTTGGGGGTCCGGTCGTGAGGCCTGAAATCTGGGCCCGGGAACTGTTCCTCAGCTCTTCAGCTCAAGGCTAGTGCTCTACCACTTGAACCACAGCAACACTTCTGGCTATTTTCTTTTTGCTTATGTGGTGCTGAGGAATCGAACACAGGGCCTCGTGCATGCAAGGCAAATGCTCTACCACTGATCCACCTTCCCAGCCCCAGAAAAGGATTTTTTTAACTTTCAAAATTACAGAGAAAAACATAAGGGACGCGCTCGGGTGAACCCCCAATCCTAAAGGCCACTGCCCCCCCAGTACTTCCCATTAGATGGAAACCAGGAAGCCCTATCTGGGTGGAGCAATGGCCATTGACCAAAACTAAACTTGTAGCCCTCTACCTTTTGGTGAAAGAACAGATAAACCTTGGGAAAATATGTCCTTCTATGTATCCTTGGAATACACTCGTATTTGTTATTCAAAAAGCCAGGGGAGGTGGGGGGCAGATGGGAAGGGATGGGAAGGGGAAACAAAGGAGGAGGCTACAATGCTTGATAAGAAATGTACTCATTATCTTGCCCGCAAAATTGTACCTCCTCTGTACAGTATTTTCACAATAAAAAATTTAAAAAAGAAATATGCAAGCCAATAAAGATCCGAAGTTTTATTCCCCCCACCCCCCAAAAAAAAAGAAAAAGAAGAAGCCTCCGGTGCTTGGTATATACTCCAAAATCTACCCAAGGTAAATGAAAGGATGGAGCTAGTAGGAATGCCTCTGAGAGGCATGCCCTGGACTCCTGCTATACCTTCAGAATATACCTTGGTTGTGATTTAAATTAAAGATTGTTTTTCTTTTTCTATTCCCCTGCACCCAGATGACTGCAAGAAGTTTGCTTTCTCCATCCCTTCTCTTAATTTTTCCCAGCCTGATCAGAGGTTTGAATGGATGGTGCTGCCACAGGGAATGGCCCATAACCCGGCCTTTTGCCAACAATACTTGGCCACACTTTGAAGTCCTGTGCTGGGTTCAGATACCTCTCTTGCCTATGCCTACATGGATGATATAATTCTGGGGCACCAAGACCCAGGCTGCCTGGAGGTCCTTCTGGCCCAGGTTTTCACCATATTAATAAAGGGGGTTTTACCATAGCCCTCAATGAAATTTCCAAAGGTACCTCCTTTTAAGGTGCTCTGATCCTACCTTACCTTGACTCAGGCCAGCCCCCTTATGCCTTTGCTGAATATTCCAGCCACTCTAACCTTATCCCAACTTCAGAGTCTTTTAGGGGAAATCAATTGGCTGTTGCCATGGGTTCCTGTCCCTAAAGAGAGTCTTCTGCTCTTATTTGCCCTACTAAAAGACAGGATGCCCCAAGAACTTATTACAAGTACAGATAGCCATTGTGCAATATTTTTGCAGCTCCAAAAAGCCCTGCATGAAGTTTTCCTGAAGAGGTATTCTATTCTTGAGCACATTACCCTCTGTTTGGTTGCATGTGTTAAATTGATTTCTGCAGTTTTAACTGAAAGGGGGAGAGCCATTAGAGTGGGTTTAGACTCCCTTGGGGGGCACACCTCGGGTGTACTCTCAGGCAGACCAATTTGCCGATGCTGTCATCAAGGGAAGGACCCAAGCCCAATGGCATTATGGCCTCGACCCTCACTCCATTGTTTTTACTTTTCAGATGGCAAACGTTGAGTGGCTCAATCTAGCCAATGCTCATCTTGCTTTATCCCTGGAAGGGTTTCTAGGCCAAATTCACTGCCATTATGGGCCATCTAAATGGACTGTCATGTTATGGCGACTTTTCTATTTTCTCCTACACCTATTCCTGGGGCCCTCCATTTTTTACTGACAGAGCTAAATCAGGCGCTGTGTATGCAGCCTTTGAGGAGCAAGAAAAGACACCAAACCAAGAAAGATTTCAAACTTGTCAATGGTAAGTACAATATAAAAAATGCTGGCCATAATTATGGCCCTTCAGGACATTCAACAACCTTTTAATTTGCATTCTGATAGTCTATATATGCTCCCTCATATTCCCCACGCACATATTAAGCTGGATGAAAACCTTATTTTTCCCCTTATGGACACCCTTAAGGGCCTATTAGATGGAAGGGGAGCCCCTATTCGTATTCAACATTTAAGAGGGCATTCAAAACTTCCTGAGTTTTTATCCATGGGCAATAATTGGGTGAACCAGTTAGCTACTGGCCCACAAGCTTCAATGTTACAAGAGGCTACCCACTTACCTGATTTAACCCACATGAATTGGAGAGGTCTTCGACAGAGATTTCCTCAGATTCCTGTAAAGGACCTCAAAAGAATAGTACATACCTGTAAAACATGCCAACCTTTCTTTTTTTTTTAATTTTTTTTAAACTAGGGCTGAGAACCGAACCCAGGGCCTTGGGCACGCCAGGCGGGTGCCCTTCCGCTGGGCTAAACCCCCAGCCCCATGCCAACCTTTCTTAAAAGTACCCTGCTACAACCATCAGGGGTAAATTGCAGAGGCCTTAAACCTATTGTCCTCTGGCAAATGGATGTTACTCATTTCCTAGCCTATGGTAAGTTTAAATATATCTTTTTCTCTATAGATGCCTACTCAGGAGCATGCTAGACAACAGCACATACAGGAGAAAGAACTAACCATTCACAAGCACATTTTCTTCAATGCATTGCCACCTTTGGTCTACCAGCACAAGTTAAAAGTGATAATCGACGTTATTTTGTTTGTAATGCAATGTCAGAGTTTTTTGACATATGGCACATTAATCATACTACAAAAATTCCCTATAATTCCCAAGGCCAAACAATTATAAAAAGAAATCACCAATGTCTTAAGAAACAATTATTAAAAAAGGGGGAGCGGACCCACATATACAGTTAACATTTCATAATTTTCAAAAGGGGCAACTGAATCCAGATTTCAGAAGCACTGAGGACAACTAAACCCTAAGCCCCAAGTGAAAGTCAGGTGGAAGGACCATGGGCAGGGGCTTTGTATGCATTTTTCCCATAGCGAGTGAGTTACCATTTGGATCATTGCCAGGAACCTTAAGTTTTTATCCATTTCCTCTATACAGGAGGATACCCAAGGTTAAACTAACCAACAAGAAAATGGCTATGGTGGCCGAGGCTTGTGTTAACAGGAGAGAAAGCTAAAAAGATAACTACTAACCATCCCCAAGGGCAACCAGCCCATGAGAAGCTCTTGTATCCTCTACCAATTGCAGATTGTGATACTCCAGCTGATGGCTGTCATGACGTTCCCAGTCCCAGCATTGGCTACATTATCCACATCAAACACAACAGGTGACCTGGACAGTGATCAGCGCTGACAATGCAGAAATCAAGAGACCATAAGAGAAGCTGTACCTTTGACCTGGAGGTCTGACCTTCATTTTGATCACCACCCTATGTCATTATTTATGGACCGTTTAATATTTCTGTAGGAGCAACTTATTTTAATGTTACTTGCTCTAATTGTTCTTTTACTACTTGCTTGTACAACCACTTTTTGTTATGCTTTCCTGTAAACATGTCTAAAATCTGCTCCAAAACAACCCACACCTATGGATTCTGAAGTGGCAAAGACTGCTATCCCATCCTTGACTAATGTTAAAGGACTGCTAATGACATTGCTTGGCCTTGGAATGCTTTTGCTGATTGTTTTTCTATGCCTTCCTTTCATTATACGTGCACTCCAAAACTCTTATTAGTTTAACCAGCCAGTTACATAAGATCAAGCTCCAAGTGAATGAATTTCCCCCGAGAGGAACCACAGCCAGAGATGGGTAAGCGGGGGTGTCAGTCTGACCAACCTAAGACAGGGCCTTCAACTTCGTTCTGAAGAAGTTCCTGATGACAGGTAAGGCAGACAAGGTGATCCACCCAACCTAAGACAGGCTAGTTTGCTTCTTTAAACACAGATGGGGTGTTGGAAGCCAACAGTAAAGTTTAAAGGTCATCTTGACCCCTGTGCTTGCTTGAAGGCACATACAAGAACTGGCTTACTTAAAAGACACCAGGTGCCTGGGATTGCTTTGCTATGTCTGCAGAATTTGTTTTAAATTTTCCTTGTTTTCATGAGATACTGACTTTTATATATGCCCCAGAATTAATAGAGCTGTTTGGGACATTTCTAACTGTGGTGAGCTCATCATTACTGTGCTAGATGGGGATGTGAGGTAACTGGGACCGGCTCTTAGATCGTGCACAAGGGGACTCCCTATTCTTGTCTGGCGAATCTCGCCCCCCCCGACTTGCCTCGAAACCCCTGCATGGCCAATGCTATTCTTACCAATGGAATCCTGTTAAAATAATCTTTACAGAGGAGGGGAAATGGATAACTAACTGGAAGGTGGATCTGCCATTAAAAAAAGGGGGGGGGGAATCTGTGGGGCACACAAGCATCAAAGATGGCCCTGAGAGGAAGTAGAGTGGGAAGAGCCAGATATGTTCATGTTCAGTGTGTAAATAGCTCATGGAAGCTTAGGTGCATGTTAAGGTGTGACCTTTATAGTGATTGGTTGGTTCCATTTCCTCCCCTCCCACACAGTCTTTTGCTTTAAAAAGGGCTTTCTCTGTGTTAATACTCGAGTTCCTGCTTGACTTGACTTCCTGCTGCGTCTGATTGTATCCTGGGCTAAGGGAGGCTGGGGAACAGGCAAGTGGACACACTGACCTTTCCTTGGGCCCCATCTATCTTTCTTGGGATGGAGGAAGACTCAACAGGCAAACTTCTTGCAGTCATCTGGATGCAGGGGGATAGAAAAAAAATCTTTAATATCTATCAATCTATCACAACCAAGGTATATTCGGAATGTATAGTGGGAGTCCAGGGCATACGTCTTATGGGTATTTCTACTAGCTCCATCCTTTCATTTACCTTACGTAGCTCTTGGAGCATGCACCAGGCCCCAGATGCTTTTTGGAAAACAAATACAGGTGTGTTCCAAGGACTCACAGAAGGGCGTATGTACCCAAGGTTTACCTGATCCTCCACCAAAAGTTAAAAAATCCTTTCCTTAAATCCCTCTAGATCCTGTTTAAGCCTTTGTGCTTCTTCTCCATCCATTGGCTACAGTATCCACATCAAACACAACAGGTGACCTGGACAGCGATCAGCACTGACAATGCAGAAATCAAGAGACCATAAGAGAAGCTGTACCTTTGACCTGGAGGTCTGACCTTCATTTTGATCACCACCCTATGTCATTATTTATGGACCGTTTAATATTTCTTTAGGAGCAACTTATTTTAATGTTACCTGCTCTAATTGTTCTTTTACTACTTGCTTGTACAACCACTTTTTGTTATGCTTTCCTGTAAACATGTCTAAAATCTGCTCCAGAACAACCCACACCTATGGACTCTGAAGTGGCAAAGACTGCTATCCCATCCTTGACTAATGTTAAAGGACTGCTAATGACATTGCTTGGCCTAGTAAATTGACAGTAAGGTTTTTTGCCACTAAATGGCAAATCTTTTCCTGCTCTCCATCTAGGCTAGTCCATTTCATAAGGGCAACTGTCTCTTTGGACTGTGAGTTACCCCCTACAACCAATAATTGTGGCCCACATGCAAGCTTCCAGTCCAAGATCACTTCCTCCTCCCTGAGTACGGTTCAATCTGCACTCATGTCAGTTAGGCAGTGAAACCGCTTTCCACCTATGAAAATACTCTTTTAGGGAAGATTCCTTCCACCAGGGGGATGGACCAATTGGCCTGGGTAGTCCTGCCATGAGGCTGCCTGGGCCTTATAGCAGAGTGGTTTCCTCCTTGAGTCAACAAGCTGGAAGATGCCCCTCCCCTAGTTTAAAGGCTTCCCATCTAAATCAATTTTGGATTGACAATCCTTTCTCCAATGGTACCCCTTCCTGCACCTGGGGCAGAGTGTAGGAGGTGGTTTGGATCCCCCGGGTCGGTTAGCAGGAGCGATTGTTGTGAACAGTCCTGCTTAAAGTGGCCCCCCTGTCCGCATTCAAAACATGTCCCTCTCCCTGATGGCCCCTGCCCCTGGGATGCCAGAGCCAGGGTTATAGCCTCAGTCATTGCAGATGTCTGAGCCTGTAAAGCTAAGGTGGTTATTAGGACTGGTGCTGTTGCATTCTCACATCCTGGGAGGCCACCACCCATCTGCTCATGGAACTCTCTCTCAATCCCACGCATGCCATGCTGTGGTCTGCATTCATCCCTTCGCAAACCAGTAGTTTTAAAAACTGATCTCGGAGGTTCACTGATGGCTACTTGCGGTGAACACTCTGTTGGCATCGGTCTATAAAATCAGGTAGAGGCTGACGCAGTTTTTGTCTCACTCCTGATATGAGGGAATCAGTGGGCCCTTCATCCTATTTGTACCATGCTGCAAGTTCTGCCTGCCTCACCTGGTCATGGTACAGGCCAGGTATTGTGGCCTATTGAAGCCAGTGGAGTACCCTTTCCCTGTCCCTGTTAACATGGCTTAAGTAATAGGTATCGTAGGTTGAGCCTGCCAGTTATTCTCGACCCACACTCTGCATTTCTCCTTAAAGAAAGCACACCATTTAATAAACTGAGAAGTTGCAAGGACAGCTTTGGCCACATCCAGCCAGTCCTCAGGGACACGGGTGATGAGCAATGTCCTGTAATAAGGTCTGGGTCCAAGGAGAGTTTGGGCCATCCTCCACCACCGACTTGTGGAGCTCTTTAAGATCCTTTGCTTCCCATGAATACTATTCCAATGGTCTGTTAGCTCCTGGTGCCAGATTGACCAAATATCCTTGGGGAAGTTAATCCTTTGTCCCAGGGTCAGGGCTCCCGGATGGCCACTCCTGGGTAGGACTTCATATAGGTTATTTCCCCGGTTCTCGGTCCCTCCTTAGAAGGTCTATAGGGGTCCATGTATCCCAGGTCCCTCTGTAGGGCCACATACAGCACCGTACCTCTGACCCAATTGTGGGAATAGGGTGAGGGCCTACGACAGTCATGGGCACCAGCGTCAGAGGGGGTAACCTTCACCCACATTTTGACTTCCACTGTGTATGCTTCTGTCTCATCAGTCGAATTTGACCCATTCCTTTTCCTTACTACTTCCCAAGTCCTCTTTTACTCCCTCTAGGCCTAATATTGTCCCTCCTCTTCCTTCTTTGAGATAGCATTACCCATACTAAGGGTTTCACTTACCCTTAGAGACCCCTTAGCCTCAGCCAGAATATTTTCCTTTCCTGCCCCACGTTGGGTGCCAGATTTTGAGTCTTTGTAAGTTCCGCAGAAGATGGATGGGGTCTGAGGAAAGGTAAGTGTGTCACTCACCTGTTTCCCAGTATCCCCTAGGCCCAGAGACAGTCAGACGCAGCAGGGATTCAAGTCAAGCAGGAACTTGTTTATTACCATGCAGCAAGCACTTTTTAAAGAAAAAAACCGCGTGGCATGGAAGGGGAGGAAAAGGAACCAACCAGTCACTGTAGAGGTCACCCTATCATGTGCCTAAGCTTTCTCTACTGTCCTTGCTGTCTGTTTTCTGTTCAAGCACTGATGTCACTTCACCTGGTTGTGGTACAAAGTCAGATTTTAACAGAAACAACTCAGGCTCTACCCACTCAACTCCCTCTCACCGCCACCTTTGATGCCCATGTGCCCTACATCTACCATCCCTTCCCTCCCATCTCCACAACTATTTCTCCCTGCCATGGTCAGTGACTTAATTATTTTTTTTGGCTTGGCATACGGCTTGAACTCAAGTAGAGGCACCTCTGCACCTTCCCTCACATTGCTAAGAATTTATCAAAACCCTGAGTTCAAATCCCAGGCTAGGAAAAAAAACTGGCAGAAATTCTAAACCAAGGAGCTTTATTTTATTAATTTAATTAATTAACTAATTAGATAATTTTGCCAACCACGAGGCCTGAACTCAGGTCACAGCAACTCTGACTCAACTTCGGTCGCCCTAGCCTGGGGTGCAGCCTCCAGACCCATAGCAGATCCTGGGACCGTAGACCCAGAGGGCTTGCAGGAAGACCAAAAAAAAAGTGGAACAGCACAAAAAGTGGTGAGCTATAGAGTTTTACGATTTTTTGTTTGCACTGTGACCATCCTGGTTCTGAATGACACGGTAGGAAAGTGGACCTGACCTGGCATTATTGATGGTTGGCAGGCTATCATGGAAGCCATAAGCCAACAATATCAACATAGACCTTGGCTCAAATCCTGGTCCTGACACCTACCAATGGCAGGAGATCACAAGCGACTCGTTCCCATGCACAAGAATACCTATTGAAAGAGTAGTTCATGCTTCAGTGTAGTCTAAAATTGGATGCAATAATCCTGGGATGCTGATTGATCTTAATTAATAGTTTATTAAGCATGAAAAGAATATTATTTCAATGGCAATATAATAAATACCTAACAGTTGGTAGGAACATAGTAGATAGCATTCAATCATAGACAGCTCTGGGACTCTTCACTAATATATATTTATTTGTATACCACCGTCTGCCTATCCATGTATCGCTGTTTTGGCCAAACTTGGGGCTCCATCTCAGTGCCTGGGAACCACCAGACAGCTTCATTGGCTAGAGGCTCCTATGCTCACACTCACCCATTCATGATTGGGCTTGCTAGGCCCATAGTTCATATCCTAGCACTGCCAAAAAAATTTAATCTTGGTTAAGAAACTCAATGTGACACATGTTCTCATTTTATGAGAGAGTCCTGTGTGTCAGGCATGATGGTGAACACATCTACAAATCTAGATGCTATGTGAAAGTATGTAAACAATGTAATGAATGGTACAGGTGTGAACACAGCAAATAAAATAAATGGTTAATCAATAAATAAAACAAAACAAGAAATAAAATGAATAACCACACCAAACACGATATGTACTGAACATCTGTATGGAAGTATAAATCCTATCTTTAAAGTATACAGACAAGAATCTAAATCCTTGATACTTCCAGTAACATATCTGCCTTAAATCAGTTGAATCAGACTTTTCCTGTACAATGAAGGAATAGGCCCAGTCTAGGAAAGCAACTAGAGAAGGCAGGCCGATTGTATCTGTCACAAAACTTTGTGGAAAATAGTATTTAGGATTACTTACTGGTGATCCACTTGCACTGGAAGCATGATTCTGACCTCTTGCTTGCTGATTCTGAACTATTGCTTTGATGATTATATTCTCCAAGAAGAAGTGATAATTGATAACAAAGGACTATAATGCATTTTGATTTCTCATTAAGCACTTTCAATAATCAAAATCACATGAAGACAATAGACAGCCCTATTTTTTAAGATCAAAACAGTGTCTTTAAAAAAACAAGGAATTTAAGTAGTCATGCAAAGGACTTCTATTTTATTACTGAAATATACATTTTTTCTAATGTTGGTACCAATAAATAATGGATCAATTAGAAATCTCTTAAAGCTCATATGTTCAATAGTGAGTTCTATTACACTATATCATGGTATTTTTTGTGTATGGTTTTAAGAAGAAATTTTAATTACTGACTTGAATTTCTGATAGGATAATGTCATCACAGCACATCTTGCTTCTATACTCTCAGTTTTAAATTGCTATCTAAGTATGTGTATTAGATAATCATAGAAAAGGCAATATGTCCAGAAAAGAAGCCATAACTTAACTCAGCAAAAGTAGGTACTTTGTATCATTTTGGAATTATTTTCTGTGCTTGCGAAGATTACTATTGACTTTGTCGTTCCTTTGGGGAAAACAAAGTCATATTTACACATTTTATGTTGGTCGTGGGGCTTGAAGCCAATCCTGGGCACTGTCCCTCAGCTCTTCAGCTCAAATTTAGTGCTCTACCACTAGCTACAACACCACTTCTGAGATTCTGGTGTCTAATTGAAGATAAATGTCTCATGGATTTTCCTGACCAGGCTGAGACCACAATCCTCTGGTCTCAACCTCCTGAGTAGCTAGCATTATAGTATGAGCCACCGGCACCTGGCTCATATTTGCATTTATTTGCACTAAATGACACTATGTAGACAAAGAATGGAAATTTGAATCAAATGATGTGACATTGCAGCTTTTTAGACAGATTGAGGTAGCAATAAATATGTCCTCCTTTTCCATGTTGTTACATTAATGACTCATGATGTGTGGGACTCTTACCTTAGCATCCTCTGCTGTCTGCTTTTGTGGACTTAGTATCAGAAATTGTTCATAGAGAAATAGAGAAAGACATAGATTTTTAGAAAGCAAAGGAGAGCAGGTGTGAAAGAACAGCATAGAAGGATATACAACTTATCACACAGAGATTAAGAACTAGTCTAAGGGATTAGAATGCTAAAGGCACTGAGGAATAAGCCTAGTTGATAACTAGTTCTTCAATAACAATAAATGCTTCCCTAGAACAGTTAGTGGTGTAACTTAGTTATTACTATCATTTATTCCTTCAATCTGGAGTTATTCCGTCTCCTCTGTCAAAACTATTAATTAACCTCTGCCTTTTTGGTTCCCTGATTTACCAAAAGGATTTCCAAATCTCACATATATACTACCCTTCTTATTGTGATTAGCAGTTACCACTCAAAAGCCTGGAATCTTTGAATTTCCAGGATTAATCTTCACCTGATATCTAAGCACACTACTGGCATTAATTACCATGACCTATTATGAAAACATTTTTTTGTTCAACACAGTATTCTAATATAGGTAAAGTACATGAATTAAGGACTATTGTTAAATATCATTTGGAAGGAACAATTATATATTCCAAATATGGGTTCTTTATTTTGCATTTACTCGCTAAATATTTCTTTTGCCCATCCTGGGGCTTGAACTCAGGGCCAGGGAACTGTTCCTGAGCTTCTTTTTTTTATTTTATATCAATGCCAGCACTCTACAACTTGAGGCAAAGCACCACTTCCAGTGTTACCTTTTCTGTTTATGTGGTATGGAGGAATTAAACCCAGGGTTTCATGCATGCTAAGCAATAGCTGTTCCATGAAGCCACATTCCCAGAGCCCTAAATGACTTTCTTTTTTATATTCATAAGTTTTTGTGTGTGTGAAAATATAGTACAGATGGGTTACAATTACATGAGAAAGGTAAAGAGTACATTTCTTTTCAAGCATTTTTGCTGCCTCCTTTGTTTCCCCTTCTCATCCTTGCCCACCAATCCTCCCATCCCGTCACCAAAGTTGTAAAGTTTGTTTTTCAACAGAGTGTCTTGTGCAATGGGACTTTCTTAAAATGGCATTACTTTTTCATTCTGTTAATATATATTATAATTTAGGGGAGGTGGTAGAAAAGGAAGTGGAAAACAATACTAAATCCAGTAAGGCTGACAATCCTATCACATTACTAAGGATGTAGTGTTAACACCTGCAGGACTCATAGGGCTGTTGCATGTGACATTATTATGGAAAACACTATTAACTGTGATCTCCGACATCCATAATATCCTGATTACACTTTCAAGGTCAAGAGCCAAATATCTAAGACTTTTTATTGATTGGGTTTGTTTCCTAGGAAGGAAGAAGGAGGATGTGATAGGTGATGGTGGAAAAATATGCATATTGACTCCCTGTCCACATTTTTTCACAGTTTTAAAAAGTGCTACTGATGAACTCCCACTTACATCCAATTGACTTGCTGTCTGCACAAGATGAAGACAAATGAAGACACTTATTCTGGTGGATAGTCACATATATTAACAAAATCCATTTCTGGAAAAAAAAAGATACTTGGTAAGAACGTATAAAGTATTGTCTACAAAATGGTTTCTTTCTTGGAGAACAAAAGTAGTATTGAAATGATTACTCAGGCTTTCTTTGAGATTTTATGTTGTCTCAGTATCAAAATGTTCTCTAATTCCTGTGACATCCTAATATAAAAGACATGATTTGAAGTAGTTTTAGAAACAAAGGTACATAATAGCTTCCTTCCTGCAGAGACTGTGATGGCAAGTATGATAGATTATATTGTAGTTCTCTTTTTTCCCCTCTTTATCTCGTGTTGCATATCTTGACATATTACTCTTTGTCCTGCACCAGCTTCCTGTAGGTGAGATTTACCTCTACTCTGCAATGTCAAGATGGGTCATGTGACTTACTTCAGCTTACAAAAGTGAAACAGAAGTGGTAAAAGACTATTTCTAGGGGAAGATTTCTATCTCATTGTCTGTGTCTAACAACTGACTTGTTTTTCCTTAGCTATAAAAATAGTATATTTCAAGAGAGAGTCTTCTTTCAACTTATATACTGTGAGAATATAGCATGTGAAATTGAGGCAAAACTCAAATAGAGCCTCATACATATAACACAGGCAGAACTAAGCTAATATTAAGATATTTGTTTCTTACCATCCTTATATACATTTATGATAATTGACTATAGCACACCAGAATTTAACAAATCCTAAACAAGAACTAAAGGAATAGACCACATTTCCTGTAGGAAATTATTACAATATTTTTATAAATAAACATTATCCATGTATTGTGAGTTTATCTTTTTCTATAGATGTGTTTAATCACTCTAGAGCACTGTATACAATATCAAAAATCATTATCCAGACCTTGTGATTGAGATAAGGAAGAACAAAAATCGCCTTTCATTACCCAAGGAACACAAATTTGAATAAATATTAGAAGATGAAAGAAAAAACAAACCCAGATTCTGAATTTCTGGAAAGCAGAGTGGAAAGTAAATGCGTTTTCCACTAGAATAATTTTTTATAACTTACAGACAAATAAAAAATAATATACATATATATCTATATGCATGTATGTACACATCTGTATATTCTTATATATGTGTATATAGATATTTGTATATAAATACACATAGTGTGTATATATATATACATTTATTTAAAGAGACTTGAATCAGAAATATATTAAGAGCATATTAATGCCAATGAAAATTTTTAATGATTCTGAATAAGTTATCAAAAAAAAAATCCAAATACATATCACTATAGGAATATAACAACAACCAAGGAACATATGGAAATATCATAACATACCTAGACATTGCATACATATAGAGATTAGTGGAAATAGAAACAATAAGTTAGCCCTGCACAACAATTATATAGAAATTGGAATCCTTGTACAATGGTGCTTGACACTTAAAATGATAGGGTCAGTTTGTTAAACATACTGGTAATCTTTAAGATATTACACATAGAGTTGCCCCTATGATCCTTAATTTTGAATCATAATTTTATATGCAAAATAGATTTCAACACATGTCCAATGAGACACATGTACAAGAATATACATAGCAAAACCTTTTAAAATAACATATAATAAAATATTGAAATGCTCATTTAGGATGTTATACCCTTATACACATATATACAAAACAATATGCTCTATCCATGAGAAAAATTTGGAAAGAGTAATATTACATGGGAGAAATGGATAAATAGTCAACATTTTCTAATTATATGAGCTTTTTTAAATTGGCACATCTGTAGAGGTAAAATATGAAATAATACCTGCTCAAGGGGAGGGTTGGTTGAAATGATGACAGAAGTGACTACTAATAAATAATGGAATATTTTGAGAAGGTAGTGATGATAAAATGTTCTAGAACTCAAGGTGATGTTCTTATTCCAACTCTTTAATATTCTAAGAATCATTGTATTTTATCGAAGAATTACAGATTGCATTTGCATTAACCTTAGGAAAAATTTTAGAATAGTAGTAGGTGAATCTGAGTGATAATTTAGAATTTAAAATCACAGAATTCTATAATGCATAACAAGTATGTTGATGAATAAGACTATACATAAAATATGATCTGTGATATATACTCTGAGTGACTATAGATGACATTGGGAGTCTGAATATTCTACAAAATTATGTAAATTGAGGGATGAGATAGGATTGAGAAGGATGAGGGATAATGATCATCAAGATGCATTGTATTGGCCATGGAATGTGGCTTAGTGGAAGACTGCATGCCTTGCATGTATGGAGCCCTGGGTTTGATTTCTCAGTACTACATATACAAAATGAGCTGGAATTGGCACTATGACACAAATCGTAGACTACTAGCATTAGGAAAAGAAATTCAAGGGCATTGCCAAGGCCCAGAGTTCAAGCCCCAGTACTAGCCAAAAAAAATGTTCACTGTATTAAGCTGCTCACACCTGTAACCCTAGATAATCAAAAGGCTGAGGATTGAGTTTTGAAGCCAGCCCAGGCAGGAAAGTCTGTGAGATTCTTACCTCCAATTAAATCTCAGAAAAATATGAAAGTACTGCTCTGCCTCAAGTGATAGATTTCTAGCATTCATCCAAAGGAGCTCAGGGACAGCTCCCAGACCCATAGTTCAAACCTCAGGAGAGAAAAAAGAAAAAAAAAACTCACTAAACACTATTCATAAACTGTTTGGTCAAACAGCAACTCCCATACAACTACTTAAAGTTAATTAAAAATATAAAATACAAGTCATTTTGGGAACCAGACATACATAGTATACAGGGGACAAAATAAATTTTATATCAGGCAGTTTGCGTTGAAATTTGTTCTATAGTCTTCTTACATCATTTATGAAATGGACAATGCTGCCAATTGCAGGTCAATTTCCTTGAATAACAGATTGAATTCTGATGTCTATTCATAGGAAACACTAGAGGAGATTTTTTCGCCTCTTATTGAAGTATATCTGATATTTTAAACTAGATTTGTCCCAGTATAATATTAATTTAATCAATCATTTCATTAGAGCGATGTTGGTCAGATTGTTTTTCCAGTAAATCTTATCCCTTATAATAAATGAGAGCAAGCTGTGACAGTCTCCTATTATTATGACCAAATACCTTATAAAATTATCTTAAAAAGGGGAAATAATAAGCTTGGCTTCTTATTTTATACATTTCAGTTTATGTTTCTTATCCTCATTGCTTTGGATTGCCGGTGACAGAGTACCCCATGTAAGGAACATGTGATGGAGTATGGAAGCCAGGAAGTAAAGAAGAAGAAGAATAGGAGTGGGAGAGGGAGAAAGAGGCGGAGGGGAATTTGGAGAGGGAGAATGAAAATGAGAAGGTGAAGGAGACAGAGAAAAAAAGAAGGAAGAGGAGGAAAGGAATTTGATCTTAAAATCCACTTTGGTCACAAGTTCTCAGTGATCAAATCTCTACAACTATGCCCTCATGAAAGGGTTCACCTTTCAAACGGTTTACTTTGAAAGGGCAACAGTGAAAGCTAATCATTAATCTCAATCTTTTATGATTTCAGGTGGGTAAATATTTCTATACATTGCCATAACATCTGCTTCTAAATATTTTTTGAATTACTCAGAGAAGGTATTTGGCATGAAGGTGGTTTGATTATACCATTACTAGAGAGATATTTTGAGTGCAAATACATTTTATTTAACAGATAAGGAAGCTTCAAGAGATTTCATTTTGTGACGTTCAATAATGACTATTTCATCTAACTCAAAATGCCTTGAATTTTTCATAATTTTATGACATTCCATTCAAGTTTTTGTCATCTATACTGAAGTTCTTTCTTTCTAGTTGAAGGAAAAATAAATACTATCGTGATCATTTATTTCTTAATTATTCTATAGAGTAGGTACAATACGAATTTCATACCATTCAAAATTAAGTTATGTTCCAGTCTATAGGAATAATTGCTTAAGTCATTGAACATCTTGCTTCTTCACATATGGAGATTGATTCAATTTCTAAAAATAACTGTTTACATAAAATATATGAAATTCAGTGTTTCTCTGAAATACCTTGGTAATCAAACCTCAGAAAATACATGAGCAGTAACTAAGATTTTTATATTCTCAAAAACTGTATGAATCTATAATTTATGTCAAAAAAGCTTAGGTTTAAAGAAGAGAAAATCATGTGACCGCAGTAGATAATATTTTATTTAACAATTTAAGTATTTAAGTATATTTTTTCTTTCATACGATTGTTTCTAACACATTTATAAGATTATTTCTTTGTTGTTTGGTATGTCCCTCCCCCACTGTATAATCCCTGCTTTCACTGTATTTGATGTCGGTATAATTTGTGGAGGGGAATGGGAAAAACAAATTGTTTAAATAGGGATACAGGTGAACCCTTTGCAACAATGAGATGTACAAGTCGTTATGTTGAAAAATGAACTTTACAACTTTAGTGCGGGGGCGGAGGTAGCGGGGAGGATTGGGGGGCAGAGGAAGGATGGGAAGGGGGAACAAAGAGGAGGTACAATGCTTGATAAGAAATGCACTCATTATTTTGCCCATGTAATTGTAACCCCTCTGTACAGTATGTTCACAATAAAAAATTAAAAAATCAAAAATAAATTTATTTTATTGTTAAATATGTTATATCTGTGCTGAATATGGGTATCTCAAGCTTGTAATCCTCACTACTCAGGAAGGTGATGTTCAAATCCAGCCATGGCAACAAAGAAATCATCTTATAAATATGTTAGAAACAATCAAAAGAAAGAAAAAATTACATTTGAATACTTATGTTGAGGTTCATTTGATCTTACATCAACATATCTGACCTTTTCTGCTTGTCTCAGCCATGTCCCTTCCCCACGGTATCACCCTTAATTTCATTGTATTTGGTGTTGGTATAATTTATGGAGGGGAAGGGAAATAACAAATGGTTTATAGAAGAATACAGGTGGACCTATTGCAACAATTAGATGTACAAGTCGTTATGTCGAAAAAAAAACTTTACAACTTTGGTGGGGGGGGGAGGTTGCCAGGGTAGATGGGAAGGGTTGAAAAGGGGAAACAAAGGAGGAGGCAAAAATGCTTGATATGAAATGTACTCATTCATTATTTTTTTGCGGGGGTGGGTTCTGGTCTTGGGGCCTGAGCTCTGGGCCTAGGAACAGTACCTCAGCTCTTCAGCTCAAGGCAGGCACTCTACCAATTGAGCCACAGCACCACTTCCGGCTTTTTTTTTGCATATGTGGTACTGAGGAATAGAACCCAGGGCCTCATGGATGTAAGGCAAGCACTCTAACACTGAGCCACCTTAAGCTATCAGCACAACTATGTTTATTGCAGCATTGTTTACCATAGCTCAGATAGGGAACGAACCAGATGCCCCTCAGTAGATGAATGGATCAAGAAAATGTGGTATATTTACACAATGGAATTCTATTCCTCCATCAGAAAGAATGACATTGCCCCATTTGTTAGGAAATAGAAAGACTTGGAAAAAATTATATTAAGTGAAGTAAGCCAAGCCCAAATAAACATAGGTCCCATAGTTTCCCTTATTTACAATATCTAGTATATATATGAGTCAAGCAGAAAAGGTCAGATAAGGTGATTTTAGGAAAATGAACCCTTAAATATGTATTTAATTTAAATGTTATTTTTTCTTTCATGCATTTTTTTCTAACGCATTTATAAGATTATTTCTTTGTTCCTTTGTATATCCCTCCCCCACAGTATAACCCCTGCTTTCACTGTATTTGATGTCTGTAAAATTTGTGGAGGGGAAGGGGAAAACCAAGTCGTTTAAATAAGGATACAGTTGGACCCGTTGCAACTATGAGAAGTACAAGTTGTCATGTCGAAAACGAACTTTACAATTTTGATGGTGGGGGAGGATTCGGTGGGGGGCGGGGGGAGGCTGGGAAGGGATGTAAAATGTAAACAAAGGAGGAGGCTACAATGCTTGATAAGAAATGTACTCATTATCTTGCCCATGTAATTGTAACCCCTCTGTACAGTATGTTCACAACAAAAAATATAAAAAAGCCAGCCTTGTCAAGAAAGTTTGTGAGACACATCTCAATTAATCTAACACACATCACAACACACACACACACACACACACACACACACACACACACACATATACACAAAGCCAGAAGTGGGGTTGTGGTTCAAATGTTAGAGCAATATCCTTGGGGTGGGGGAACTAAGGGAGAGGACTTTTTATTTTTTTGGTTGTGGGGCCTGAACTCTGGTCCAGGGAGCTGTCCCTCAACTCTTCAGCTCAAGGCTAGCACTCTACCACTTGATCTACAGCACACTTTCGGCTATTTTTTTCTCCTTATCTGGTGATGAGGAGTCTAACCCAGGGCCTCATGCATGCAAGGCAAGCACCCTACCAGTGAGCCACCTTCCCAGCCCAGTAATAGGTCTTGAGTTCAAATCATAAGAACAACACACACACTCAATATTATGTCTAAATTCTTATTTTCATTTCACGTATTAAAAAAATATCATGAAAAGCAATATTTGTTACATATCCTGCAAATTTTGTGAAGTTGTTTTAGTACAATTTGTCTTAAGATATAGCATAGGTTATTAAAATTAATATTAATGTAGTATATTTATAATTACTCATCACACCTTGGAGTACAATAGTTGATATTTTTCTATAGCCATAAGAAATATACTGAGTAAAAGAAATAAAGGAAGGATGGAAGAAACAGAATGAAAGAAAGAAAGAAGTAAAGGAAAGAAAGGAAGGAAGGAAGGAAGGAAGGAAGGAAGGAAGGAAGGAAGGAAGGAAGGAAGGAAGGAAGAAAAAAAGAAAGAAAACAAGAAGGAAAGAAAGAAAGAAAGAAAGAAAGAAAGAAAGAAAGAAAGAAAGAAAGAAAGAAAGAAAGAAAGAAAGAAATAGAAAGAAAGAAAGAAAGAGAAAGAAAGAAAGGAGAGTACGAGAGAGAGATGTAGGGATGGAGGGAAGGAGGGAGGAAGGAAAGAAGAAAAGAAGGAAGAAAGGAATGAAGGAACCTAGGAACAAAGGAAGGGAGGGAGGAAGGAAGGGACAAAAACTATTTAATTTATTAAATCTGCTATTTACCGAAACATAAACTTCATGCAATTAACCCTTTAGTAAATGCAAGTTGCCAATTGTGACTTCTCTGCATGTTCCCCATGCATGAATGCAACTAACATGTTAAGGATCAGAAATAACCAGATGAATCTGTTTGCATCTTTAGTAAATATGTACACAAATCTTTTTCACATTTTCTATACATCATCAAATAGTTATTTGCAAAAATTTTACATTTAGTTATAAATATTCTAAAAATTGAGGTAACCAAAGATGTCAATATATTATATAATGTGAATACTATTAATTATAGTTCTATTAATATTACAGTCTTCATGTTACATTAATTGTAACAAATTATTATGTATTTTATCAGAGAAATTAGCATCCTCTGATTTTGATGTCTGTGGGAGTCCTAATAATGGACTATAATTAAAATCAAAGGAGATCTATATTTGTTGTCTCAAACGAATATTTCTGAAAACAATTACCTCATCAGAGATTTTTCAAATACATCAGAAGGGCCTTAGAAATGCTGTACCACGTTTACATGGTTACCTATGATGTGATTCGAGACACTAAGCAATCATATTTCACTTTGCCAACAGTATAATTATTCACTTTTTGGGAAGAATCATTCACATAATTCACATGATATAGGCTTGTCCTTAGGTGACTATCTTCTATGAAATAATATCAAATGATACACCACACTGAGTTAAAGAAAAAGTTGCCAAGTTTATTGGATGATGTAACTCCTTCCAGATGCACATGTTGAAATTCTATTCCCCTGTCTGGTTACATTACAATGAACCTCTCCATGATGACCCTAATGATCCTGATAAAAGAAGCCCAATATAATTACTCTGCCTTGTGAACGCCCAGCAAATAGGTTATAATGAACCAGAAAACGAACTCCCATAAGACCAAGAATTTCTTTGAATAACCATTTTTATAATAAATGTTTAAGCTACTAGGGTATGGATAATGTACTCTTGATTATTTTAAAGCCACTTACTATGAAATATTCTAACAGCCCAATGGCTGACAAAAGCAAAGTAGATTTGATTTAAATTTCACAAATTCTGATAAAAGATTAATAGTTTTATTATTTGAATTTTATTCTCCAAGTCTCCATGTTAAAAATATTTTAAAATGGGAATTGAGTTGAGGTTCAACTCTCTATTCAACTATCATAATTAATTTTTGCATATTTTTATTATCTTTAAGTAGTTGAACGAAGAGTTGCCATTCACTGAAACAATGTATGGATACAATGCATCTTGATCATTGTCACGCCTTTCAACATTCTCAACCACCGCTCCCAATTAACCCCAATCCTTATGTATCTCAATATTATGTTATGGAATTACTTGCCATTTAACAAAGCAGTTTATGTGTACAATGAACCTGGAATTGTGTTACCACTTCAACACCTTCACCCCCATTTCACGCTACCCCTTGCCTTGTATATTTCAATTACGGGAAGTATACAATGGGTTATTGCCTGTATTTTATCCTTTTCCCCTTCAATTTCCTACCCTCTCACATTGTCCCCCACTGTCCTCTCTTGCAATACACATTTACTGGTATTTAATTGTTGGTCTTTGACTTAGTCTTTTAAGAGAATTATAGTAATTTCACTTTCCATGGTCTCTGACACGTCGGATAATTCATTTGTACCTCCTTACATACCATGCAGTGTGTTTACTTTTACATTTATAGACAACTTCCATTTACCACAAATTAGGAAAATCATGCAATCTAAGTTTCTCTGGGTCCAGTTAATTTCAAGTAACATCATTATTTCTAAGTCTTTCATTTCCTTAAGAATGGTGCAATGTTATCCTTTCTGATGGATGAACAGAATTCAATTATGTATATATATATATATATATATGTATGTATATATATATATATATATATACACACATGCATACATATATATACATACATACATAATTTTTAATAGGGATCAACAAAATTATATATATATATGTTTATGTATATATATACATATATATAGATATATATAATTCTTGGTCCCTTTTTACAATGAGAGGCATCTGGGCTGATTCCATATGTTGGCAAGAAAATAATTCAACAATGAACAGATTGTGCTGGTAGCTTCAGTGTGGCCTTGTTTCTGCTCTATTGGATAAACGCCCATTATTAAATTGCTGGATCATAGGTAGCTCACTATTCAGTTTTGTGACCAAATTCCATAGTGTTTTACAAAATGTTTGAACAATATTACATTCCCACAAACAGTTTAATAGAGTTTCCTTTGGGCCACATCCTTATCAGTATCTGTGATTTTTCATTTTTTCCAAAGACATTGTAACATGGGTGAGATGAATCTGTGTTGTTTGGATTTGCATTTCTTTTTTAAAATTTTTTTATTGTGAAAATACCGTACAGAGGGGTTACACTTACAAGGGCAAGTTAATGAGTACATTTCTTATCAAGCATTGTTGCTTCCTCCTTTGTATCTCATCTCCCTCCACCCCATTCCTGACCCCGCCCCCCCCCCCCCGCCAAAGTTGTAATGTTCATTTTTCGACATAAGGATTTGTACACCTCATTGTTGCAATGGGTCCACCCTATTTGAACGGTTTGTTTTTGCCCTTCCCTTCCACAAATTATACCAATACCAAACACAATGAAAGCAGGGGTTATACCATGGTGGGGGACATAAAAAGCAACAAAGAAATAATCTCATAAATATGTTAGAAACAATTCTTTTATGGAGAGAGATGTGTCTATTTGTTATTCTTTCTTCTTCGTCTGAGAAGTTTCTCTTTAAGTGTTTATCCCATATATTAATTGGGTTCTTGTTTATTTGAGGGTTTATTTTTGTTGGGTTTAATTTTTGATCTCTAAATATGCGTTAATTATAAAATCCTTGTCTGATGCTTAGCTAGTAAAATTTTTCTTCCATTCTGTTCTCTTTCTATATATGTTTCTTTTTCTTTACCATGAAGAAACTCTTCAGTTTGATGCAATTCTATTTATCCAGAAAGAATGATATTACACCATTCATAAGGAAATGGAAAGACTTGGAACAAACATATTAAGTGAAGAAAGACAGACTCAAAGATTTCTTAATTTCCCTCATTTGTTGTATTAGAATGTGCCTATAATTCTACTTGGATGGTAAAAGATAATACATTACACTTGGACATGATAAATTATATAGGATTTTAACCATTTATACAGTGAGATCAAAGGAGGATGCCCTTTGGAGAGGATCTCAAAAGCTCGATAACTGTATGAATATTGTCATATAAAATAATGTTCACCCAAATAATCTCCAAGAAATGGAAATGAGAGGTTTATTTATTTTTCTTTTTTCCCTCTGTTTTCTTTTGCTGTTTTTTTTTCTGCACCTTTTGTCTTGTATGTAATTTTGGAAAGGGCAAGTTGGAACACAGAAATGCTGGGACAAAGGATGAACAAGTGCAGCAGTGCTACTCAATAGACACTAAATTGAAACTGAACAATACAACTTGTGGGGGAGGGAAGTTAGAAGGGAAAAACTGGGAGAACATGAGGGAAGAGGTGACTGTTCAAAAAGAAGTGTGCTCATTATCTGAGTTATGTAATTGTAACCCTTCGGTACATCACCTTTACAAATTAAAAATGGACCTCATGAACAGACCAGAGTAGCTGCACTAATATTAGATACAACAGGCTTAAATTAAAAGTGGCATGAAAGTAAAAAGAGACAAAGAAGAACATTAAATATTGGTAAACAAAACTCTACATCGGGGGTTATAACAATTCCAAATATCAATACCCTTATTCCTAGAGCTCCCAAATTCATCAAACAAATACGACTTGACCTAAAAGCATGCATACATCCAAACACATTGTTGGTTCTTTGAGCACATCATTCTTACCTCTGGACCGGCCATCGAGGTCAAAACTTAGCAAAGAAAATTCAGAGCTAAATAACTGCACTGACAAGCTATACCTAACAGATATCTACAGAATATTTCACCTAGTAGCGTCACTATATATATATATATATATATATATATATATATATATATATATATATATATATATTTCTCTCATCAGCCTATGGAACATTCTCCAAAATAGATCATATCTTAGCTCACAGGAAAAATCTGTGAAAATTGATAAATTACCAGCGAATCACTGAAGAGATATGGAAGGAAGTTCCAACGTTTATATAATTCAATGTAAGTGAACACACAAAATGCTACCTCCTTTGGGACACAACAGCACAGGCAATAATCAGAGGAAAATTTATATCTTTGAGTATGTAGGTCAACAAATTATAACAATCTTGCATTAGCACTAATGATGCACCACTAGGTCCTTGAAAAACAGGAACAAGCCAAACCAAAAACCAGTAGACAGAAATAATACAAATTAGATTAAAGAAATAAATTAATCAGAGTCTCAAAAAACATACAGACAAATATAATTGAATTTTATCCACTAGTAGCTCACAAATTCTAACGATGAATACCAATGTATTCATCATACCAATTTTCAGAGATAGACCCAACCAGCTCAAACCAGTGAAAAAAAAACAAACTTCTATGATTCTAAGAAACAATGTTTTGCTTGCTTTTTAAAAATAAATTCACTCTGTTGTTATTAATAAGGTTATTTATAGAGGGATTACAATTACATGAGTCAGGTAATGAGTATATTTCCTTTTAGAAATGTCTTCAGTTCCCTCACTTGTTCACAGTCCCTCCTTGCTGTCTCCAACTATTTTCTAAATAGTTCACTTTCATCAATGTTCAATGAACTCCACTGCTGCAAATCTCACCCTTTTCCCTAAAGCTCTGTGCCCAACCCCCACAGTGCTGAAGACATGCAATGAATATACCATGCATAAAGAAGACAGAATCATCACAAACTATAAACAACAACAATAACAAATCAAAAAAGGAGTCTTCTACTTCCATAGCTCATCGTTTGTTTCAGTACTTATATCATGTTATATAAATATAATTTTTCATCATAAAGTCAATTCACGGAATAAGGTATAACTTGTAATTTTGCTTTCTATTTATGTAATTCCTTTTACTTAAACATTAAAGTTGTAAGTAACACAATTCAAGTCCTAGTGAAATTTGAATGTTCAGACTTAAAGTTAAATTTTCAAAGTTCGTAATAGTTCGATTTTGGCAATCAAAATGAAAACAGGCATGTTTTATCTTCAAGAATGTCATTATTTCATATGCAAAAAAGTAAAATAAATGTAATCTTAATTCAATGGAACTAAGAAATCAAACACTTATTCAATGCATCAATTCCATAGATTATGAGATCTATTGATAAAATTAATATAACTTGGTTTGAGTAGATTACTTAAGACATGAAGCAAGTGATAATTTTCTTTTCTAGGTGAAGTTGATATAGAAATCCAAAATCAAAAATTCCAGAGTTCTGTGTGCTTGATATGTGTCAATTTACACATATGCTTGGCTCATCACAATGTTATTTGTGGACAACTGAGAACAGGACTTGAATTTTAAAAAATCACTCAAAAGTTTAGCCATATTTTGTAACTAAAAATATCATTTTATATCTGTTTATTTTATTTGAAAAATCTGGTAAATTTATTTAAGTTACATCAAAAATAATGAGAAATAAATAGCCAACAGCTCCTTAAAAGACAATCAATAAGAAAAAATAACACAACAAAGAAAAAAGTTGAACTTCATTTTGAAATAGTCTTTTTATATTGTGGTGTTTTGCAATTGTGTATTATGTTACTATCCCATGAATCTGGGCTCAAATCACTAGGGCTACTAGAAGAAAATTTCAAAATCTATAGCAGCTAACACAGCTGTGCAGTTGTTGGTAGGTTTCACTACAGTAGCACCAGGCATAAACTGTACAAGAGAAATAATTCTAGTGGATTGCAGGCAAGAATGTGATGAAAAGCATACTTTTATCTTCCTAGATTAAATAAGAAAACCACACTTTAAAAGCTTACTAAGTGATCAGTCCTTAAATAACAGTGCCACTTTTAAGGCACGCTAGATAATTCAAGTCCTTTACCTCCCCACAACTATTACTGCCATTCACAAATCATTGCCAAGGTGCAGTTCCAGTTCTTTTTGGTATTTCAAATGGCTTCAGATTAACATTAACAATAATTCAAGTTGTTTAGAAAATTTACGTTAGAATAAGCAAAAAATCAGAGTCAATTCCATATCATAACCTTTAGGGAAAATGAATTAAGGAATATGGCATGTCCTTTCTAACTTAATATTAGACATTAGGGCAAAATGACAGAAACAGCCTGCAAGAATGACATAGAAGCCTTTGATGAGATATATTAAGGATTACCGAGGGACAAGTAATTTTCCTGCATTTTCTATGATAACATATTTTTGTCTGCAAATTAGGGAGACTCAAAATGATTTTTAAATATGGTATGAAAAACGCATCATCATACCTGAATGAAATCAGGGAGTAGATGGTTCAGGAGCTGGGTCATTCTGTTAAATATTCTCATTATTTTGAATGATCTGGTGTCTTTGTATGTGTGGAATTATGAATGTATTTTATGTCTGGGCAGGAAAGTTTGATTATTCGATCATTGTCTGATACCCAATGACAGGAACCTAACCTGAGTTAAAATGCTAAATATGTGTGTGTTTGTGTGTGTGCATGCAAGCATGTATTTACAAGGAAGAATACGCTTTCTCTCAGGGTATGTACTTAATTGTATTAGTAATACTACATTAATGACTGCAGATAAAGGTAATGAACATTTTGGGCCATATGCTTATATTGCTAGGATTGCATGAACTAAAAATTATATTTGGGGTGTGTGTATTGTGGAAGGTTAGCTGAAAATATAAACATTGGAATATTCTGAAGGATATCAATGACAATCTTTTTAGTGTAGATCAATTTTAGACAACATTTGCAAGCCTATGTAATCCTATAAGAAAAGGCAATATTTATTGATTTTCCATAGCTACACTACTCTCTATCTTTGTAGGAAAACAAGTTAAATTATGGAAACATAAAAGTAATGTCATTATTTACTGCATAGTTTTATACTTCAGTTTCTTCAAGTAGAAATACCATTTACTTCTACTGCAAAGGAAGGAAAACCCTAAATATTACAATTTGTGCCATATTTCACATTGGGAAGCTTTGTCTATATCAATAAGCTTATTTCTTTTGTTTCTGCTTTCCTATTCATAACTTTGTTTCTCATACTATTCTTCTAAGGATTTTTTTCTTTCTCCCAGTGTGGGGCTTGAACATACTTCATGCTCTCAGTTTGTTTGCTAACAGTTGTCAATCTACCATATGAACCATGTCTCCAGCCCAGAAATTTTTGTAGTTAATTGGAGATAGAACCTCATGAACTTTCCTACCAGCCTGAAAACCATTATCCCCCAAGTCTCATTCTTTTTAATCATTAGGATTACAGAGATGAGTCATGGACAGCAAGAGTCAATGACTTTCATGTCTTATACATTCCACTTGTTTGTTAGTAAATGTAATAATAAACTACCACAGATTGGGTAGCGTTAGTACTGTAAATGCATTGCCTCTGAGTTTGTGGAACTAGAACTCCAAGATCAGAGTTGGCTTCTTCTGAGTCCCCTTTCCATGGCATATTCAAGGCATTCTGCTTCTCTTGGAAGAGACTTCAATTTAAATGCTCCCTTTGAGATTCTGTTTCCAAGTTCAGTCACTTTCTAAGACAATGGATGTTCTATCTTTAATATGACTTCAGTAGGAAAGTATCCAACACATAACATATTACTTAATGGATAGAAGAAAATCTCTAATAGGAAATTATTTGATTTAGGCATGGAAGTTATGGTTATACATTTAAAAATTAGAAAAAGACGTAAAGGTTTTATTAGAACTTGTAAAACGAGTATGAAGTCTTGACCTTAGACATGCCAAATTCTTACCCTGCCACACACTTAAATTCTGGAGGTACTGGAGGACTGAATCCAAAACCCTATACTTATGAAACAGCATCTCTACTACTGTCATACCTGCAGATTATAATTGGATTTCTTATTTTGAGGTAGTATCACTATGCCTGGGCCTGATTGGACTGCAGTCCTCCTAACACAAACCAAACATTGTACCCAGCAAATGATTAGTTTCTGAAAATATTTTTTATTGTCTGGGCTTGCCTGGAAATGGAATTCTCTAATTGTTGATGCCCAAGTAGATAAGTTACAGCTTTGAGACACTTTATCCAGTAAAAGTACACAATTTCAAAATTTCTTGATATTTTCTATATTTGTGCTTAACATATATAGCTAACCTTGATTTTTTCCCTTTTTTGTTTAGTACTCTTGAATTGAAAACATTGGCTTTGTTTTGGATGGAATCCCATGACAATCAAAAAAACTCCCAAAATTTTATATCAAACATCATGGAAAAGAAGGCTTCAGGTTGGAAAGAAAACATTGATCCTTAAGTTATAAATGCCATATATTTATAGTGTTGGTCAAAGTTTTCTGAACTATGAGAAGGAAGACAGAAATGTGACAGATGTCAGACATGATTTTGATAAACTTCAAGGTCTGCTTAGAAATTCTGTAGTTGTCACTTCATGTTATCTTCCTTCTTTAAAGCTTGCTTTATTAAAGCCCTCTGGGTGGATATTGGCTGGATTGATTGGTAATATTCTCCAGGAAATGCAGCTGATTTTAGAAGGCTGATGCTGTGGTAAATAAAGGAATGATGAGAATAAGCACAGATATTGTCACAGAATGAGCAGACCAGGCTCAATTACTGAACACCAAAACAAAGCAAAGTTTCCAGTCTGATAATACACATTGGAACATATATATGTAAATATATAGCTACATATATATATATATATATATACATATACATATACATATACATATACATATACCTGCATGCATGAATTAGTAAATCTCCAGTAGAATATAGAGAAACTGACAATTATTAAACTATATCAAACTGGTTGCAAGGAAATGTGCAGTAAAATAGCAATAATTTAGAATAAATTTTTTTCAATTTTTATTTTTTATTGTGAAAAAATTGTAAAGAGGGGTTACAATTACATGGGCAACATAATGATTACATTTCTTATCAAGCATTGTAGCCTCCTCCTTTGTTTCCCCTTCCCATCCCTTCCAAGCCTCCCCCCAAACCTAATCCTCCCCCCACCCCCCCACCAAAGTTGTAAAGTTCGTTTTCAACATGACAACCTGTAATTCTCAACTTGCAAGGGGTCCACCTGTATCCTTATTTAAACGACTTGTTTTTGCCCTTCCCCTCCACAAATTACACCGACATAAAATAAAGTGAAAGCAGGGGTTATACTGTGGGGGAGGGACATACAAAGCAACAAAAAATAATCATATAAATGCATTAGAAACAAATGCATGAAAAAAACACTTAAATACATATCTTAGGGTTCATTTTCCTAACATCACCTTATCTGACCTTTTCTGCTTGACTCATACATATACTAACTATTGCAAATGAGGGAAACCATGGGACCTATGTTTATTTGGGCTTTGCTTACTTCACTTAATATAATTTTTCCAAGTCTGTCCATTTCCTAACAAATGGGGAAATGTCATTCTTTCTGATGTAGGCATAGAATTCCATTGTGTACATGTACCACATTTTCTTGACCATTCATCTACTGAGGGGCATCTCGGTTGGTTCCAGATCTTTGGTATGGTAAATAATGCTGCAATAAACATAGTTGTGCTGGTACTTTTAGTGTGGTCTTGTTTGTAACAGTTGGGTAAATGCCCAAAAGTGGGATTGCTGGGTCATAGGGGAACTCTATGTGGAGTCATTTGAGGAACCTCCATACTGCTTTCCAAAGTGGTTGAACAAGTTTACACTCCTACCAACAATGCAGTAAGGTTCGCTTCTGTCCACATTCCACCCACCATCTGTTGTTATTCGAGTTCTTGTTTCTGCCATTCTAACTGGAGTGAGGTGGTATATTAATGTTGTTTTGATTTGCATTTCTTTTATGGCTAGGGAGGTTGAGCATTTTTTCATGTGTCTATTGGCCATCCTTCTTTCTTCTTCAGAGAAGTTTCTCTCTAAGTCTTTAGCCCAATTATTTATTGGGCAGTTGTTTCCTTGAGGATTTGTTGTTGGGGGGTTTAATTTCTTTGATTTCCAAGTATATGTTAGATATGAGACCCTTGTCCATTGTACGGCTAGTGAAGATCTTCTCCCAATCCGTGGGCTTTCTATTGATCTTGCTAGCTATGTCCTTTGGCATGCAGAAGCTCTGCAACTTCATGCAATCCTATTTGTCCAACCTTTCTTTGATTTGTTGTGTTTCCGGGTTTCTATTAAGAAAATTTCAACCTGCGCCAAGGAGACCTAGAGTTTCTCCTATTCCATCCTGTAATGTTTTCAGAGTGTCTGCTTTGACTCTGAGGTCTTTGATCCATTTGGAGTTGATTCTGGTGTGGGGTGATATATAAGGATCTAGCTTTAGTTTTCTACACTTAATTAACCAATTTTGCCAGCACCATTTACTGAAGAGACTGTCTTTCTTCCATTCTAGTTTGTTGCTCCCTTATCGATGATTAGATAGCTATAGGTCTGTAGGTTCATTCCTGGGTTTTCAATTCTATTCCATTGGTCCTGAGGTCTGTTCTTGTGCCAGTACCAAGATGCTTTGAATACTATGGATTTATATTAGAGTTTGAAATGTGGTAGTGATATTCCTCCAGCAGCGTTTTTTCCGTTGAGGAGCGTTTTTGCTATTCGGGGTCTTTTATTGTTCCGTATGAATTTTTGGATAGCCACTTATATTTCCTTGAAGAATGAGGTTGGAATTTTGATAGGTAACGCATTGAACTTTTAAATAGCCTTGGAAAATATTGTCATTTTCCTGATGTTAATCTTTCCAATCCAGGAGCATGGGAGTTTTGCCATTTCCTAAATTCCGTTTTGATTTCCTATTTCAAGTTTTTAAAGTTTTCATCACAGAGGCCCTTCACTTCTTTGGTTAAGTCAATTCCTAGGTATTTTACTTTTTGTGGGGCTGTTACAAATGGAGTTGCTTTCCTAATTTCAGCCACACTTTTCTCATTGTTGGCATACAGAAAAGCCATTGATTTTGGGGGGCTAATTTTATACCCTGGTACTCTGTCAAAGTTTTGAATCACCTTGAGTAATTTGGGAGTGGAGTCTATGGGATTCTTTAAATACAAGATCATGGCATCTGCAAAAAGGGAGAGTTTTATTTTTTCCTTCCATATTTGGATCCCCTTTATGTTTGCATCTTCTCTTATTGCTGTAGCTAGGCATTCTAATACTAGATTGAAGAGAAGTGAAGAGACTGGACAACTAGGTATTTCTACAAATTCTAATGAGATCTCAGCAGATTAAATATTTTTTGGAATTCCTATTAAAATATTGCGTTGCAGAATGACTGGTTCTTCATACTACACCTATGTGTATCTGTGTGTTTGTATGTGTATATTTGTGTGTGTTTGAATAAACTAATACAACAATGTAGCACATAAAATATTAGTATGGCCTGTCCAAAGAAACATACTTCCCATGGTTCCCCTAATTTTCAATCACTAATATATGTCTGAGATAAATAGAAATGTTCAAAAGCTAGGTCCATTTAACCAGATAAGATAATGTTATGGGAAATGAACCCCAAGATAGGGACACAAGTGGTTATTTCTTTCTGGCTATTGTTTCTAACATACTTATAATGTGCGATGTGATTTTTTGTGTTTCTTTATAGGTTCCTCCCCCAAACTATAGCACCTTTTTTCACTTTATTTGATGCTGCTACATCTTGTATATATGCTCCTCTAATTTGGGAAGGGGAAGGAAAAAACCAAAATGCTTAAATGGGATACAGGTTGACCCATTGTAACAATGAGATGCACAAGAAAATATGTTGAAAAATGAACTTTACAATTTAAGTTGGGGATGGGGGAATGGAAGTATACTTGTGAAGGTAGAAGGGAAGGGAGGTAGGGGGAAAATAATGGAGGAGGTAAGGATGCTTGTTCAGAAATGTACTCATTACATTGCTCATGTAAATGTGACCCCTCTGTACAGTATTTTTACAATAAAAATGTATTAAAAAGTTCTGAGATGAAGAGTTTATTTCCTTTATTTTATTCATATAATATCGTGAACAAAGAAATCATTGCAAAACACTGATATGAAAGTATTTGAATAAATGTATGTGTGTGTGTGCGCACACACACAGCCACTTGGCATGCATAGAATTTGAAATCAGGTGTTCAAGTCTTGCTAATCCTTTCCTCTCTAGATTGATCAGCTACACTATGAGCTACATCTCTATTCCTGGCCCTATGCTATTTAATTAAAATTTTTGAAAAATAATCTCATGAATTTATTTTGCCCTGATTGGCATTCAGATATCCAGCTCCTGAGTAGATATCCCCAGTAGACACGATGACAGTTGTGACCAAGCACCACAAGGCTTTCAGAATAATTTTAAATGTAGAAGAAAATTTACTTCATGGGGGCCTGTTTTATTATCTGCTACTTTTAAAGCATTTTTGTTGATTGTATGTGAAGTTTTTTTCGTTTTGGGATTCTTAATAGACAGTAAGTTTTAGTACTTTTTCAAAAGGAAACTTTGACTCATTTCCTTTCTCAATGTGTGTCTTTGGGCCATGCACTTAGTGCCCTTAATTGCAATTTTTACCAACACTAAAATGGTAATAACCTTAGGATTATAGCAAATGTTATCTTAAGAATTAAGGGAAATAAATCTTGTGAAATACTTAACCTAAACTTCTATGAATGAGCTTTGAGTTTAGCCAGTGTATTTTTTAAAATACTAAATAGAATGAGATAAGCATTACAAAAACTATTACATGTAGTGAGCAACCAGAAGTAATGTTATGTATTGACCATGCTCTTCTTCCAAGGAAGCCAGGTGGATAACTTCTCATGCTGTTAATCAAACTGGTTATCTTATGTCTTGGTATTGTAAAAATATTAGAGACAGAATAATGAATGAAGGTTGTAAACTGAGGTGAAGTCCATATGTGAATGTGAAAAACTGATAAAACAAAAGTATCTGACCAATATATTGTGTTTTACATCATAAGGAAGACCTAGAGGAATGAATTCTCTTTTTGATATCCTATCATAGGTCATTAGAAGGATGAACTCTTTCCTCATTCTTGTAGAGGCATCAACAGATGAGAGGAACTGTATTTTTTTGTTTCCTTCAATTTATTCTTCAGTCCAAATCTGAACTACTTGAGATTGAAAGAAACCAAGGGAAATTAGACACGTACACTTTGAAATGAATAATCAAGGTAAAATAAATAAAATACATACAGCCTTGTAAAAGGTCTAACTAAATTGAGTTATATATCCTCAAGCATAAATAGAAAATGATTTAAGCAATATCATATTATTGATAATTGAAAAATGTTGAGTTGCTTAATTTTTTCCTTTGTACTACCTTGAATTATTTATTGATTTTGCATAGAAGATTAAAGATGAGATTAACAAGAAACTTGATTTAAAATGGACAAAAGTTCTGAATAGACATGTTTTCCTTAAATCCCTGAAGATCGACAGTGGGTTAACAAGGTTGTACTTAATACAACTTCTATGCTGGCTTAATGCTTTGAGACCAGAAGTCATTAGGGAAATGTAATTCAAAATTACTATGATACTACTTCATTACTATTATAACTTTTATCCAAAAAATCAAAGGAACCAGGTGTTGTGGTAAAGGCTTGTAATTCCAAGCACTTAGGAGGTTAGATTTAAGTCTAAGGCCAGTCTGGGGCATGCTGCAGATAGTATGCCCATTATTATAAAAGTTAATAATGGTGAGAGTGTGGAGAAAAGGACATTTTCTACACTCTTGGTCAAAATACAGGTTAGAATTCTCATTGTAGAAATAGTATGCAGTTTTCTAAAGAGGCTGATATCTGAGGATCAGGTTCAAAGCCAGCCCAGGCAGAAAAGTCTTTGAAACTCTTATCTCCAATAAACACCAGAAAACAGGAAGTGGTGCTCTAGCTCAAGGGGTAGATCGCTAGCCTTGAGCTGAAGCACCGAGGGATAATGCCCAGGCCCTGAGTTCAAGCCCCTCAACTGACAAAAAAAGAGAAATGCTAAGTTAATGTATCATCTTACCCACCAATAATGTGATTATTTCTCTCTCTGTAATTCGTAAATATATCTGTAGTTCATTGTTATTCACCTTATTCACACCAGCAGCCAATATATAAATCAAAGTTGTGTTCAACTACAGACTAATGTGGTACATGTACAAATTTTTCACATTTCTGCCTTCCTTCTCTTCTCATATAAGAAAGCACTGACTAACACTATAAATATATTGCATTTATATATTAATGATCACTGTTGTTGTTGTTTTCTAAACTGAAGCCTTCTTTTCCATGATTTTTGACAGAAAATTTTGGGAGATTTTTTTATTGTTATGGGATTCCATCTAAAACAAAGCCATGTATATCGAGAAAGCCAATGTTTTCAACTCAGAGTACTAAACAAAATAGGGAGAAAATTAAGGATAGATTTATATGTTAAGCAAAAATACAGGCAATATCATGATATTTTGAAATCGTATACCTTTACTTGATAAAGTGGCTCAAACCTTTAATCTTATCTACTTGGTCAACAAAGATTAGAGTATTCCAGTGCCAGGGAAGTCCAGACAATAAAAAGAAGTTTCAGAAACTCTTACCATTTGCTGGGTGCAATGTTTTCTTGCCTGTGTTAGGAGGACTGCAGTCCAATCAGTCCCAGGCATAGTGATACTGCCTCAAAATAAGCAATCGAATTACAATCTGCAGGTATGGCACTAGTAGAGATGCTGTTTCACAAGTATAGGGTTTTGGGTTCAATCCTCTAGTACCGCTAGGAATTTAAGTGTGTGCCAGAGTAAGAATTTGGCATGTCTAAAGTCAAACTTCATACTTATTACCATCTTTGTGAGAACTTCAGCTTCCTTATTTGGAAACTGAGCTGTTCAGTTAAGAGTGAGTAGATGAATCTTATTATTTAAAATTTCATTTAACTGAAATTGGAAAGATTAATGTCGCAGACACTATTCACATTTGAGATTCATTAGCCACATATATAGCCAGTGGGTAGTGTGTTAGACAATGCATATATAGTATAATTCCATTATCACAGATGTTTCTGTTAGAACTATTTTAGAGCATGTTTCTGCTTGTTAAGGGATGGTTCATGTTCATAAACTACATATGCTACATAGATGGTACTAAGATTGAAGATCAGACCAGAAAGGCTAGACACCCATGAAGTTAAGATATAGATATAAATTGCTCTACATAGGCACACTTATTTGTGAGGAGGAAGAGGATCAAACAGTCAATGTCAGCAGAATCAACGCTCTCAACTCTAGGAAAGAATAGGTGGAAATTTTAACAATTCTTTGCAGCTTTGCTTCTGTGATTGAAATTGGCTGTAGTATTCTCAATGGTGATTTTGTTGGAAAATATACATGTGTAATTATCATATTCGCTCACAGAAGAATTAGTATTTGTGCTTTGTAAATGTCATTTGGTATTTATATGTGACATTTCAATTTCTCCTGGTAACAATAAACCACAAATATCTTTATATGGCTTCTGAGTTTTTGTTTTCGTTAGTTTTGTTGTTCTTACAGCAGACATTTAAAAAAATTGTGGAAAAATTAAGACTTCTGTTTTATAATCCCATCATTACTCAGTAAGCTTAATAAACAGTGAGAATACAAGAACTATGTGAAGAAATTATATCTCCAATTAATTACTGGAGCAAAGAGAACTGGCTCTCCAGAATCTCACCTTCAGAATTCAAGAATGAGGTGGGAATAAGACAAGCAAAGACAGAGATAGTAATTTGCACTGAAGTTGCTGTGCTGTCACAACGAACACCTGTTCTCATGCAATCTTTTTGAATCTCACAGTTAGCTTTTTTGTGGCTTTTAAGAGTATGACAAAGATGACTGACTTTCCCAGATTTACATTTGGAAATGTGTGGGAGACATTGCTTTATATATGGAATCTTCCTTAAAATTGTTTATCATTCACTTTGGTTCTCGGTGCCTTTTCGATCCTTGTCACAAGTATGTATTTCTACAAATGGAGACGCTGGTTCATCATTTGCCTTTAAATGATTAAATAATGTGGATTTTGGAGGTTGTGTGATTTGCTGTAGATGCAAAGTATTATGGGCAGGACCCTTTGGTCCATTTTGATGCTTCTTTGTAGAATTCTTATTGGGGTCCTTACACATGGACTCATGTGTAAGTAATTCCCCTCATATTCCAGTATAATCCAGTAGAGAGGGGCAATGCATTAGAAATTTAAAACATGCACATAACTCTTAAAATATACTTTCAAATATAATGACATAAATAAAAGATTTTGTTTCTATTTTTTATTTTAGTATTATTGTCAAGGTGATGTACAGAGGGGTTCCAGTTACATAAGTAAGGTAGTGATAACATTTCTTATCTAACTTGTTACTCTCTCCCTCATTTTTCTTCCTCTTTCCCTCACTTTCTCAATCCCTCCACCAAGTTGTACAGAACAATTCCAACATATTGTTATGTTTGATTTCCTTTAAGTAAATATTTGTGCTGTTCCCATCTTGGAGCTCCACGAGGTAAACACTGAAACACCACAGTTAGACCCCTCTGCCTTCATATATGTCTATACATATTTTCCTACAATTTGGGGTCATATATTTGTTTGATTACTCATTTGTTTATTGCCAAAACTGGAGTTTGAATCCAGGGACTGCACATTGTCTTTTTCCTCAACTCTAGCTACAACTCCATTTCTGGCATTTTGTTGGTTAAATGTGGGTTGGCTTTGAACCATGACCTCAAATCTCACCCTTGTCAGTAGGAGGTGTGAGCCTACTTTATAATTTGACTTTTCCTATCATTATATCATGCATCTATTTCCTATCTAATAACATCCTTAGAAATTTCATACTGTTCTAAGATCATTACTTATAATGAGTACATGGGACTCCAGTGCTAATAAATTCCATAATTAATTAAACTGTCTCTATCCCTGAAAATCTTTGTTGTTTCCAAAATATTTAAATGGATCATCAAAGTACTTTTGGATTTTTCATTCTAGTATCTATTTTTTATAAATAGATTAGCATCTGCTAGTTGTTAGAAAGAACCAAATACAAACATTGTTGTTAGAAAGAACCAAATACAAACATTCTTCTTACAAAATGATCCATCTTAACTTGGCTCATCTGAAACAGTAAGTTACTCCTCCCTGTGAAGTTATTCTTTTTCCCAGCATGCAGTTCCAGTTTTGTAACATTTACACACCTTACTCATTATAATGCCTTTGTCTAAAATCCCTCTTGCTATCATCCAGTTTTTGTACAAACCTTTGCCATTGTATTTCATTAATAGGAAGGCATGTTTCACTAATACCAACTTAATGTCATCATTTCCATGGGTATTTCCATTTTAGCCTGGATCAGAACTTGATTCTAACAAGATTTTATTTTAATGGAAGAATCAGAGCATCAATTGGAAGCCTGAGAGTACCCTTATGAACAAATTTTATCATTAATTGCCTAATTTTCTTTTAGAATTTGAAGGCTAAAGTTTACCAGCACGTATATCCTCTGTTGTCACTGTATTTGATTCCCGTTCCCTGCATCTTGTATATACATTTTTCTAATGTGGGGAGGGGAAGGGAAATAACAAAATGCTGAAACAAGGATACAGGTTAATCAAATGTAACAATGAGATGTGCAATACACTATGTTGAAAATGAACTTCACAACTTTGTGGTAGAGGGAAGGAGGAGTTGTGAAAGTACAGAGGGAAGGAAATGTAGTGGGAAAACAAAGGAGGGGGTAACAATGCTCCACAGGAAATGTACTCATTACCTTACTGTAACTGTAACCCTATAACTCTCTATACAGTATCTTTACAATAAAAAATATTTTTAAAAAGATTTCCAGCTCATACTCCCATGGTTAATATGCTATACACCTTAAATGCTTCATATGGCTCAAAATGGGAAACCAAAAAGAAAACAACTTTCAACATAGATTTCTATTGTTGTAACACTGAGATGCCAAATGCATTGCCAAGTGCACAGGAACACAGATTACAGACATTAACCTCTAGAATTCTGAGTTGTCTGCTTTGGCTTGAAATCTCTTAATTGTATTATATACAATATGCAGAAATGTCCTGAAAAAATATTCATGGATAAAGAACAGTTCTATAAAATCAAGAAAATTTGTACCAAGTCAAAAAGAGGAAAATAAGACAAGAAAAATTTTATTCCTGGTTATATAAAGCTAGGATTGAACATGGGTCTACCAATAGTCTGAAGAAAAACAATTATTTAAGTTAGTTCTTATTACAAATATAGTAATATAATGACATACATGGTAAAATAGAACCTAATGATGAGCCATGAACTCTGGCTGGCGAATTCAAGAAAATATTTCTTGCACAATGTCATGATACATAGGAAGGGAAAAAACAAATATTCTGTAAAATGATGAAAAGGTTACGAAGTTCAGTAATCTCCAAATAGTATGACCAAGGAATGTAAAGTATCAGGAACTAGCTAACAGTAAATTGGAAAGTGAAATTGGAGAGATTGAAATGGCCATATAGCTTGGTGTTATGGCACTTTCTTAATATGTATAGGGCCCTGGGTTCAATCCCCAGCATTAAAAAGGAAGGAAGGAAAGAGACCAAGAAAGATTTGTGAGGTGGGCCTAGCACCATCATAGACGTTTTATTCTCTAGCCCATGATTGCATACTGTTGATTACACATTATTACTGCATGGGAGATTTTAACAGTTCAGTTGCCCAAGTCCCAGCCATTTTTATTTGCGTGGGTACAGATGTATCAACTTCAGCTCATATGACTTGGGGGCACCAGTAAACACCCAGGACAGAGATATCATGAGAGCACATATGAGTCTAGAACTTGAAAAATGGTCTATGAGCCTTTTATTTCTGCAGAAAAATAAATACACATGGTATGTTAGCCTAAGTATGGATATAGATTAGTCTGAGTTTAAATGTACCCATATACCAGTTTTGCAACCTTGAGTAAATTACCTACTTCTATTTAAACCTCCATTTCCTGTTTGGACATGGGAGCCAATGAGACTACAGTGTAAGAGTATTCCTAAAGTGTTTTCTGGCTATGCATTTTAAAATTTATTATAACTACCATTAGTTGACTTGTTTATATAGTGCACATTTGCACCAGGTGGTGATGAGCAAAGCATTAGATGATGAAGTGTCCTGTCTTAGGTCTCTCAGGTACTTAATGTAAGTCTTTACACTCCAAAATTTATGAAGTCAGAGTTGGAAAACAGGGCAATTTAAAAACTTTTCTCTATGGAGCCTTAGCATTTTTCAATATCAGAAGGACTCCAGAAAGATGGAAAATTAAAATAGAGAAACTGGGGCTGGGAAGGTGTCTCAGTGTTAGAGTGCTTGCCTTGCATGCATGAAGCCCGGGGTTCGATTCCTCAGCACCACATAAGCAGAAAAAGCCAGAAATGGGGTTGAGGGTCAAGTGGTAGAGTGCTAGTCTACAGTTGAAGAGCTGAGGGACAGAGCCCAGGCCCAGATTTCAGGCCCCACAACCAACAAAAAGAGAAAATAAAAAGGGAAAAAAAGAGAAACCACAACAGTCACTGTCAACTAGCTTACTATTCGTCCTTTTGACTTATGATGGCAAAATACCAGACACTAAATTGGTTATAAACAACAAATTTATTTCTGCACTCTGGAGCCTGGAGGTCCAAGATTGCAATGCCAGCAGTCAGGATTTTTTTTTCTGAGTGATGCACTGTACTAGATCAAGAGTGAAATCTATTTGGTTTTGTTTACTTAAATCCCAGTCATGAAGGCTTGCCATCCACATACACACAAAGGCCCACTTCTGCCTCAAACTGTGATCCTCCTACTTCTGCCTCTTATCAATATGTGTCACGTTTGTTTTAGGTGTTGATATTTTCACCATACCAAGAGCAAGCCTCCGATACCTTCCAGAGTCTAAGTCATAAGTATTTAGAATTATAGGCATGCACCACTATATCAACCTGAATTTTTCTAAAAAGAAATCTTCAGTACTTCTGCTAACAAAGAGATATTCACTCACTTATCTTTATTCTGCAATTCTCTGCCTCTGGAACTTCTTTCTCATTGTTCTCCTCACTGAAGCCGGCAAGTTTGTGATAACTTCAGTTTTGTTAATGCTTTCAAAATATTCCTTTTTAGTCTGCATTCTTCATGCCTCATGATCTATATCATAGTGATTTTCCTTACCAAAAATATTTGTCTCATCCAGGAGAGGTGACTGATGCCTGCAATCCTGAGCAGCTGATGTAAAGACTTTAGTTGGAATCAAGCCAAATATTTTCTATCTAAAAGGAAACTGGGTGCCACTTAATAACATAAAAATCATTATTTCATATTTGTTATAATAACACCTTACAAATTTAAAGTTATTCATTTGATAACCTTAATAGAAACAAGGAATTAAACATGAATTTCTCTCAGGAAATCCAAGTCACTCATTACAACCCTAACTTATTTGGGGAGAGAGTTGAAATCTCGTTCAGAAAACATAACCACGTGCCATTGTTACATTCTCCTTTCTGTCATTATCAAACATGCTTCAGAGGAAACAGACTTAAACATATATGAGTCCTGGAATATTTTGTAAATGCCAGCATTGAATGATCTTTCCATGGTAAAAAAAAAAAAAAAAAAAAAAAAAAAAAAAAAAAAAAAAAAAAACTCTTCACAAATTTTCATGCTCCTGAACAACCCATCCTGTTGTTTTGCTCTGAGCCTGGATGAATTTTCCCATTTGTCCTTCTGTGGCACTTCCTCTAGGATAGGTGTGTGTCTTTTCCTTTATTCGGCCGATATGGAGTTTTATTTCCTCTTTCAAACATTCTGAGAAGCTATTGCCAGGCCACAGAAAGTAAGATAAAATTTTCATCCCATATTCTCCCCTCACAGTTCTCCTGCCCTGAAAAACTGTATACTGAACAAAATGGAACAATGATTGCACAGTGATATAAACCTGAAAGAGCATTATCACACTAGTCATAATACCAGAGAGGAACAAGTAGAGGAATCTGCGTGTCACCAGTATCAATCGACCTACTACATCCATGTTTAAATGGGACAACTAATAGATGTTTTTCTAGCTGCCAGTGGCTCACACCAGCAATGCTAGCTACTCAGCAGACTGAGGTCTGAAGATTGTGGTTCAAAGCAAGCCCAGGATAGAAAGTCCATGAGATTCTTACCTCCAATTAACTACCAAAAAGCTGAAAGTGGTACTGTGGCACAAGGGGTAGATTTCTAACCTTGAGCAAAACAGCTCAGGGATAGCATGCAAGCCAAAGAAACAGCACACACACAAAGATATATGTTCTTTTTCATAAGATGAAGATTTTGAAGTCAAATAATCTTTATGCCAATTAATAGCTATGCTGTCTTGGGCTTGAAATCCTCAAGTTCATCTTCCTTGCCTGTACAATGAAGAAATTTTGCAAAACTGGTGCAGTGGGCGAATCCAGTCATAATGTATATGTGTGAAAATGTAAGTAGGTAAATTCAGGGGGTGGGGTTGGGAAAGATAAAGAAGAATGATCAAATTGGTGACATCCTTTAAGATGTACTCACAAACTGACTTTTTAAATTAAAGCTCCTCACAATAAAAAATAAAAATTAAAAATTAATACTCTTTTGTTCACTACTTAGGTATAATTTTTTTAAGTAGAAAAAAATGTAACCAGTGCATCAGTGCAAACCACACCTCTTAGGGCCAGATAGTGCATAATTGTTTCTTTTAAAGAATACAGGACAGAGAAGAGTGGAACAAATCATTTCCAGAATAAAACTGATCAACTCTACCCCAAAGTTACCATCAATAGTGATGTTGACATATACCCTTGATTTCATGCACTCAGAGCACATTTCCCCCCATCCCCCAATCCTGGGTTTGAATTCAGTGCCAAGCTTGTGTCCCAGAGCTTCCCCTCGCCCCACCCCTCAAAGCTACTGCTCTAACATTTGAGCCACAGCTCCAATTCTGGCTATTTTTGGTTAATTGGAGATGAGTCTCATGGATTTTCCTGCCCAGGCTGGCTTTGAATCACAATCCTCAAATCTCAGGTGTGGAATATAGTTGTGAACCACCATACCAGTATGCACCATACCAGTGCATACTTTTGCACTGTAATTCTCCTCCCTGAAACCTCATAGCCACAATCTTAGGCGAAAAGATTCAGAGAGCCCCCAATTGAAGACCATTCTACAGAATGTCCTGTCACATACTCCTAAAACGGGAGAAATGCCATCTCTTTCCCTTTGGTGAAAATAATAGAAGTTATATTATTATATGACAATAATAATAGATATTATTATAATGTTCACAATATGTATTCCCATCCCCATTGCTACCAGGCTTGGTTGTATAACAAATCACATGTAAGAAATGATGACACGTGTCTTTTCTGAGCTTTAGTCCTGTAGTTTTCACACTTTTCTTCCCCTAGAAACCTCTATCACTCAGTGAATCACAGAATGGACACCATGCTGAATGTCAGTGGACCTGGAAGAGGCTTGGTAGCATGAGAGAGAGTAATCAAAGTTGTAAGCTATTGAGTCATTGGGGTTTGTTTCCCACAGTAAAATCACTCTCACATTGAAGTCCTATTTCTAGGTAATCTAGGCCTCTTTCTCTTCACTCCACTCCCTCCCCCTTCTCATTATTCCTGAATATTTTCTTTTCTACCAGCTTATCCTCAGGTGACACCAATTCATGAGTCTCCTTATCCAAGAAACTGTTTTTAGTGTTCCTATATTACTTTCTCTCTTAGGGGTTTCTTCACTTTGTCTTTCTGAGGTTTTCAGCCAGAAGCTTCCAAGTGCGATGGATCCTCAGATAAAATCCCTCTGCCCAGGCTGGGAAGGTGGCTCAGTGGTAAAGTGCTTGCTTTGCATGCATGAGGTCCTAGCTTCGATTCCTCAGCACCACATAAGCAGAAAAAGTCAGAAGTGACACTGTGGCCCAAGTGGTAGAGCACTAGCCTTGAGCTGAAGAGCTGAGGGCCAGTGCCCAGGCCCAGAGTTCAGGCCCCAAAACTGATCCCCCCAAAAAATCCCTTGCTTACTTTCACTCCACTCATGTTGGTCTACTAGGAAGCCAGAATAAGATGAAGCTCCAGAAACCTTTTTGGATAGAAAAAGAAACCACCACATGGGAAGAGATTGGGAGCTGAACACAGGCAGGAGGGCTCATGGCTTCAATCTCAACTGTCTTCTGTATCATTGCCCAGTTACCAGCGGTGAGTCTTTCCTCCAAAATCAATGTGGCGAATTCTGCAATTCGTATTGACTCATCCACATACACAGACCTAGTTAGGCATCCAGAATGACTTAAAATAAAGATTTCCTACATCAGAGAAATCTGTACCGGAGAAAATGGGCAGAAAGAACTTCATTTAATCAGGTTCAATTCATATTTACATGCTTAAAATTTAACTGAGCATAATATCAAATTCACTCAGCCTTCATAAATTCAAAATATCCAAGCAACTACATTTTATAGGAGGTAAATATTCACAGCACAAATCCGAATTCCTGAAAGGGTGGTGCTCTCAGAAAATAAGGAATTAGGGTTCAGGACACATGTCAGACACATTTCACTTCAGCATCAAGATTAAATTCATTAACACAGGCTGCAAAAGTTGTTTACTTTCAACATGTAAGCACATATAATTTTTTTTCTGGACTTAGTAAAAAAGATGGAAGAGTTTGATTTCCCTTCTCAATTTCAATCTTCACATTCACATTTTCTTCTAAGGAAGTCTATCTCACTCACCTGAAAATATAAAATATGTCTTCATACGAGGGTCTTCTGGACATCTGGGAGCAAAATAGGAGGACAGAAACAGGCTACAGGAAGCTTGATTGTTCAGAAATAAAACATGTTTTTACTTATTCCATGGAAAGCCTTGATGGCACAGCTAAGCTAGTTTGGAAGGGCTTGTCCTTTCCACAACCCAGGTGGGAAGGTGCTTAAGTGGGAGGGGAGAAATGTCTTAATTTCAGAAAAAGGCAAAAGAATGGTGATGGCTTTTCTTCTCAGAAGAGAACCTTTAAATAGGATACATTTTTCTTTTCATAAAACACTTAAATATACAGTAGTCACCTTCACTGAAATTTCCCCTTCTGTAGTTAGTTACCTGTGCTCAACTGTGCTCTGAAAAGATTAAATGGAAAAAAATATAATATTTTGAAAGAGACCACATTCACACAATACCTTTTTTGAATTTTGTGGATGTAAGGTCTCACTGTAGATCTCTCTCATTGTTTTCCTGCCTCAATATTATTTCCTGGGATTACAGGTGTGCACTTCCACACCCATTTCACATTACTTTTTTACAGTGTATTGATACAATTCTTCTACTCTATTAGTTACTGCTATAATTGTCTTACTGTTCCTAATTTATAACTTAAGAATTATTGTAACTATAGTTGTCTGGGTAAAAGTATAAAATGGTCATCTTGGTATTTAAAGGGTTGCTTCCAGAACTGATTGAGTATACTAAAATCTGCATGGGCTCCATTCCCATATATGAAATAGCATAATATGTCATACAATGTAAGTTACACTTTAAATTATGTCAATGTTATATATATTACCAACATATATGTAACAGTATGTAAATAGTTGCTATATTGAATATTTGGGGAACAATTTTTTTCCTGAATATTTTAAATTTCTGGTTGGATGAACACTTAATGTGGAAATTCTGGATACTGAAGGTTAACGACATAAAGTACTTCATTAATTTCAGGTTTCTACTTGGAATGTATATCCAGAAGCTAAGCAGGAACTACAATAAGATCAAAGAGAAACTTGAACCACTTATTTTGCCATAATTATTCACTAAATAAAATGTGGATAAATGTGATTCTCTAGCTCTTCCTCCTTCTCCTCCCCCTTCTTCTCCTTCCCCTCCTCATTGTCTTCCTCCTTGCTCTTCTTCTTCTTCTTCTTCGTCTTCTTCTTCTTCTTCTTCTTCTTCTACTTGGGTCCACTCGTGGGGCCTGAACATTGGGCCTGGGAGAAGTCCCTCAGCTCTTCAGCTCAAGGCTAGCACTCTACCACTTAAGCCACAGCGCCACTTCTGGCTTTTTTTCTTTTTGCTTATGTGGTGCTGAGGAATCGAACCCAGGGCCTCAGGCAAGCAAGGCAAATGCTTTACCACTGAGCCACCTTCCCCGCCCCTCTTATTCTTAGTCTTCATCCTCTTTTCTCAGTGCTGAAGATCCAACGCAGGGCCTTGCACATGCTAGCTTTGGTGTCAAACACAATTCTACATCCCAATCCTTTAGACCTTCTAAAAAGACAATTTGAGAATTTCACAACGTTGAATAATCAACACTAATTTTCCTTTTCCTTTCTAGGCTCCAAAACAAGGGAAAGTGTGTGTGTGTGGGGGGGGAGATAAATGGGACAGTCATCTAGGGAAAACTTTGCTGATTGTCATATTTTATTTTTTTTGTTCAGGTGGCATTTAAAAATGTATTAGCATATAATTTAAATCATATTTTTAAAATTTCTTCATGGGAACAAAGACCAACTAAATAATTTTTGTCATTTATATGTATAAAGTTCAAAATGCTGTCTCTATAAGAATCTTATAAAACGTTTTTGGATATGATTTCTACCATCTCCTAAGAGGCAAAGCTGAAGTCTATACATTAAATATTTTAATCATCATATGCAATCATTAGGAAGGATAACTCAAAAATCAATAGAAACAATAAAAAATATGCCATACATGATAAAAAGGAAAATTATTGATCAAACAAATGTTTATCATCTTGACGGTTAGAGAAAAACCATCTGGGGATGTGCAAAATTACAGAAAAGAGTATATTTAAATTCTAAAAAGGAGAAAACACTTAAAATATTGAAAGAGAAACATGCATCAATAGGTCATGCTTGTAGTCCTAGATGCTCACGGGCTCATTAGTGGCTAAAGAAAAGCAAGAATAAACTAGATAATATCAACTGATAACCTTTCATAATTCAAACGACAGTATAACAGAAGTGAAAACATATCCAATAGATAGAGGACACATACTTGCTAATGCTACAATGTAAGGCTACAATGATCCTGAGTCTTAAGTATTTTTATATCTTCTAATTGTATACAAATTATTTCTGAATAGGATATTTCTTTAAAGAACATATGTAAATTAATATTCAATAGGAGAAGTATATGAAGTAAGTTCCTCTTTAGTAATTTAGAAAAAATAAAAAGAAAAGTCACTAATGTAACAATTATATAAAAAGGTGAAACAAAATATAGTAATGCATTTGTGGAGAAATTGATTTACTCCACATAGCAGATCGATTTGTATAATACTGCAATCATTTTAGCAAGCAAGTTTTCAAGTCTTCAAAAGGTCAAAGTGAATTGTATACGATCCAGCCATTACACTTCTATGTATGTATTAAACAGAAGTAAAAAACTTGTTTGGACAGGGAATGTAGTTCATTGACAGTGCACTGGAACAGTACATGTGAGACCCTGGAAATAATCCCCCAAAACAAATTTTGAAAAGACACACTATAAAGAATGTATGATGGACAAATTCCTATAAGTGAATTTTATATCTATTTTAATTTCTGTTCTAAAGTTTACAGAATTTCTATTTGAAGAAATGCAAGTTTGTGAAAATTACACTTGGAAAACCTCTGATTGTACAATTCACTTACAAAGTACTAAAATGTATACAATGAAAAGAGATAATATATTGCATATGAATAACATGTCAGCAAAAAAAATCTATTGTTAAAAATACTTCACACAAAACGCAGATTACCTAGAAAGATGTTTTTGGTGTTGGTTAAAAACTATTTGTAAACTAGTTTTTAAAACAAAGATGTGATTTCTGTTTATTTTGAGTGTATACAGAGATAACTCACTCAAAAAATGAATGTGAGAACTGGAATATGTAAGAATTATGTATCTTTTATAAGTAATTTATAATCTTTTCTGGAAGAAACTTTTAGCAAATGAGAGAAGACACAAATCTATGCATCTGCATTTTATGAAAACCATATCTTACTTGCTCAATCCAATTGCTTTTCTCTACTTTCTAGGAAAAAAGTATTCTTAAGATAAGAGCCAATAGCAGTGAAAAGAAAAAATACAAAATCATCATGATTTATCTGTGAAAATAACAAATGAAATAAAATAATTCCACTTAAGGGAGTTCAGTATTAGCGTTTATGAAGAAGATGTTCCTGAATGCCAACCTCCATTGCTTTTTTTTGGAATTTTAATTTCTACGAATATATGAAAACTAGAACTAGAAAACAAATATAGTCTTAGAGCAAACCAGCCTTGGAAAATTTTCTTAATTGTTTTGTAATTACAAAAGAATTGATACCATTAAGCAAATGATCCTTTCCTTAGGAAACCATTTAAAACTGTTTACAACTTATTATAATTCAAATAACAAGCAAGAATAATTTTATATAATCATTACAAATGTCATCTTACTATTATCGTAAAATAGAATAAAAGGCCAGTCCCAATATATTACCTACGAATCATTATTCTTAATTCCTAATCATTACCTAAATACCTTAAACAATCTAAATAGTCATATTTTAACATAGACGTAAATATTCGATACTTTTTACTTAACATTTTCCAGGAGCATGCATTCATTTTTCTAAGAAATATTCACAGCAGTTAGAAGATGCTTTGGTGAAATTAATGTGATACATTTTGTTGTTGTTTTTGTTGTTATTGTTTACAAGCCCTGGGCATTGTCCCTAGGCATTTTTATGTTCGAGGCCAGCAGTCTACATCTTGAAGAACAGAGCTAATTCCTGTTTTTGAGGGGTTAATTGGAGATAAGAATGTAACAAGTATTTTTCTGTTTTGGCTAGTTTTGAAAACAATTCTAAGATCTCAGGCTCCAGAGTAAATAGAGTTACAGGCATGAGTTACTGTCACTTTGTTTGATTTTTTTAAATTTTAATAATGTTTTGAGATTTTTGCTTCATGATAATGTACATTGTTCTACACATAAATTTAGATATATGTATATATTTCTGATGACAAATTCTCTATAAAAATGTATGTCTTTCTACACATAATGTAGAAACATATATATATATATATATATATATATTTCTGAAGACAGACATCCTCTGAAAATTTTATGCTACTATTTTTACCTTTTTCATTTAAAAGATATACAGTCTATTTTTCCAAAAGTTTCCTGTAGTAAAATAACTAATAATTCAATAGAAAATAGAGTTTTTTACTTTCGATTGAATTTTAGATATACACAAGATATTGTAGTAATGTTTATAAGCATATTCTATGAAAAATTCTGTTCAATCTCTTAAATATTTGTGTGTAATCACAGGGAGAGAGGAAGTTAATTCATACTGGTTAGGAATTTTCAATGCTTCAAAAAATCTATTCAATAATTTGTTATAAGCACATAGTCAAGCTACCTGCTATGGCTTATTTTTTTGTTTCTTTATTCCAAAATTTAACATGGTTGCATGCACAGTGGTAACATTAAAATTATTAATCAAAATACAAATAATTACAAAACCATAGACACATATCAGCCTTTCAATTATTAGCACTTATGATGCTAATAATAATAATAATGACCACAATGTAGCCTGATAATGACAATATTGTGATTGAAAAGGAAAAATTACTAGACATCTTTGAAGCTAGATTTCCCATATTGAATACATAGTTATAAACAGCATTGGATTATATACAATAACAAGAGGAGAGTTTCAATATCAAGAAACACAATCACATAAACTGGTGAGACAGTAAAAACCCTAATGTTATTCTTGTAGTCTGTCTAATGTATATTCACTTTTCATGGTGGTATTGATTTTTTATAAATAAAATCATTTATTTACAAATGTTGATTATTCAACATAGATAAAACATAATATGCTTAGTGCTTTCTGTTATCAACTGATATTGTTTGTTCTAGCCTTGGGAACTTAGGAGAAAGCCTTTCACTACCCAGACAGCCATTGGCTTAGTTATATATCCCTAGAAGGTAACAACAAATGCTTCAAGCATGTTCACTCATTAGACAGAAATCTGTGGTCAGTTTCTCTCCAGTACACTGGAGAGAATCTATGTATAAATTTATGAAGAACACTTGACAACAAATAAAATAAAAGAGAAATTTAGATGGACTAAGATGTAGTTTTAAACTTAGTGAGATTAGTTTAAATAACATTCCCATATAGATACTATTCAATAACCAATGTTTTCTATGAATACTTAGGATCTATGTTAAAAGGGCAGAATGATGCAGGCTCCAGTCTCAGGATTATATGAGGACTGTGTTTGTGTATATGGAAAGCTCTTGGCATGCGAGGCTCGAGAGGGAACATGTTCTATCTCCCTATCTCAAAACACATGTCACAGACTCCTGGGAGCTGAGGAAGTAGCTCTTCTGCTTACTTAAGCATAGACGATCAGCTAGTCAACCATTTTCCTGAGATTGGAGAAGTGGTTTGAGCTTTCTCTAAAGTAGTTTAGATAATAATATATGAAGACATTGTTTCATAGGTTAAGTAAGATGTATCTGTTGAAATTTTTTGTGAATGTCTCCTGACTAAATCTTGCCAGAGATAATGCTTGTTTGTCTTTAAATACCCACTAACAATAAAGCACAGCATGCAGTGCCAATTGCTGTTTGCACTCTGCATCCCTGGGTCCTGGTGATTTTGTGACCCTTACCCAGGGACCCGAATGCCTTAGAAATATTGAGTATGTTCTTCAATACATCTGTAAACACATGACACGATTTACATAATACCACTTACAAATCTGTAATTGCCTTAAAAGAACACAGGCCTTAGAGCCAGGAGGTAAAATTTATTTTTATTTCTGCATGAAAAATATTTGAGATTTTATACCAAAAAACTGAATTTGACTCTTTTCTTATTTGTAAGCTATGGTGGAAAATGTAAGGACTCTTCACTTTTCTTTTTTCTTGCTCTAGAAGTCACTAAATACATTCTTCAATATTCCTGGTAGATTACATCCATTTACAGATGGGAAATGTAAGGCCAACAGTCAATGTAATGAATAAATAATGATAGTAGAATTTGTGTCTGAGCTCTTCACTCTGTGTCCTTATAAGGAGCAGTAATTTGGTGATGGAGAGGATCAGTATGAAAAAACTATGGGGAAAAAACCATACTTGTTAAAGGTTGTTTAATACCAGGTGACCAGTGATGATTACATGAAAGAGGCTGGTGTCAGGGGTATAAAAAGGAGTACATAGAAATCATATTAGTGACAGAAACTGAGAAAATCTTGATCATTCATCTTATCTAATGGGAGGGAGTAGATGAGTAAGAACAAATCTAAAGTGTTCTACATCTATGTCTAGGCAACTGTGTTAGTGATATTCTTGGTGATAGAGATTACAGGAGGAAATGATGATGGATTTAGGGGAAAAAACTCGCTGAGAGTTCTAAAGTTTATATTAAACTGATGGAAAGATAGGCCTGTTTAGACATCATCAAAATATCCATGGCCATGAATATGAAAAAGAATAATAAAATCAGGGGCATTATTAAAGGGAAGAGGAAAAGGAAAGTTCTCACACAAGTGCGAGCAATATGAGCACCAGTGTGGACAAGATTGGAAGGAAGAGATAAAGAAGGAAACATGAAAGTAATAAACACAGATTTACACAAGTAAAGAATGGAAAGAATTTGCAGGAAGAAAAGGTCAAAACTCTTACAGAGGTATTGAAGGAAATATGCTATTTGGATTTGAAAATTAAAAGGGCATAGACAACTTCAATAAGAACAGAGTTTTGGTAAAATGATCGAGATATGTCATATTGATGAAATTTTGAGATATGAATGTGAAGCCATAAAATTCTGGATCCAGGAATTCAACAGATCCTGTAGATTTTAAATGTTGGGAACAAATGTTTTTATCCTATCCTTAGAAGAATTATACAGATGTAACTGTCATGAACTTTACTTAGATATATTCTGTGAATAGTTTTGAAGCCTTTGATTAGCCAGGAGATTATAGATTGAACTAAAACACAGACATGTCTCATTTGTCCTACAGTTCCAATGAGTTACCCATGTATCCACATCAGTTTGGGATTTCATTGAAATATCTTTAGATATGTTTAGGTATCTTATCAGCCTATCCATTACAAATGTAGGACAAGTAACATCAAATATTAGGTTGAAAATACAGGTTTACTGATGTTACTCGACACCTCAAATTGATTCTTCTTTAGCCATTGAGTCATCATAACTGCCAAATACTGTATTTCAATCTAGTTCTTTTCAGGGATATTTTCATTCTGAAATAACCCTGCCAATCAACCTGCCACAAATTCTTTTTTTTTGTCGATCGTAGGGCTTGAACTCTGGGCCTGGGCACTGTGCCTGTACTCTGCAGTACAAGCCGAGCGCTCTAACACTTGAGCCACAGCACCACTTCACACAAATTCTTATATGTAGGAAGTGCACTTATAAACTTCAAGCTTTTATTGAATGGAAGAGTTCAGACAGTACCCACACTACTAGGATTAAATGCCTAAAAAGATAAGGCATTTTGCTGTAATGCCTTTCTTTAATTTTCTCATATAAATTGGCAAGTAGAGAAGGATTCTAATGTAACAATAATACAATGGTGACTTGTATTAACACAACATTCAGGATCTAGTGTTAATTTGGATACTTACTAATTAGCTCCAATCTTTGTGGATATTTATAGGTCTCCTGGGTAATCTAATGAGCTCCAAGAAAATGTCCCTCAGGAGCCTTTCAATTATAATATGCCTTTTTGTCTCCAAATGCTTTAAATTCTACACCAGCTAATGTGGGCATCGATTTATACTGTTAAACGTTCCCCTTCAGATAGTGAGTATGACCCTATTGCTTAACATGGAGAAAGTACCTTCTTACATAGACTGGGCATGTGCAAACAAGAAGTGGTAGCTGAACAATGTTCTTAGCAGTTTGTACAGATGAAATGGAAATAGAGCAACTGTGAACTCAGAACAAACGTGGAAAAGAAGACGAAGGAACAAAGAAGAATGTGCCAAGGAAATGTTGAAGTGCAACTGCAAATAATGTGCTCAGGTGTGAGGGTGTGTTCAAAGTACAGCCAGGCACTGTCGTTCGATAACATAGGGGAAAAAACCTACTTTAACCCATCTTGGATAATCATACAAGTAGAAGCCCCTAACTCTGACTCTCAAATCAACCACAAAATCATCAATTTAGGGAGTATTTTCCAAGAGCAAAATGAGAAAAAGAGGGCACATCACAGTTAGTGTTCTGATTGAAGTAATGACAATCACATTAATTTTCTTAAAATTTTCATTTATTTTGGAGCATTAAGTGGAAAAAAGACAAGTAAATATTTTTTCAAGAATCTAAATTAAGTGGGGAGTATGCTATTGGTCTCTTTTTTACTTGGAAGTTAAAGATTATGTCTTTTTTTTAATTGTGGGAATAGTGTAGAGAGGGTATACAATTAAATGGACAGGGTAATAAGTATATTTCTTTTTTTTGGGTGGGGGGGTGTCCGGGAGTGGGGCCTGAACTATGGGCCTGGGCACTGTCCCTCAACCCTTCAGCTCAAAGCTAATGCTCTACCACTTGAGTCATAGCGCCACTTCCGGCTTTTTTCATTTTGCTTATGTGGTGCTGATCAATCTAACCGAAGGCCTCATGCATGCAAGGCAAGCACTCTGCCACGGAGCAACCTTCCCAGCCCATGAGTACATTTCTTATCAAGCATTGTTGCCTTCTCCATTGTTTCCCCTTCCCATCCCTTCCCATCGCCCCCCCCCACGACACACCTCCACATCCGCCCCCACCACCCTCCCCCCCCCCCGTCCCTCGATCAAAGTTGTTAGGTTCATTTTTCGACATAATATCTTGTACATCTCATTGTTGCAATGGGCCCCCTGTATCTCTTTAAACAATTTTCCTTTTCCCTTCCCATCCACAAAGTATACCAACATCAAATACAGTGAGAACAGGGGCTATACCGTGGGGTAGGGATGTGCAAAGCAACAAAAAAATCATCATATATATGTATATATATATATATATATATATATATATATAGATAGATAGATAGATAGATAGATAGATAGATAGATAGATAGATAGATAGATAGATAGATAGATATATGTTAGAAATAATTGCAAGGAAGAAAAACCATTGAATCCTTATCTTGGGGTTTATTTAGCCTCAAATTAATTTATCTGAACTTTTCTGCTTCTCTCAGACATATACTAGTTATTGCAAATAAGGGGAACCATGAGAACTATGTTTCTTTGGGCCTGGATTACTTCACTTAATATAATTTTTCCCAAGTCTTTCCATTTCCTAAAAAATGGGGTAATGCCTTTCTTTCTGAGGGAGGCATAGAATTTCATTGTGTATATATTCCACATTTTCTTGACCATTCATCTACTGAGGGGCATCTGGGTTGGTTCCAGATCTTAGCTATGGTAAATAATGCTGCAATAAACACAGTTGTGCTCTTAGCTTTAGTTTGGTCTTGTTTGTGATCATTTGGGTAAATGCCCAAATGTGGGATTGCTGGGTCATAGGGGAGCTCTATGTGGAGTCTTTTGAGGAACCTCCATACTACTTTCCAAAGTGGTTGAACAAGTTTACACTCCCACCAACAATGCAATAAAGATCCCTTCAGCCCACATCCCCTCCAGCATCTGTTGTTATTAGAGTTCTTGATTTTAGCCATTGTAACTGGGATGAGGTGTTATCTCCATGTTGTTTTGATTTGCACGTCCTTT